>NC_079398.1:12812629-13130442 GCF_029220125.1 Pseudoliparis swirei
CCAAACAAAAGACTTGACCTTTCACCCTGACCTCTAAGCATTCCAGCGTATGTGAATTCCATCAGTCTACAACCCCCACCCCTCTGACCATGGAGTTCTAGTTTCCACTGTGTTTCGAGGCTATTTGAATCCATGCGTCTGGGTGAGGCGCTCCACTATTCTCTGAGCAATTAAGATCAATTCATTTCCTTCCCAACGGACACGTCGTTAACAAATTGCCGCAGACTGCAGTCCCCGGTGAGCGGGATAATCGATGGCATCAAACCATAAACGGCCTCCAGCTATGAGACTCCATCATGCTGCTTGGAAAGGAAGAGACAAGAAATATTAGCATGCTTACTGAAAACTCGTATTTCTCCCCCCCCCCCCAAATCGTTTCCCACACCATTCGTCAGCCCCGTTAGCATCACTCGACCGGGCGGAGCTTTTTCACCAGAGATAGATTATTCCAAGTAAACTGTCTGCGATTTAAATGTGACACAGTTCATGCATTTGACATAAATAGAGTCATTTATGAGGAAAGTTCGGGGCTCTACCTCTCAGTCTGTGAGCCGGTATGGAAGATGCTTTATGACTTGATGTTTGTAGCCAGTTTAGAGCTCCATGAGGGTCCTGGGTTTTGTTACACTGCCATTATTGGGCCATGCGGAGTCATCTTAGACCTCGGTATCAGTGAGGATTTTGAAAGCTTTACCCCAAAGCGGCAAAGCAAAGCTCTGGTGATAAGCTCTTTGAAACCTGTGTGGCCACGCGCTCAACAGTCGTGCCCCCGGATTTCCTCCTCCATGTTGAAACCTGTTCGGTGCGCCTTTTTCTTTCCACTTCCACTTTCTGTGCTCTCTTGGTCGTCAGGCAGAAAAAGGACTCGTCGGTAATTGCCTCGCTATCATGTCGTGTAACGCCACCTTCAGAAGGAAACTGTGTGAATTGTGCTCGAGTCGGGTGCCCATAGCGTAGATTTTACGGGATTGTATTTGGCTCTGGAGAGCTTGTCGGGGCCTTAATTTATCTTAATTAGCGGTCAGATAATTTTGCCTTGTGGAATTAGACTCGACATCTGCTCTGTATAAATATGAATATTCATCACAGAGCCTCCCCGTCTTCTCTTTTATTTTTTCTCTTTTCATGCCCGGACAAAGGGCTTTGAGAGGAGCTCAGACTCGGCCTATTGTGTCCTTGACGCTGTTGTTTCGTCCTGGTGAATATTAGAATATGATTCGCTGCTGACATTGTGCCCCGGAGCTGACGTCTCTACATCAAGCAGCAGACTGATGGGGGGCACTATTCCACAGCTGCTCATACAAGCGTGGCGGACTCGTGACTTTGGATGGCTGTTCAGGCCGAGGTGATTTTCGTGAGCAGAACCCCACCGAGCGCTCTAGTAGCCGAGGCTCTCGTGTTTTCCATTTGTTGGAGTGACGCTCGGGACGCTTCCGGAAGAAACTCTGGGCCCAGGAGAGAGCTGAGTCGCTCTCATGGACCACTTCTGATGCAATGTTGTGTTCTGGCGTGGCTTTCTGAATGGGTCCAGTTGACCACAGTTGGTCTCCGCTGAGACCCGGGATAGCGCTTAGTCACAACACTTTCAGAAATTCTCATTCCAGAGAAGGGTTTTGAATCCCTTTCTTGCATTTTAATGAGCTCCGCAAAATGAGATGCACATTCGGCCGCTCTTGGCCCCGAGAAACCCGTTACACGGCTCAGCCGTGTTGCGGTCTCACTTGTAATTTCCTCTTTCTCGCACCAAGCCTCTGTCTTTGCTTTTTCTTCTCCGCCTTATTCTATGGCTCACACACACACACACACACACACACACACACACACACACACACACACACACACACACACTTAATCTTAATGTCTCCCTCCCCAGTAGCTGGCTGCCTCCCTGGCCCTTGGGTCATTGTGGTATTTAGGGTCAGACAAGCTCTCCAGTCATTGCGCCCTCCCCAGTGCCTCCCAGGCAGCGTTGCAGCCATTATACGCCAGCTTGTCTAGCCCAATCGCCTCAAACGGCTATGGAAAACCGCCTTGGCTGTAACGCGCCCTGCATCCTCCTCCCAGCCAACGGAAAAGCAGGATAGAGGGAAAAACAACACGGCCGAGTAGTGGAGCCTTTCCGCAGCGGAGGCTCTAAATGGATGAGAGCTATAAAACATCCTTCTCTTCCTGAGAGGGCTCTTCTGTTGAGAACTTTTCACTTTTTCCTTCCAGCTCTCCTGCTTTTCCTCTGGGCGCTCCGTTCCCCAGGGTTACCCCGGGAGGGCTGTGATTCGCTGCCGCTTCGAAGCCAGCAGGGTGTTTCCACGTGTCGTCCAGCGTGTCAGATGTGGTGCGCGTATTGCTTTAAGACACGACGAGCCTTCGCAGGGAGAATCCACTTTGAGATCAGAGAGCACCAGATTTCTCCTTTGCAAGTTGTTCAAAGAGCTTTTTAGATGAAAGCCCGGTCCACAGAGGTAAGGGATGTTACGGGCTCTGTGTTCTATCGCTCTCTCTTCTTGTTTTTCCTATTTAGTGGACTAAGAGGAGGATGAGGGGAAGAGGTTGCATTGTGCTGCCTATCCAGATCCACAGGTGTGGGGTTCCTCTGTGTGTTTGCATGTGTGAGTGCTGTTTAGTTTCCACCCATATCTGTGAGAAAGCAGTTTGTGTTCTCGTGTTTATCTCTGCTGTGTGGTCTGCCACATGAAGATGCAACAAAGCGACTCTTTACAATCTCAGACTTCATCACTTCGCTGTGTTACACGGTCGTACGTCTCTTCTGACCGGCTCCTCGTTCTCTGAAGAGTAGAAGTGAGTTTGACAAACTCACCCCCTTTGTCTAAACTGTGTGTCTCACACTGAAGCTGGATACTTTGCTTCGTGGTATCCTGTCGAATGAGAGGGTCGGGGATTTTTTTTTTTTTTTTTTTTTAAATGTTCTTTTCTTGATATCACTCTGGAATGGCAGTGGCATACGTGTATAAATCTTTCAGAAGGCTGCCATGTCATTTTTGGTCTGGAGCCAGGCGCAGAGCTTCTAAATGTATAATGAAAAAGTCCGAAAGACACTTAACAAGCACTTTGATGGATGTTTGGTGGCTTTGGCTGAATCCACCACACAGTAATATGGGCTTTCAGCGAGTGATTCATCGTGACATTTCTCCTCAAAAGCGAGCGACAGCAGGGAAAAAAAATCTGGTTCATACGACAATAACTCGGCAGGAGACGGCCTCGTCCACTATCTCTATTCTCTTCCTGTTGTTTGCGTCCCGAGAGAACTTCTGTGGTTGTTTTTTGTGCAAGTGTGACTTTGAGTGGAGCTTAAAGCACACTGCTCCTTTAAGAGCTCAGTTGTCACGGCGCCAGAGGAAAGTAATAAGAGACGAGTCCCGTGGGCTGTGATTTGACAGGAGGAAAGCAGTGTGATTGTGTCAACAGTCACTTCCAATAACATGACCTCATATGTTCCTCGTTCACGGCATCATAATTCAAAAGTGTGAAGCCTTGCTGGTACTCCATTCTGTAATCTTCGTTCCCTCTGTATTTGTTGCCTGCATTGTGGATTTATGATTGTGAGAAGCACGTGGTTAACCCATATTTTCTGCATTATTGCACAACTGCACTTCTTTTGGGAAGCCATTAAAAACGATATTTCTGTATCTGCCATGTTTGATGGCAGAGCAGGTTAAGGAAAGTGCACTAACAGCATCATCACAGCGCTGTGAGGCGGAGGTGTCTGGGGAGTCGCCCTGTGTTTCACACTGCTGTGTCAGGAGTCCCAAGTTTAGATTCAAGGACTCAAGGGTCACAATTGCCAACGTAGTTCTTCCGACGTTCGAAGGAGGTTATAGTGTTCACCAAATGCACGCTGGTCTTCATGTCGGGGGGGGGGGGGAAAAAGTCAGTTTCTTACTCGACACAATGCCTCCGTGTTCCTACTGTTTACACCGCGTCAAGGTGTGGCCGGTTCCTCACAGCTCGCCCGAGCTGCAGACCTCAGACGCACACGCTGCCAGACTAAACGTGGCGCTGATACGTTGGGAGTCGTCGAGGGGCGGCCTGAGAAGAATGCCAGGTCATGGGGGCGGTGTCGAAGGAGCGTTGGGGTGGCAGTGGTCCCTCGGCCCCGGAGCAGATGGTTTACAAGCCCTATTGACGGGAACAGAGGACTGAAGGGGAAGGAGGGTGGGAGCGTTTGGACTGGGTTGAGCTCAAAGGAAGACTCGTCTTGTTGTTCTCCCAGTCGCACAATACTGCAGTTCAAGTTGCAGCAGAAGGCAAACGTGTGTGCTGGCAGGCCTTTGAGCCTTTTTTTGTTCATACCCACATCCCTGCTCCCTGTGAATGAAGTTTGCAAAAAGGGGTTTTAAAAGAAAGCTCTGACAAGTTCGTCAACCAGCTGTATGCGGAGTTCTCGTGCTCCCTTGGTCTAAACTCCGCAGAGAGCATCGTTTAGTTACGCTCCATTCATGTGTCGGGAGACTTGAAATCCTTTTCATTTTCCCTTTCTCGCTTCCAGATGCAAGGCACACGGGGAATTCAGTCAGAAACGTGCCCGTCTTCCAGCAGGTTTCTCGGTTAATGAAGAGGAATCGAATGCCTCCATGAGCACGATGAACTTCTGTTTGCCTCGGGTCCATGTGAACCGTGGCCCTCGCTCCTAGAGAATAACAAAGATGGAAATTATTAGTGTGTTACTGGCAGACAGCTGCTTGGATTGGCGGGTTCGGGGGTTGCAGTGCCGAGACTAATCCTCCTTGTATCGGTGCTGATGTCACCCTTTTTAACTCGTGACGAACAGAGCTAGTGTTTGATTGATCCTCTGATCATCTCGGTGTGAGGGTTCAATTTCACGACCAGTCCTACATGTCTTCAGCCAAGTTTCCGGGAGTGGCTCCTTGACATGTTTGTTCTTTCTTTTCTTTCGTACACGTTAGTCGGGGTCTTACCCCTGTCCATGAACTTCAGGGAGTTAGTACCTCATATGCTTTCCATTTAAAATATTCAAGTCCCCCTGAAATCTCCCTCTCAACTTCATGTATGTTCTCTCTTACTGTCGTACATTTACTCAGCCAACACTATTTAATCTGGTCTCACAGTTCAGGTGCATTCAAGCAGGAGCAGATAACGGCAGATCACTTAATCCTGAAGGTTAGGGCTTTTGGCACGGGGTGTTTACACGGTATCCGTACGCATTCTGTACGTGTGCTGCCAGGCTTAGACAAGTTAGCACTATCCAAAGGGCTTCCTGGAGTGAGAGCTACATGCATGTCAGTGGGCTACACTACACACACATAGTCTCGCTGCTTCCCAGAAGCTCCCCGGTGCCTCCGCATAGAGAGCGCTCATGAGACGTTTCTGGATCCTGCCCTCCGGACAAATTTGGCAGTGACGAATGAAGGAAAGAGAGAAAAAAAAAGGAGCAGGCTAGGATTCCTATTTAAAAATAAACAGACTGGGTAAACTGTAGCCGGCTTTCAAAAAAACGTTCCCAATTCTGATCAAAGATGACGTTGTTTACTTGCGGGATGGTGGAAGAACGCCGCCAATGTTCAAGTTCGGGATGGTCCATTTGAGGAGGGATTTTGGGGCTTGGACTGAATTGTTTTTCTTCGTCATACCGTAGAGCCAAGGGTGGCACTGATGTGTTGTCTTATCGTACACAACTCAGTTGATGTGATATGACTGGGAACTTGCTTGGAGTGAAGTTCATCGGATACTTTGGAGCTGGATAGTTGATACAGAGGAAACATTTCGTCTTGAGGATATTAGCTGAATAATCTTTTTCCAAACCTGCCAATAAGATCAATGTTTTTTTTTCTCCCTCCGCATACAGAACATCTCAAATTACAGCAAGTGAGACCACAGATGCCGTTTCAGTATTGCACTGGCTTTGTTTGTCCCAGTGAGAAACGCGTCTGGCTGCCTCCCAAACACTGTCTTCTCCCAAATGCTGTGGATTAGGTCGACTCTTTAAGTGGCACGCCTGTTATCAAACAAGGAGCTTATTACTTTTGGTAAACTACAGTCCTGTAGAAAGAGACTAAGCACTAAGTCAACGTCTCTCTCTCTGTGTGTTTCAGATGAGCCGGAGGACAAAGGAATGAATTTGCACTGAGGAATGAGGCTGAGGGAACCGTGCACATAGGAGCTCCAATCTGAAGAGAGACTTTTCAGACAGGTGAGTCTGCCGCCTTCATATCGGGGTTGCCGATAATAACGTGCTTGATGTAACCTATGTGACTTTGGTACACACATTCAAATTTGTCAATTTTCTTTTTACAATTCAAATATATGTGAACTTTAAAACCGACATTATGCACCTTGTCCTCTGGTGTTAAATAGCCAAACGGGTCTGGTGTTCATGTTGTAGAAAGGTTTCTCCTAATCTACTTTGTGTGCTAATTGAAAGACTTGAAGACAGTTGAAGGTATTAGGCCTAACCTGTGATGCTCAACAGACAGCAGCCGATACAACCCTGTCTCTAACCAGCGCTATCTGCTATAGCATCAACTCTGTAATTAAATGTCTGTGTGACGGTCTGGAAGGGATTTCACATCGTCCTAAACTCGGTCTCGCATAACAACCATGGCCGCATAAAGCTTGTTCATCTAAATTGACTTTTCTATAGAAAGAATGGATGAATGTAATAAAAGAAGAGAAGGAAGCGGGGATGCTATTCGGGTTAATGACCAAATGTGATAGAATTACATCCAGCTATTCTCTCTGAAAGGAAGATATTACACCCACTGCTGTTGTATCCTGGAAACAGTCACTGGAAATGAAATGGTTATGTGTGTCTGGTTTTATGCGAGTGCAGTCATTATTGTTTCTGAGTAATAAGTTAATTGTACGTCTCTGATGAACTGGCATTCAGTCATACCATGGCATGTATATTATACTTATTTGGGAGTAACAGAATTTTCCAGGAGCAAAATGCCAGTGACATTATGATTTTGATTCCTTTTTTCCCCATTTTTTCCAGGCAGCAATGGGAAATTCAGAGAGCCAATATAGCATCCAGGGCCCCAAAGGCACCAGCTTTGTCTTCCCCGGGAAACCGAAGTCATGCTCACGGAAGCTCCACTCAGCCAAAGATGACGCTATGTCGCCCCACACGTGGTGGAAGAGTGCCCCGTTGGGCTCAGGGTACAAGACCAGGTGTGTTGGCCGTGGCTGTCTGTCCCCTCCCAAAAGCAGACCGCCTTACTCCCCGAGGCACTGTGACTACGTCTCAAAGGGGACACGGGGCAGCCCGGGCGACCGCCGCTGGCATCGGTCGCCTCGATTTGGTACGCGGAGGCGGCATATGCCGGATGAGTACGAAGACAACCCATACGGGGCCGATCTTAATGGGTGCACTCTGAATGGACAAACCGACGAGCGCGAGGCTTTAGAGGAACAGAGCAGCCCACGGGTGGTGATAAAGAAGGATGGCAGTCTCAGGGTGGAGTTCACCAACACCTCGGGCAATCCCGTGCTCCTGGACGGGGCTTCTGGCCCCGTACAGCTCCTCAAGTTCTCCCCCAACCTGCAGGCAGCCTTCACTCCCAGTCTGCCTGGCTCCAGTGGGAGTCAGCAGGACGGCCACCACAGCGGCCCACCTCCGACCTCCGCCTCCTCCACGGCCAGGACCAGCAAGGGCAGCTCCCTGAGCTCTGATGGCTCTTGGTACGACTCTCCCTGGGGGCCCAGCACAGAGCTGTGCGAGCAGGACCAGCCCCGCTCTGTCAGCAGGACGTCGGTCCACTCCCCCACGCATCAACTTGACTCCTTCACTGAACAGTCTCCCCCCGTGTCCATGACAGACTTCGATAAGGACTCCACGATGGCTGCCACCTTCCCGACAGCCAGTGACCCGTCCTCCCGTTTACATCCGCCTCCTTCGGGCCAGAGGCCACACAGAGCTTCTTTTGCCTCTGTCCTGGATGTTCCACTGGAGGAAGAATCTTCTGAGGCCTGCCAGTACTCATCATACACCCTGCCCTGCCGCAGGCCCAAAGCTCACACCGCGGGCGAGGATCTCGACCGGCATCCTGACCAGGAGCAGGGTGGACCTGATTCTGGCTTCAATAAAAAAGACTCCATCAAAAACCGCATGCGGCGCTTTAGTGACTGGACAGGAAGCCTCAGCCGCAAGAAGAGGAAGTCTCAGGTACGTTTGGCAGGGTCATATTTATTTAGTTTTGTGCTTGGCAGTTTTTTAAATGGTTTTGACTCGTGGGTTCACACAGGGATCTTATCCACACGGGATGTAGAACATACACGTTGCATCGATGTTGTGTTCGTAGGTGACCCTGACTTATAGCCCTCACAGCACACATAGAGACACGCGTCATCCTCTTGTTGTGGCCTTAGAGCGGCATCTTGTTAGACGGCTGAGGGGACCAGTAACAGCCGTACACAGACAGTTTCCGGTCTGGCAAGGTTGATTTGATCGCAAGCCTCAGCGGTGGTCTTGGCATGGCAAGGAACCAACCACCGTCCTCTGGTGCTTGGCACTGCAACACCAGCTGTCCGGAGACAGGGGAACAGTGGGGCGGCACGAAATAAAAATCAGTAAGGCAGCCCGAGCTGGGCACTAGTTTGTTTTTGTGGCGCTTGAACGAGGATGCGTAAGACATGGATGATCCTCAGAGGAAGAGAGGCGCAGGGCTTATGTGCAGGTTTCATGATGACTGTATCTGGGTGGGTACATTTGAAGTATTCTTGCATACTGATTGTTTGTGGTTATTTGATGTTTCTACGGCACTTGTCGCATGTTGATGTCTTTATGTCTTTTTGTTTGCTGTCAGACTTGTAGGCTCCGAGGTTTAACTGAATGGTATTAAGTGTTTTTTTAGCCTTAGTAGTCATCAGCCCATTAATGTCATGTCATTGAAAAGGGTTTTATGTTAACTGATGGCTGAAGTGCATATATATATATATATATGTGTATGTATATATACGTATATACTGTATATGGATGTATGTGTGTGTGCTGATATATATTTCCCAGTAGTAAAATGATACTTGTCCAGGCAGAGGTCAGATGAGAGGTTTGAAATAACCACAAGTTGTCTGCATGTTGTCCGCACGTGAAACTAGAAACTATGCGATTCTTAATAGCTACGTTCTTAATAGCTTTAATTTGAAATAAAACGTTTATTGGAGCGAAGCCTGAACTCATGTCCCGATCTGTCTTTGAGGCTTGAAAGCGATTGTTTCTGCATTAATTCGTTTAGCTTTGGCTTGGAAGAGTTTTAAGAACCCTGTTTGGGCCGTGCCAAGAGAATAGCTGTAAGCCTCCGAGAGGCTCTGTTAGAGTGAAACTAAATCCTCGCGGAGGGTTGAACTCCGCCCCTCCTCTAATGTTAATGAATGACTTGTGGTTGTTCTGGCTTTTGTGTGGCGCAGACTTCTCGGACTCCCCTCCGCGGACCCTCAGAGTGAATCTGCTAACAGGGATTGGTGTGCAGTCAGTTGGGTCTGACAACAGACCAGAGGACCAAATGGAACCATTGTGGTATTCAGATGGCATTCTCTTCTTCTTAGGGGAAGCATTTGTGAGCTTCTCCTTGTGTTTAAACCGCAGTTAATGCATTGGAATGTACGAGATACTTTGCCTTGACGCTGTGACTCCACCCTGACGCATACGCAGTCGACTTCATTTGAAGTGTTCCGCAGCTTTCACTTGGATTAGTTATGTCTACATCTAAATCTCCGGCTTGCCCTCACACCATGCTAAGCTATAGTTGTGTGTTGGCGCCTGACTGTTTCGAAGAGACTATAGCACCCGCAGATTATTACTTCAGTCTTTGTTATCCAGAAATTAAGCTGATTAACAGCTGTTTTAGCAGAAATCCCCCTTGAAGCTCCTAAATGAGGCGTGACTACTAGGAGACAATACAATCCAATGCGCCAGCATCCGTGGCGAGTTATGAACATTTGGCTTAGTTTCATTTAGAATAATTCAACGAGCAAAAAGAAGATAAGAAGCAGTGTTCTCTTTAAAGTGACTAAGCTGCTTCAAACTGGTCTTCATGCTGAGTTTCCTCGGCCCTCTGGGGGCCATTTTGTTCCCTGCCCAACCCTCTGTGGCATATGTCTGATCACAGTGCCTCCTTTCAGTGCAAGTCGACCCACATCAGGAGCACCTCCAGCTGTGGTTCCCCTCCACCTGAACTCCAGGGCTCCGCTGTGGGTTTAAAGGTCACGCCTGTAACCCTGGTGTCAAAGGCCAAGGACCTGCTTGTAAAGAAAAGCAGCTGGCGGAGAACTGCCAGAGGGTGGACACATCTCGGCTGTGTCCACGAAAGGAAAGCTGAAAAACACCCATCCTGTGCTCAGGAGACATGTTCCTACATCTACATCAGTGTCTTCACGTCCTCAACCGAACGCTGCGGCTCCAACGGGTTCGGTGCCGCCCTGTAGCTAAACAGGAACCTGTGGGAATCAATAAAGCATTACCTTGCTGTTTTTTTTCTCCATATAAGCACCATCCTATTTTAGTTTTTGCCCATCCAACTTTTAATTGTAAGCATCAACAATAGGAATATAGCATTCACAAGGATGCAGAAGGAATGGGCGAAGCAGCAGAGCGAAACACGGGAACACGCGAAGATGGCGGATGAACTCCGGCATGACGGCGCATACTCTGTCTGCATGCTGAGGAGCACTCCACTCCCTTGCCAGGGACAGAATCAATGCCGCAATCTCGTCAAGTGTAGGTAGGCTGTCATTAGACATGAAAGAGCGCAATTCCATCAAGTGTTCATTTGAGGAGTTGGGAATCCACGGCAGGCCTCAAATGACATGAAATTGTCTGAGTCTGGAGGGTTCCAACCTCCCAGTTGCCAGCACAGGAAATGTGTCCCACTTTCTCAGCCCTAGCAATAGATTTAGAGACTGTAATGCCGACTTTGAAGATTTTTAAAATATATTTTTTCACGTTCCTCCTCCACTTTTGCGACGGCCTGGGGCCGATTTGAAAGACACACGGTTTGATCGATGTCCCAATGCAAGCTGGCGTTCGGAGGTGTGCGCCTCTGGGGGGGAACATGGTGGAACATGGCTTTTGAATTCATGTCGGGAACAAAACAACTCTCTTTATCAGTTTGAAAAGCTCAAAACCAGTCGAACACCTCTCATGGTGACTCATCAGTGAGACTACGTGGGTTTTGTTTCGTGATCAAAACCCACGAGCTCACCTTTCTCCAACATGGTTCATCCTTCGTCCACTCGCATCTCACGCTCCTCTCACCTTTCCCCAACTTCAGGAGTCCAGGTACAAGGACCTGAGCGACGCCTTGGACAGCGGGGTCGATGGCCTGACTGCAGACACCAGCTCCCACTCTCAGGTCTCCAGCCTCCTCTGGTTCCCAGGAGCCTCCAGGGCCCAGTCATCAGGGGCCCTCCACCAATCGACCAGCGACGCCCTCCGCCAGAACATCTATGAGAACTTCATGAGGGAGCTTGAGACTGGCACTGGAAAGGGGGGAGGGGGAGGCGGAGAGAGGAGAGAAGCATCCACGGGCACCGAGGAGGGGGAGAGCAGCAGCGAGTCGGCCGAGGGCTCCCTCGAGCAGCTGGATCTGCTGTTTGAAAAGGAGCAGGGGGTGGTCCGACGGGCCGGGTGGCTTTCCTTTAAACCCCTCGTCACTCTGCACAAGGACAGGAAGCTGGAGCTGGTGAACCGCCGCAAGTGGAAGCAGTACTGGGTGACCCTGAAAGGTGAGCGTGGGTTGGGGAGGAGGAGGTTTTGCCCGCGAGGGGAAACAATCAGGCAACTTGAAATTGAGTCAGAGAATGTGCCACCTTGTGGTTTAAAAAAATAATTCACATGCACGTCGATTATCATAGTTTTAGGAGCATCATTCAGTTTTTTTCAATAACTTTTTTATTTTGCATTTTCCACAAACAGATTAGTCCTTGACATCGAGAAAAAAAAGATGTATATATATCTACAACAAAATAAAATCAGCACACATGCAAATCTATCCATATCCACATACACACCCGCCCCACATTCCCACCATCCCCTCCCACATGTTTATACTTATACATCTACCCTCCAAGAGTAGGACCCAATGAGGAGGGAGGGAAGGACCAAACAATCAAACTAAGTACAACCAAATGATAAGCATTAAATACAAAATGAAATCAAATCATTCAGTTTTTGAGGAGCAGGTGGGTCCCTCTTTGTACTTCCTCTGAACAGTTATGTCCGTGGCCATGGCATCACACTGGACATTGAGGGATTCTCATTCCATCCCACCCTAAAAGCTTCTCGGGACTTATGCCGTTGCTTCTCACCAAATGGATAAAGTTAAGGCCACTGCTAAGTGTACACTGCAGCATACTCTTGGAAGTAAAACAAACGCAGGATGGAATAAGCAAGGACACTGTTGTTATTCGTGATCTTTTGGAAGTCTGTAAAACTTTTCTTTTAACCCAGTTCTTGCAGAACTTTTACAAGGACATTTTTTCCGTAAACCATGACGTGGCAGCTGTATAAAACCCAAACGCTTGGAGTCTAGAGAATGTTGTTTTCCCGCCTGTCTTACTCATCCCATCTCTCTGCGTCTGCACCTCTTCTCCGTCGTGTCCAGGTTGTACGTTGCTGTTCTACGAGACCTACGGTAAAGGCTCTCTGGAGCAGGAGCTGTCGCCTCGCTACGCCCTCCTCGCCGAGGACGGCGTCGTCCAGGCCGTTCCGGAGCACCCCAAAAAGGAGAATGTTTTCTGCCTCAGCAACTCGTACGGAGACGTCTACCTCTTCCAGGTGAAGCCCGCCGGTTGACACACTGCTCCTGATGGAAGGTTTCTCTGAAACATTGTCGCTGATGATTTGGAAGCTTCAAATCCTCAGTGATGCATCTTCAGAACGCAGTCGGCAGAGAAATATGCAGCATGTTATTTTTTTCGAAGAGTTGCAGAGCATGTCGTATAATTAGACCAGACACACAGCATTTAGCTGCCCCTCTCTGGAGTGTCGCATGTGAAATTGGGAAGGACTTGACAGTAAAGTGCCCAACCCTCCCAGCTCAGCGTCTGAGAGGACCTCCCGTCTGCCCGTTCTGCTCGCTGACCTACATATCACGAGCAAAGTCATGTCCAGTCTCGGCTCTTTGCGCGAAGCCCCCTCCATTAAAAAGTTCCCCCGACTGCAATGTCCAGACCTACATCGAATAAAATGGTTCTGCGTACGGCTGACATGCCCCCCCCCCACCTGAGGCAAGCGGAGAGAAGATCCGCTGGATAGCATGAAGACAGCTTGGGGTTCTCACTTTTGTTTCCACTCACATGGCCTGTTGAGCGTGAGTCTTTCTCAACCTAAAGGGGGTTCAAAGAATTTCTCAACCGATGGGCGTCCTCCGAGTGAATCGCCGTACGGTGATCATCTTATTAACGGGGGAAATGTGTGTTTGATTTCGGCAACAGTTCATAACCTGCGCTTTCTCACAGGCACCGTTAATCACGACGCCTTTTTTTTATTGATCCGGCAAAGCCCAGCTTACCACCCAATGATCTTATTGTGATGTATAAGTAACACGATAGCAGGCTTAGCATTTCTGAATGGAACGGGAATATTGGTCTCAATTGAACTCCTCACCCATCCAGGCCGGCAACCAGACCGACCTGGAGAACTGGGTGACGGCCATTCATTCTGCCAGCGCCTCGCTGCTGGCCAAGCGCCAGGGGAAGGAGGACACGGTGCGCCTGCTGCGGAGCCAGGTCCGTGGCCTTCTGCAGAAGATCGACATGGACGGGAAGATGAAGAAGATGGCCAAGCTGCAGCTGACGGTGGTCAGCGACCCCAAGAACCGCAAGGCTATTGAGAACCAGGTGAGGTGGCCAGAGTGAGACATGAGTGGGAATTTACGCTCGCATCACTGAGAACACCGGAGGCCTCTCTGCCACTGTACACCGCATTACCGACGAGTTGTTGTTCCACGAGATACGTGTAGCGGCCACGTGATGTGCCTTACCTCATGTGTGACTGCAGGGACAAGCCTGTGCTTATTTTTGTCTGTGGGTGGGTGAAGTGGCCTAAATGCATGAGTCCCCAAACGCATCACGAGGGCCCCATGGGAGCGGCTCGCACCCCGAGCGTCAGATCGAGATTCCAGATGTTTCCTGGTAATGGGCTCTCGACGTGCATTATCCTCGTCCTCCTGCTCACAGCCTCGGGGAGAATCCAAAGCACCCAGCGCTGTGCTGTAGCCTACACACAGCAGATTACTGATGGGGGTAAGAAGCCCGGAGTCTATAGCTCGGCAAGAACCCAACGGCTTCTACGAGAACTTGGTGTTTGTCGTCAAATGAGCAGGAGTTATTCTCTCTTTTTTGTACTGTAAATGAGTTGGCCGTTGACTTGTGTCTCTTTCTTGTGTGCTCTGCCTAGCTGCAAGGGTTTGTGTTTTGTCAGCTGCTCATGTCGGTGTGCACAAACTGCTTCTTCAAAATAGATACTTATAGGAAGGGCTGTTATTTGGTGTTTGGTTAGAGGGCACCCGAGTGGAAACATGAGTGTGTCCTGTGAAAAACAAGCAAGAAAGACTCTCAGACGGAGACGTCACTGCCTGCCTGTGTGATCTGCTTTCGATTATCCAGGATGCCACCTCAGAGGAGACAAAGAGAGGCAGACGGGGTTGGAGTCAATGATGGGGTCAGAGGGCTGTGGGACAGGACTCTGATACAGGCGCCCCGAGGCCGATGATAGCTTGAAGGTTTCGGTGGGGTTGTACTTTGATGTCGTCCACCCCCACTCCCGTCTGTTGAAATCTGTGCCAGTAGATCTCGTTTGAAGACTGTCCTTGCCCCCTTTCACATACTTATGCTCACGTACACACACACACACACATGCACGAACGCGCCCGTACACTTAACGATCAAGTTGCATAGAAGGACTTATTATGCATTAGGGCTTTTTAGAGCGAGCCAGGGGCAGATGTTAAAGAGGAGGAAAAAGAAAAGATGAGAATCTGTGAAAAGAAAGCCTTTTGTCTGCCGGGTTTAATGGCTCTGAAATTAATGTAAATAAGTTGTGCTCGCGGGCCAGATGGGCCCGGGCATGTTCGCTTTTCGCTGGTGTCGGCTGATTGTCTCACTGCACTCATTGGGGCCTGCTAAATGCATGATGCATAAAGCCGGTCATCAGTGACGCACCCCTGGCAGGAATCATCACATTTTATGCACAGGGCTATTATAGAGCATCCTTATATGATCTCTAGCCCACAACAACAGCTGGTAATTATCTCGTAACTACAGTCGGCTACAGAGTAAAACGAGGCCGCAGCAACTGTGACCACAAGTGACATTTATGGGATAATAAAATAATGACATAAACTCTCAGAAACTTTGTGCTTAATAATATATGAATGAATGCAACCATACTGATTGTACAGATATTAAAGTTTATATGTGTTTTCTTTGCTAGCAGTTGTCTTCATGGTCCAAGTCTGGCATGGGAATAATGGCCGGCTGTTATTGACTTGAGGCTTGTTAAGCCAGGCCACCTGTACAGCTGTGTACACAGGCGCTTGTGTTTTAGTACGTAGCCCAGTATGGTCCCGTTGTGATTTCTGTTCTTCGCCGAAGATGTTTCAATAGTCAGAGGTTTTATAAACCACCAGCCTCCTGCGTCGAAAGAATGCCATCAATGTAAATGAGAGCTAATAGCTCAGTGCCATCGGGTGCGTTATTGTAAATGAACTCGCAGTGCAGACGAGGCCTATTAAAGTCGGTGGTTGCAGAGAGTTGTTTAACTTGAGTGTTCTCATTAAAACCGGTCTCCAGCCAACAAAATAAGGACTTTCTCATAGCGTACACGGTGCAAACCGGGAAAGAAGAAAGCGACTGTAAACCGTGTGTGTGTGTGTGTGTGTGTGTAACAGGTTTTCTGTGCAACATCACCACTCTCTCTAGACTTGCATATAAAACGGGTCTTAGGATTTACTGCACACACTCCAACTCCTCCGCTAGATATGCGGTCCCCCTCCCCCCCTGAGTATATATCCCCCAGTAATTTGTGCCCTCACCCTCCACCAACATCTGCAAGCAATCTGCAGCTTGATGGAAAGCCCTCGACTGACCCTGGATCCCCCTCCTTGGCACTCCCTCTCCCTGCCTCCCCCCCCGTTACCCTTCTCCTCCTCCTTCCACTCTCATGTCTCAGTTATCCCACAAAGAAACGGTCAGAAGAAAAAAATCACATCCTGAACCTGTAAAGTCCTAATCTTCCTTTTCCTTCAGATCCAGCAGTGGGAGCAGAACCTGGAAAAGTTTAACATGGACCTGTTTAGGATGCGCTGCTACCTGGCCAGTCTACAGGGCGGAGAGCTGCCCAACCCAAAGAGCCTGCTGGCAATCGCCAGCCGTCCCACCAAAACCACCCTCGGGCGTCTGGGCATCTTCTCCGTCTCCTCCTTTCATGCACTGGTGAGGAAACTGAGGATGGGCCCTGAGAAAGGGCAGATGAGGGACTAGTAAACAAATGCACAACACAGAATCAAAGTTCCATCTGCGTGTTCTCACTGGATGCTTTTTGGTACTCCTCCCTCATTTAAGATTTTTATTTTTCTGATATCTTGTGTGGGTTCAGATCTGCTCCAGAGACGAGGCCACGCTCAGAAGGCGGTCGTTGTCCCTGACTCACAGACGGCGCAGGAGAGGCCTCTTCTCCTCGCTCAAAGGCCTCGACAACCTCACGAAGAGGGGCTGGGATAAGAGGCCCTCGGCTTCACAGGTACCACTGAACACACACACACACACACACACAAACATCACATATAATATATGTATCAAAGTGTTCGCGATTTAAATACAATCATTTACATTTCACTTAAATCGGATGAAGAAAACAGATAGTTCGATAACAGATTGCCTCATGAACTTCCTCTCGGTAGATTCTGTGTCCATGTCGCAGTTGAAAGCCAGACAGCCGCTCTGATAATCTCCATTGAATCGCAGCGTCATGAACCTTCCAGACTTGTAATGCAGGATCTTCAGCGCAGGGAACTATCCCACATGCGTACCACACACATAAATACACGATCGAGCAAAATTGTGCGCACACAATGTTTGCGGTGTGCTGCACGCGGTCTCTTGGGACGTCTCGCCGAGAAAAACTGTCTTGATACTCCCACCCTCGGTGCACTTGGAGCATTGTTTGTTCACGAGACAGTTTCCTTACTGCTTTCTTCCGTGTACATCGCTTACGTTGACATGAAAGAAAGCAAAAAACAATTGGTACAGTCATGCATCCATCTCAGCACATTTCCCCCCCGAGGAGATTTTATTAATGAGAAGCACATAAGCTCATGTCCCGCCCCCTTGAGTGCACACATCCCATCCACGTAAACACAGCGGGGCATTCCTCTCCCACATGCACACGGGTGTTTGGGGGGTTCTAAATCCTCTCAGGTTAGTAATTAGACCCATGCATGATGAGTATTTATTGACACAGATATCCGCAACTCTGTATGTCCCCTGAGGACGTGCCCCTGGAGAGTCCTGTTCTCTTGGCGGTCTATTTTTAGAATCACCACGTGACAAAAAACTAATGCGCTCGTCTTTTATAGAACTGCGTTCGTTAGCTGGGAGTATAGGAAGAGGGAGCAGTGGTTTTGGCATCCTTCCTTCATTTTTCCAAGTCAATCTGGTGTCTTTATAGTTCTGGAGCCATGTCCTCCACTAGGTGAGCCCTGACAAAATGGTCCCTGTCCAGTTGTGCTTGCTCTTATCCAGCGCTCCCGTCCCACCACCTGCTCTGCGATATTTCCGTGTGACGCGTCTGTCAGCGACTAGATATGCGCGTTGTTACTTTCCCGGGGGAAGTCCAGCCGGCCGGCCTAATGAGGCCCAGCTATATTTCACGGTGCAGAAGGCCGAGGTGGCTCTGCAGCACGCGCATGAATTATTGAACGCCATGTGTGGTAGATGGCATTCTCCACTCGTTCCTCCGCCCCGCAGGACACCAGCAGATGGTTGGTGTGAAGATGCTAAATATTAAACAGCCTCCTTTCCATTTTTTTCCCCCCCCAGGTCCACCTTCTCTTACAAGCTCAGTTTTGCTCTGATCTATTTTCTTTTCTTTGCATAGAGGCTAATCGGGAGCAGACAAAAAGAAGCTAGTGAGGGCTTCAGGGGATTTTCACAGTTCTGGTTTTCTGTGGACATTTTTTCATTTTTTTTAGTCCAAGATCATTTGTAGTGTTTGTTTTCTTCAATGTCGCGAACATTTTTAATGACGCCATCAGCTCCTTGGCTGTCCTCTCCTGTACTGGCGAGGCGCGTGTTCGCTGGAAAAAGATTTGGACAGCCCAGCGCTCCTCCGTGTTCTCAATCTGTTGTCCCCCTCTCAGGTTCGGAGACTGTGCTTTCCCCCAAATCTTTTCGAGATATCGTCTTTCCGTGCTCTCTTCACTTTTTGCTCTCCCGTGATCCCCCCTTCCTCCAACTCAACTCTTTTTGTCTTTTTTTATTGCCTCTAACTCTTATTTGATATCCTAAAGGTAGAGTTTCATCTCACTCTCACCCACCATTTCTTTCACCATTTGTCTTTCAGTGTTTTTTCCCCCTTCGGCATCGTCCTTTTTCAAACCCTCCGTTTCTCAGAGCATAAACATGAGATCGTTAGCCGGCAGCCTTCTCCCACAGTTTCCATACTGACTCATCTGTGTTGACTAAGCCTAAATCCCATTTACCACTGCACCGCGGCGCGCAACAACCTTGCCCCGAAGTCATAACCCCCCCCCACCTCATCTCCTTCCCTCTTGTTTTCTCATCTCATCCGTCTTAAGAGAGCTACGTATACAGTAAGGAGCCAGTCGGCTGTGGGAAGTAGGCCTGAAAGGTCTGAGGATTTGTAGACGGGCTGGTAAGCTTTCTAAATGTCGTCAGTTCACGGCGCAGCAGCACCGTTTACAGACACTTTATAAATGTACTGGATGGAGAGCTTCTGCTGCTTGGAGGTCCGACGAGGGTTCTTAACGCGGGCGATGTTCTGAGAGTAAAGGAAACTTCTTGGATCCTTTTAGAAATGCCTGCACGTCTCTTCCACGGCTCGCGTTGCACTCTCTTCGCCGTTAACTTCCACAGCAAAATGCCCCAGTTGGATCATCAGCGGTGCCACCGCCTCTCCTGCCCCGTGACAAAGCATCTCAAAGAAACCTCTTATTAGCAACCTGTGTGAGCGCTGGAGTTGCACCCTCGTATAACGGATGGCTCCGTGTCACCGCTGTAAAATGGAGCTGTTAAAGCCCTCTGAGGCTGCAGAGTCACCTCCAACACCGGGCTGAGCCCGACACAACACGCCCGGGAGAGGCTCTGAAGAGGAGAGGCTGAGGAAGATGGAGTGGATCGAAAACGGAGAGATGTGGGAGGGGGAGGGGGGCTCTTGCCCTCTTCTCATCTGTAACCGGACTGCTTCTCCCTGTCATCTCTCTTTGATGCAGAAACCGCTCTGTGTCCACACACACACACACACACACACACACACAACCACTCCACTCGCACTGGGCACATTTCCACCATCTTCAAAGGCTCCAGACCCCGTTTAGCAGCCGTATCAAAGCGCTGCACTCGCCACACGTAGTTTTTAATTAACAACAGAATCGCACCGCGTGTGTCTGATATTGTGTTGCCGGAGTTGCCGGGCACTCAAACTCGCGTATGAGTCAATCGGTGTGGTGCCTCTCTGTCTGTGCTCCTAACCGTCTGTCTCTTTGTTTCAGATCTTCGAGAGCGACGCCGGAGGTCAAACGTACGCCGTGCCTGCCAGGAGCAGTGAGGTGAGTCATGGAGTAACTTTGTTCGCCCCCTACGGCTTATGGATCTTTGATATGTCTAAACCCCCCCCCCCCCCCCCCTGCCTTCTGTCACATCTATCCTGTGGTGGCATTTTTATGAGCCGAATTATCCGTTTCAGCGTCAAGTAGTCGCGGCAGAAACGCGTCCGCTGTGACCTCTGGCCGTCTGTCATGGCTTTGATAGTGAGCTGAGTAAAGATGTTTTTACACATCTTTGTGCGTGTGTGTGTGTGTGGGGGGGGATCAGAAGGTGTGTGTCTGCCCTCCGTGTTTTACTCGTCCACGATCAAAGCAGAGATTCTTTTCATGTTGATCAGCAGGGGGTCTGAAAGAGAGACAGCAGGTCCAACAGGAGATTTTTCCACCATGTGCGGACAGGCGTCCAATTCTCTGCATAATTGAGTTAATGGAGAGCGAAGAGTTAAAGTGTTGACCAGAAGCACTTGAAAGTGTGAGTGTTTGGACTCACGATAAACGTGTTGAATGATTGAAGAGCGTGAATTCTGGTCTTGTGAGCAGCCTGGCTATTGGGCGGCAGCATGCCTTTGATGTAGACGTGTGAAATACTGCTGTGAGCTTTGGCTTCACCGAATTAAAATAGAGCCTGTCCCTTTGGAAAATGGTGAGAAAATGTGAATTTCTTTATCCGTATCTATAAGACGAGCTGTTTGATAAATATCGTTTGGTCAAATACAATCTTAACCGATTCGTCCTGGACCAACAGATGGAAGTCTGGCGCTGACAGACGAGGATAATGGACGCTTTTAGACGGAGCAGGACGGGTGTTATGAAGATTTCTTTTTTCCGCAGGATGCTCTGATTCATAGTGTGAGTCTGTGGTGAATGTGGCGAGTGTTCAAACTGCCCCCATTCAGGGCCTAGAAATGGACTCGGGAAATGGTTTTGGGAAACAATAATGGCTTTCATTGAGTCAACGCTTTAATGCGTCTTTAAACGCGGCAACCCTCCCCCTCGGTGGAGTGTTTTGGTCTTTCCTAGATTTGGATGTGGAAAAAAAAAACAGCTTGTCAGTAAGATCGGCTTGATTTGAGGGGATTAAGACCCTTCGGGGTGGAAAAGGTGAAGACTGTATTGATTTTTGTCGACACACACACATCATCTCTGTCTTGATGACTTTGCTCCTGTTGTCTCAAATCCCCTGAATTACTCTCATAAGCAATCATCTTCCGCTCATCCATTAGAAGTGAAGTCAAGTGAAGGGCACGTCTTCACGCCCTCTTTCCTACGGCGAGCTCGTCCACGTGGCCGCTGTCCTCAACGCGATGTCGAGGGTTGTGATGAAGGTTGCATGAACCCGAGAGAGATAAACACCGATATGAAACCCGTCGGTGAATTGAAGGCCGCCGTGGCCGCCTCAGAGGTTAGAACAGAGTTAACAATGACATCCTCCATCCGCCCACTCCTTCCGTCAGCAGCAGGCTGAGTGAATACTTTCTTCTGTAGCTCGAAGAAAAATCAATGTTTACCAAAACGCTGAACTTCTGACCTCGCGTTGCATTCTCACACTCTCTTTGAGCTATCCACATCATTTAAATGCACAGTTCAGTTGAGCAGGGTAGTAGAAATATGGTGACGGGATACGACTCAGGTTTAGCTCCCTCTTTTTCATGTGCCTAGTGCAGCTGGTATTGGATTCCCAGAGAAAAGTGTTCTCTCTTAAAATGTGATTGGCTGGTGATAACGATCCGAACCGCCGGTGTCCATGACATACTGATGGCTCTTTCCGTGTCGCCACCTCCCACCACACACCACCACCCATGAATACACACCTCTTAGATAGATAGATAGATAGATACTTTATTAATCCCCAAGGGAAAATGTGTCGTCACAGTAGCAGCACCAATAAACTAACGAGAATAAAATATAAAATATAAAAAACAGGGATGAAAGATATAGATGTATACAAGTAAAATATAAAATACAAAATGAAGTATATATATGTATATAAAATGAAACATATATGTACACTACCGTTCAAAAGTTTGGGATCACTTAGAAATGACTTTATTTTTCAAAGAAAAGCACTGTTTTTTTCAATAAAGATAACATTAAATTAATCAGAAATACACTCTCTACATTGTTAATGTGGTAAATGACTATTCTAGGTGGAAGTGTCTGGTTTCTAATGAAATATCTCCAGAGGTGTATAGAGGCCCATTTACATCAACTATCACTCCAGTGTTCTAATGGTACATTGTGTTTGCTAATCGCCTTAGAAGACTAATGGATGATTAGAAAACCCGTGCAATTATGTTAGCACAGCTGAAAACAGATATGCTGGTGATATAAGCTATACAACTGGCCTTCCTTTGAGCTTGAAGTTTGTAGAACAAAATTAATATTTCAAATATTAATCATTATTTCTAACCTTGTCAATGTTTTGACTATATTTTATATTCATTTGATAAATAAAAGTGTGATTTTTCATGGAAGACACGAAATTGTCTGGGTGATCCCAAACTTTTGAACGGTAGTGTATATATATATATTAGGGCTGTCAGCGTTAACGCGTTAATCTATGCGATTAATTTGGCCGCGTTAACGCACTAAAATATTTTAACGCAATTAACGCAAATTTTTTTTTTTAAACCGCGGCAGTACGGTTTGACACTGTTTCCGTTTTTAAAACAATCATTTCTCCGCGAAAATAAGGATCATAAATCAGTTTAACTCGTGGATGAATCAGTTTAGTTTCCTCCTGCTCCTCCTTCCTCCCGTCTCCCCCTCTGACACACAGAGGAACGAAGGGGCGACGTGTCGGGTGACGTGGCGCGGAAAGAACTCGTCACACGAAACCTTCACCGTGATTGGTCAATCCGTTTGTCTGTCAACATTTCGGTAAAAAAACAACCAATGAACACTCAGTAAATCACAAAGGACCTCCCACCTCACAGGTTAGGCTCATTTAGCAGCCTGTCAGTCAGAGAACCAGAGAACACGGCGCGAGGACAATGAGCCTCATTTCAGAGCTGAGATTGTTCTGGAATGTTTGATGTATAACACGTGGGGGTGTGTCACATGCAAAAGACTTTAAACGGTGAATTTAATTTATTTTGTAAAATGTATAAAATGCCCCCAGGACCAATGGGGTCTCAATATATATATTTTTTTTACTAATCTGATGTTTCACTGAAGAAACAATTTATCATCCACGATATTAAATACCTCTCTGGCACTGTATATGTAGGAGCCTCTTTGAAAACACAACTCTGTGTGAAGTTTTGTCTTTAAAAAGAAGGAAAACACTAATTAATTAATCGCAATTTCAAAATGTGTGATTAATTAGTTAATTTTTTTTAATCGATTGACAGCCCTAATATATATATATACACACACAAACAAATATAATAATACAATGACTGTGCACTCTTGCTTTAACTTAAGGAACAGGCACCAGCGCTGGCCAGTGTGGGCTGTTATTATTGCGTGTGTGTGTGCGTGTGTCACGGTGATGGAAAGAGGAACCTTGGTTGGAGCCGAGAGGAGCCGAATAGTAACATCCTCCTAATAGATGTAATGGAGGGAAATTGGCTGAAATCGTCTCCGACTACTCCCCTGTTTCTTCTTCACGGTCACCCGATCTATTTGAGGCCGTCCTGTAATGTGTGTCTCATCCAGTTGCTAAGTGGAACGGAAAGGCTGTGTTTGCTTCGTGGCCACGAAACAGTCCGTTACTCCACGTTCCGTCTTTAGAAGCTGCGGGGTGGAGGGCGGCTTGCTCGGAAATGCATCCACGCATGAGAGGAAAGACTGAAGTATTGAGTTATTTGGCCGAATGCAAACATAAATACAGACACACGCCACACAGAGGACTCGTTGAAGTCCGGCGCGTGCCCGAACCGTACTCTTGGCAGCCGCTCGTGGAACGCTGACCGGCCAACCGTCGGCGCCGTACGACCCTCTCTGACCGTGAATGCGTGTCCAGTGTTAGTCGGCCACCGGTCCACGCAGGCAACCCGATCTTAGTTTTCCGCTCACGCCGTGTCGCTGGGACACAACACAGGGCGGGTATGCAACCAGTTGCCATGACGGCTTGGTTTTTTTTCATCCACAGTTTGTAAGCATGACCTCACTGCCTGAACACACACGGGCAGAGGTGGATGTTGAAGTGGCACTTTGTGTTGGGAACATTGGCGGCCTGATTCCCGAAGTAGACTCGTCAACGGGACGCTTAGATGACGAATTAAGAATGTGTGTGTGTGTGTGTGTGTGTGTGTGTGTGTGTGTGTGTGTGTGTGTGTGTGTGTGTGTGTGTGTGTGTGTGTGTGTGTGTGTGTGTGTGTGTGTGTGTGTGTGTGTGTGTGTGTGTGTGTGTGTGTGTGTGTGTGTGTGTGTGTGTGTGTGTGTGTGTGTGTGTGTGTGTGTGTGTGTGCACAGCCACAGCCCGTGTGGCCGTGGCTTGTCCCTTTTAGGCTTTTTGTCTGTCAGGGGAAAAAGGTATTTTTCCTCTTTGATGTGATGCATCAACTGCAAGCTGCCAGCTTCTGAAACAGACACGTATCAGACAGAGAGCCTCAGACTGTTTGTCTGGCGTGTGTGTGTGTGAGCTTTTCACCACTCCCATCATGTCCTTTTTAAAGCATCACTCTGCACCCAGACTAAATCACTCGTGCAGTCATTTCTCTCGTATTGTCTTGGTCAGAAGTGCTGAATCGTCGGCGTCTCCGACCCGTGAGTTCCAGTCCATGTGGCGTGTTTGAGTCTTTCCTCAAAGATCTGGGGCTTTGATAATTGCGGTGTTCGGCTGCACTGTGGCGTCTCCCACGGCCCCTCGATGCAGCAGCGCCGCTTTTCCCTCCGGAGACACACAGTCGCAACCAAAACCCTCAAATGGCTGCCTGTGAGGTCGCGTGGTGGTGGGCCACCCTCGCTCCCTCCCACACCGTGATACCCCGCTCTAACCCCACTGTTAATGCCACCAACAAGCAATTACCTTCCAATGGCTGATCCCAAAGTTTGACGTATTTTCAAATCATTGAATACATCTCTAAAATCAGAATTCCCTCGTGGCTTTTAAAAAACAAATAAACGTGCTATAGATACCGTCTGGATTTCCAGACCTGCCGGTCGACCCTTGCCAATCCGCTTGTGTACACGGCCATTACAAAGACTATTATGTGGATCAATGCCGTCCATGTTGTCAAATGAATTTCTGAAATTGCTAATTGTATGGCATCTCTGCTCCGCTGCTGGATCCAGAGCCAAGCATTTGGACAAATGGAACTGTATTGATTTGAGTGCTGCTACTGAAAGTCTGCTTTTCTCTCTCAGCTGCTCCCACCCTCTGTTTCTATTTCTCTCACACGTCTCTTTCTTTAACCTCCCTTCTTCCCCTCTCCCACAGAGGCTGGCCAGTATCTACTCCATGTCGCCCCCTGAGGGCGGTTTGTGGGAGAGCCTCGGCGCTGCCACAGACGTGCCGACGTGCGTCTACATGCCAGACGGCCTGACGGTCCAAGTTCCTGTCAGACTAGACCAGACAGCCGCTGACCTGCTCTCTGCAGCCTGCAAGGTTGGTTGTGAGAGAACAATATTCCTCACAGCTGTGGTGAAATTTAGATTTATTTGTCTTTTTTAAATTTAATTTTTTAAATACTAAATGTTAACAATCTGTATTTTCCTGTAATGTGGGGTTTATTTGCACCTGTATACATGTTAAGCTGTGTCAGGTAATAATCAAATACTCTTTGTTTGAGCATCTGTAGAAGCAGATCTGGTTTCTTTCATGTTCCCATGAGCTTGAAATAACACACCTATTCATCCAGTAAGAATGGCTGCACATAGATGGACACACACACACACACAGCCACAGCACAATACCCTTGGCAAAACTTTTCTTGTTTCCCGGAAATTTGTCATCACACAGTGTAAAGCCGTTGAATAATTCACACCTCGGCCACGCGGCAGCTGTCCGACTAAGCGTCGGTGCGTGAAACACGTCTGATTTCTGTGCATGCGGGCCACTGAGCATTAGGGACTCTTGTGTAAACAGGTGAAACAGCTGGACGCCGGCGTGCACTGCCTCCGACTCCACAGACGAGCGGGGCTGGGTGTGGAGGTCCGGTACCTGGCTCCGGGCGAGCTCCTCCGCGATGTGGTGAGGAGGGCGAACATGCAACGCCACACACGGAGACATTATCCTCACGGTCTGTTCTTTGTTGAACGTGTGTTGATGTCACCCTGCAGGTCAACGACCAGCTGGAGGTGGTCCCAGTTCATGTGTTTGCTCTGCACATGAGGCGGCCGAGCGACACCGCGGACTTCGGTGAGACGACCCCACAGGTGGACCGATTCAGGTCTAGCTGTGTCCTCGCGGTCTTTCGTGTAATCTCTCTGCCCGTCTAACTCTCTTTGTTTGTCGTTGCCTTTGTCTCTCTTCCTCCTGCCAGGATTTGCAGTGACGGGACACATCGACAGCCAGAAGAACAGCCGGATCTTTGTCAGCGAAGTTCTTCCCGATGACCTGGCATTCAACAAAGGTGCCCGCTTAATGACACAAATAACGCCGACACCACCAATAGCGGTGTCACACATGCGATCTGTAGTTCTTTTGCCTCCTTTTTCTGAAACGCACTCTACCGCGTTGCCAGGCCTGCGTCCGCGCGATGAGATCCTGGTGCTGAACGGCAGGTGTGTGTCGGGCCTCGACCTGGCTCTGATCCAGACGCTGTTTGCCGAGCCCACCCTGGACCTCAGCCTGAGGCGGGACGGCCCCCCGCCGCCAGCGGTGACCTCCACCCACCAGGTCCTTTCCCTCGACGTCAACCAGGAAGTCTGCAGCGAGCACCACCGCGCAAAGTCCTCCTCAGGTGCTCATGTCTGCGCGGCGTTGAACCGGCTAACAGCTCGTCATTAGTGGAGATGTGTTTGTACTCCGAGGCTATAGATTTTACTTAATGGGAACACTTAACAGCACAATTCACAGTGAAGTTGATGGGGATTTCAGAGAGAGGGAGAGAGAGGGAGAGAGAGGGAGAGAGAGAGAGGGAGAGAGAGAGAGAGAGAGAGAGAGAGAGAGAGAGAGAGAGAGAGAGAGAGAGAGAGAGAGAGAGAGAGAGAGAGAGAGAGAGAGAGAGACCTGGAACGCCCATTGATTTAGCCCTTTCTCAGTTATGTGTCATACTTTATGAAGGCATCAATTTGACAGTTTTCTCTGCAAGCGAACGAGCCGTGTCATTCTTCACGTCCTTTTGTTTGTTTGCGTGATCTCTTTTGAAAGGTGTTTATTCCAGTTCGGTTAGTCCCTGTGATGTGCTGCTTATCCAAACCTATAAGTTACTCGATGGTCAGTTGCTCACATTAATAGTATTTGACCATAAAGTTTAGTTTCCTGGACCGGAAAACAGCGTACAGCTCACCTTCCGCTCCAGTTACGATCTTGCTTAGTTCTCTGCTTCCTCAAAAGAGACTCGTTCTCTCTTCTTAAGAAGCAAAAGAATAAAAGTAGTAGAAAGAGATAGGAAATCTCGAAGTTCTGTGAATCCAGAGCGAGAGGAAGGCCCAGAAGGGGCTTCTGACCGCAGACAGCTCATTATTGCTGTGGATGTGTAGTTTCCTGTCAGTTCGGTTTAATCTCACTGCAGATCTGAGGTGTCCGAGCAGTAAGTTCATCCACGCTGCCGCACTAACACAGCTGATGCCCAGCTGCTAGGGATACGTTTAGTTTATTTCAAGCCTCACTCTCAAAGGTAAGGCAAAGCTAACTCAACAGAAAAACATTGTGGTACTATCAAGTAGTTCAGAACAGAACAGCTGGTCTTTTCATTACCAAGAAGAACATGAACAACTCGGCCAGGAATAGTCGGCTGATGAACTGCCAGTTCTTTAAAAAATAAAAATGAAGAGAGGGACAAGCTCAGATATCTCTATTTGTTAGTGTTTACAGAGAAAGTGTAAATTGGGTAAAAGTTAAGCTTGGGACTTTTGTGGGTTCATGATATGCAACTTTAAAAAAATGAAATGGACCAAAATGTACCTGAAGTTTACGACTGAGAACACGCAATGCCTTCTCGTTATACAGTTTTTTTTAATGTCCAACCATGAAACGAGTCAACAGAGAGTCAGTTTCAGCGAAAGTATCAAGCCTCATCTTAATGATCTGTACAGCATTCGTGTTTTCTGCAGTACAGCCATATTGAAAAAAGAGGGATTTATGACTTGAAGGCCTCATTACAGAGAGTGGTGCGTTCAAAGTGCCTGCAGTTTACTACTCGGCCTCTAGAGGGCGCGCTTTGTGATTTCAGGCTGATGAGGAGGCAGCGAGGTAAAAGAAGACAGTGAGGAACAAACACTGACTCAAGCTACACAAATGCAACTGCAAATACGCCAGACAATAGAACCAAATTCTGATAATTAGATATCTTTTGTTACTCCACTCTATCAGTCAGACATTTGGTTGATGCTGATTGGCATCTCAAAAAGGAGAAGTTCAGCTCCACAGGAGGGAAAGGAGTTTTCTTTTGTTTCCTGCTGTCACGTTGGCCCGCCTCCCAGACTCCATCCCAGAATAAAGTCTTTTCATGTGCCAACTGCTCCGAGTTTGTCCTCTGGACCTTGAATTTAAAGATTTTAAGTAGCCAGAATTGGGAAGATGTTGTCAAACTGCTCAGTTTATCTTAGCATGTCCCTTTATCTTTGAAAGAGTTTTAGACTTATTTATTTGTTGTCAAACAAGACGAGATGGTCTTTAATCCCAATTGCCAAATGTGTTCTTCTGGGATGACTGAATGCCTGAGCCATTTTTAGAAAGGAGACATATTTTAGGTTCTGCGCGCCAGGCAGGCGGCCGTGATGGGTTTAGATTACATCGTTTGTGTATTGTGGTCAGTAGAAGGATGTGCTTCAGCAGAAACCACCAGACTCAGATGCGGAGATGGGCGGTATGAGCAAAAACACTGTCACACACACACACACACAGGGGAGCTAAAGCGTGTAGTAATAGTGTCCCCTCTCTCTCTCCGTCCAGGCGTATGCAGTGTAGCTGATGGAACGGAGTCCCCGGGCGTCGGGCTGGAGAGCGGTCACTCCCACGGCGCACACAGGCCTGTTCAGCACAGCAAGGTAGGAGGGGCTCGAGCGTCTGAGTGCTCCAAAGAAAGTGTTTCCATTGTCTCCTAGACATCCATGAATGGCACCTCTCTCTCGCTCCACCCAGGCCTTTCTCTCTCTCTCTCTCTGTGTGTGTGTGTGTGTGTGTGTGTGTGTGTGTGTGTGTGTGTGTCTGTGTCTGTGTGTGTGTGTGTGTCCACTCGCAGTGGCAGCTGTGGGTTGTCAGAAACCAAACTGGCCCCAATTCTTAGCATCACCATAATTAGGATACGCCATCATAGCCACCGGTATCAACACAGCCTATTGCTGTCATGTAGACACACACTCACACACACACATGCACACACACTCACACACACTCACACACATGCACGTGGCACAATGCATGCCCTTTGGCAAAGCTGAATCTTGGACGCATCTGTAAGATTCACTCAAACGTACCTATCTGTCATTGTATTAACGGCAACAATAGTACATTTCTTACATTTTCTTCCTCGCGACTAATTCATGGTGCCTTCAAGGACCTGGCTTTGCCCTTAAACACATTTTAGGTGCCCTGCAATTGATGCAACTCTCGTATCACTTTTAGAGAAATCTCTCCTGTGTGTCCCTCAGTATTTACTTCAGATTGCCTTCCTATTTCTGTCCTGTCTGTTGTTGAATTTCCGGTGAGGTTGTTGATATGCAAACCAACTTTAATGAAGTAATTTAACTGAGCATGAGCCCGCCCCGCTGGGAGCTCTGCCGTAGCGCTGTGGTAATGCAACACGAGAGAGTGTGTATGCCGGTGTTTATTGCTTCAGCTTGAGACCAGATCTGTGTGTGTTTATCCGTAGTCCTCTTCTCTTACATCATCCAGCTCATATTTTCTGTCCTCTTTAAGCTACCTAGTGGCTGTCAACAATGTTGAGTGCATGTTTGGCACACTTTTACCAACCTGCTCGTTATGTAACGTGGCCTAAATGAAAAAGGGGAAATCGGCACAGTCATGTTGTCGTGTTTATCTCATCGATGATTCATTGATAGCAAATCCAGGCCAAATATCCAGAAACCGTCTCTAATTGCTGGAGCTGCCGTTGCTGCGTTATTCTTATTGCCTGTCAGAAGAGGCGGAGCGCTATTTGACCCGAGGTCAGCCCGGAGGCAGATTAGAGAGAAGAACTGGCCTTCTGCGCCTCTCTAGTGAGGCTCTGTGCTCCTCTTTTTGTTTGCCCAGCGACACGAGTCAGTCCCACTGCACTGCACCACGATCGCCACCACCACCACCACCGCTGCTGCTCAGCTTTACTGAGGCGTGTGTGTGTGTGTGTGTGTTTTTGTCACTGCATATGTGCTTATTTGATGCACAAAGGGGGGAGTAGCTCTGCCTCCACCAGGGAGACGCAGCCACTGTGAAGGCGATACACACACATACAAAAGAAAAAAGATAAACGCGGGCTGAGATATCGGTGCTTGTAAATCGGATTTTTACTGACGCGAAGAGCGGAATTTAATCACGGCGCGCAGCCATCAGCTTGCTCTCTGGGGCGGGGAGAAAGAAATCACAGGAGTCGCCGGGTAGAAAATCAGCCATGTATCAGCATATAGGCACACACACACACACACACACACACACACACACAGCGTTCTAAAAGTCGATAGTGATGGATGAGAGGAAGGACAAATTTCAAGCTTTTGTCACACCTTGTAATCGGCCTTCTCACTAAACTGATCGCCTTTGATGTATTGGTCCGTTGCATTTCAGTTTGTGGTTATTATACAAGAGAGATCTATGTGTGTGTGTGTTTTTGAGACGCTCACATCACAGCCATCAAGGTTGCTTCGCAAGTGATTGAGGGGCTGATCGTGATTCCCGTGCCCGTGAGTTACTTAATGATACATTTGGCTGTAGAGCGCCGTAGCCTTTGGTTTGGAGCCATGTTGTGCCACGACCATTATGAGCTGAACCGATCGATTTGCGGACGTCAACTGAATTGGTCCCGGAAAACTCCCACGAGGTCCGTCAAGATGTAATTGATTTGAGATGCAGTCATGGGGATGCATTCAGGCAGTCAGAATAGCTGGATCCATTTAGTCTGTTCTTACCCTCATCTAACTAGTCCAGCCAGCTAAAAGGCTTTAATAGAGGCTTGAACAGGGGATTCACACCCATAGCATCCCAGGCGACCGATGGAGGGACCGCGGTCTGGTTTCACCACACGGCGCCAGTCGACTCGTGTATCCACAAACGGAGGAACATAGCGGGAACACTTGAAGGGCCACGTCACTGATGTGATCAGTCGAGTTGATCGATAGAAGCTTCTTTTTGATAATTGAATTATCGTCTTTAAGTAATTTTCAAAGCAAAAATGTCCAGCTCCTGAAATGTGAATATTAGCTGTTTGTCTTAGTTTTGCATGATAGTAAACAAAATACCTTTTGGGTCTTGGACAGTTTAAAATATTGAAATGGTGATTATCAGTGTGTATCATCACTACGACTGCCGTGTTACTTTGATGTCAAATTCCATCGTGCTGTAAAAGCCTTCATATGCATTTATTGTGTAGATTGCAGTCGTATGTTTTCCACATTGTAAAGTAGCCGGTGAGGTCGAGTGTTCAACCGAAGGGTAAACGGTGGACACACGGCCTCTTTGCTTTTCTCCAGACTAAATGCCTCAATAAGAGCATTTGAATGGACTTCTGACGAGAGACATCCTCTGTCTGGCTCTGTCGGAGCGATCTGGCCTGATTCAAGTAATGATGTCACGATGCTTCGTCTCTGAATTAGAAGAAGACGTCAGTGAACTGCAACATTTGGGCCGTTTCTCTTGTCTTGTCTTGTCTTGTCTTGTCTGGTCTGGATTGTCCTTTTCCACCTTCTTAGGCTTGTGGGGCGAGAGGCGTCTGAGAGGTGTTTTTAACACTTATAAAAAGAAGGTGTGACTAACAGAATTATCTTCCGTTTTCTGAGTCTCCTCTCTTATCGTGGCTCCTAGACTTCAAAAGAATATGGCTGATGCCTATGGATGTCAGGTTATATCATCTTCTTCAAACCTGTCTTCCCCCCCCTCCCTCCCTATCCTCCTTGGAGCTTCAACCATTTAACCCTTGTGTTGCCTTCGGGTCATTTTGACCCGATTCAATATTTAACCCTCCTGTCGCCTTCGGGTCAATTTGACCCGATTCAATGTTTAATGTCGGTGTTCTTTCGGGAGTCAACAAACAAACATAAAGTACCTCACACTTAAACTTGGAAAACAATATTAATTCTAATAATTTTCTGGAGATTTTAATAGCTGGGGTCATATTGACCTCAAGGGTAAAATATGTTCGTAAATATAAAGGTAACAGGAGGGTTAAACATTGAATCGGGTCATATTGACCCAAAGGCAACAGGAGGGTGAAACATTGAATCGGGTCAAATTGACCCGAAGGCAACACAAGGGTTAAGAGAATCTATTTTACCCAACTGGTGTACGGCTGGGATTTGGGAGAGGAGAGGAGAGGAGAGGAGAGGAGGGGAGGGGAGGGTATATTATGGAGATGTGGGGGTTATGACTAAACCCATCAGATGCCATCTGGCCGGGAGCAGGCTAATAATCTGGGTTTATGGCTGTTAGCGCAGTTAATGCCAGCCCGCTCTCGTCAGTCCACTGAACGGTCAACAGGAGCCGGAGAGAGGAACTCAAATAGAGGGAGCGACGGAGGGACCAATCGGGACCACCATCCAATATGACCCAGAACTGGCTGAAACGGCTGCACCGGGGGGGCCGACCGTAGCCCCCGCCCCGAGCGATGAAGATGCTCGGCCGTGCCTCCACCTCACCACTTTAATGGGGCTCTTCATGCGGGACCAGTCGCCCGTCCAGGCCCTGTGCTCCCTCCTGGCCCTGTGCTGGTTCTGGCCGTCCGGCTGCGAGGCCGAGGAGAAGGACCTGTTCCTGGGCTCTGTGCTGCTCAGTTTGGGACGGTTCCTCAAAGACAAGCTGGCCCGCCTGGGTCGGGACATGGCCGGCTGCCTGTCCTGCAAGAGAGACAAAGAAACGGTAACGATCGGCCGATGAGCTTCCTGCTCGTGGGCGGTTTTCCGCCGAGGCAGCTGATACTCGGAGTCTTTACACTCGGGCTGCACACTCTCACACACACGACTCCCACAAGCTTCTGTGTGTCGTTGCTAAAAATATCTCCCCCGATGCGAATCCGGAGTAGTTTTTACATTCGGAGAGTTTTGCATTCTATTAAGATTTCCGCCTTAATTTTTAAAGAGCTCATAAATTACAGCCTGCGTCTACAGGATCACGTGCAATGCACTTTAATTGACTGCGTTGTTAGCCATGCTCGTGGTTTGGCTCCAGTGATGGCACAGTCGGTCGGTGGGTCCACCGTTTGGATTTAGACCGAAAAATCTCAAAAAACTATGGGATGAATTGCCATGAAACTTGGTCCAGATACCCGTTGTGCCCAGAGGATGACTCCTACTCACTTTGGTGTTCCCCTGAATATTCCCCCTGCACCATTAATTATATAATGTCCATTACTTTGGTTTATGCAGAACTAATAACACTCCCATCAACCCCAGCTGTACTTTCTGTAACGATTAACACACTTACCTTTGACATTGAACATGGCAGTCATTGCCTGCTAGTTTTGTAACGACTCAAACATTCAGACAAGGATCATGCTTTATGTTCCTCCCGGTTTTTCCCGCTCCTTATCCTGATGATCTTTAATTCAACTGTTCACGTGTCACGATTTATTGTGTCTGCAGTCAGTCATTCGTGTGACTAGCAGTTAGGTTCTTCATGTGATCACTTTGATACTGTCACCTCAGTGGGTCTATTATCTGTTAGTACCATGTCATCTTTGGCAGTTGCGTGGTGTGAATAGTTCAGGGTGCTTTGGTTGCTTCTGAATCACCCGGATTGATCTGTTTCCAGGTCAGAAAGGCACATGGGGGCAGCACAGGGATTCCCATAAGTTATTCTGCAGACTTGTCATTAAGCCATGTTTAACGTTGGCAGCCAGTATTCCCACTTAACCTTTTCACTTGCACGTGGACACCGTGGTGGAGTAAGAGCAGCGTATAGTGCCGGCGTTGTGCTGGCGGCCGTGCAGCGGACTGCGTCTGGATGGCATTGGGGACCAAGTACAATGGGAGCTTTAATCTGAAGCTGGCTTCATTATTAAAATACAGTCTTCTCCCAAAGTCCTCCGAGACTTGGTGGAATATTATTTGTTTAGGATGAATAATAAAAGGCGTAAATGGGCTTGACCAACCCTCTCGCTCATCTTCCTCTCCCTCCCCTCCGCTCTGTTTGATTGATGATGGTGCATCTCCTTTTATTGGGCTTTGAAAAGAAGATGGCATCAAGGCACTATAGTCCACTAACATGGCATATGAATCACTGGCCTGCCCCCCCCCCCTCCCTTAATGTCACAACAAGGCTTTTTCTTGTGAGGGATGGGCAAAGCTAACCCCAGGGACACACCTGTATATCATCCCGTCTTTTTGTTAATCCTCTCCCTCCCTCCATTTGTTTGTGTGTTTTGGCTAACATGGAGCCTCTCTGCTGGTGAAGACTTCTCTTTGGATTTGAGCGTAGCTTCATCTGCAAAGCGGACTGAGCTCTGTACATAATGAGTCCGCCGGAGCGTTACCGGGAGATGGAGAGCGTGTTTAGTGTTTGTCTAGCATCCTCCTCGTCTGACAGAGCCGGGCTGGGGTTTTTTCTGCCAGTGTTTACACACAATATTTGGACAAAACAAGTATCCGAATTTGACACGAACGAGACCTGAATAATATTTAGTGTTTATTATGTGCCAAAAACGGGGGGCTAAAATGTTGCCTGATTAGTGTCTGTGATCAAAGCCAACAACGAGGAGTGTGAGGATCAAGGCCTCAGTGTGCCTGGATGAAGTGCGTGTCGGCTTGTTTAACAGCGTCGTGCCCTCTTCACACCGTGATCGGCCCGTTGTGTGGACTTGTAAGGAGGTGGGATTGGAACGCCGCTTTTGGAGATTATTCACAAACACATTTTTCATGCAAACAATCAAGTGCAACACCTAAAACGCCTTTGAGAAGGGAGAGTCCCACACCGTGCCCCATTGCACATTCGTCGCGTTGAGACGACACAGATGATGAAGACAGAATCTTTGGAGAAATATCTGTCGATCCTCGGGAATGACACTTGACTCCAAAATGCTCCTGCGGTGTATGAACGTGTGTGAATGATTAGTCAGTCGTGATGGGCAGGCGGCACCTTGCACGGGAGCCTCTGCCATCAGTGTATGAACGGGTGTGAGTGAAGGAATGGTGACATGTAGCTGTGAGTGGTCGCAAGGCTTTAAAAACCCTCTACAAGTACAGGTCCGTTTACATTTCACGAGACAAACAGTTGCCTTTTAGACGCCACATTGTACCGCCTGTGTTGTTTGGTGCTGGGGATTAAGGCGCCAATCATCAACCGCAACTGGGGACCATTGTTGCGTGTCGCTCCTATTCTCCCTCACCTCTTGTTTCCTGTCCCGTTACTTCAGTGTCTCTCCGGAAAAAAAAGAACTACAGACTGTGATCTCGCTGAAAGTAGAGGAACCGTGACGCTGCATTGTCGACTCACAGGACACCAGAAGAGAAAGTACCGTAACCTAGACTTAAAAGTTAGATTGGAAAACAAGTTGTGTGTGTAATAAAGTGCCCTACATGTCACGTTGTATTCCATCGTGAGGCTATAGTTAACATTCCTGCCCCCCCCCCCTCCCCCCCCCCGCTGGCTCCGAGCCTCACAGTTTGGAGGCAGCCATTCCTGTGTGTGTGTGTGTGTGTGTGGAGGTAACAAGCCAGAACCGTCTGCATTGTACTGACGCTATTGAGAGACACTGATGCAGCCCCCGGCCTCTCCATTCAGCTCCCTGGACGTTACACTCGGGTCACATGGAGCCCCAGAAGAGAGAGGAAGAACCACAAGAAGAGGACATTGGGACGGGGATATCTGCAGGCGAATGGACAGAGGGGAAGCAGGCTGTGAAAGTGGAGATGTCGGAGGACCAGCGGCGATGACGAGAGACGGCCAGTGAGAGAGGACACGGTTGCCTCTATTTGCACGAGCCAAGTGGACAGACTGTCCGCTCGTGACTTCTATGCGAAGCTGGCAGCGAGCACTATTTCCTCTGCTTACGCTCACAGAACGGCACGGAGCGGGATCAATGGATCAATCCCCATCAAAGCCCGCTCCGCCTCGGAGGTGTACTCGATGCTGAGGCTTCTGACCCGGGCCTAGCAGTGGACACTAATTAGAGAGCGGCTTTGGAGGTTGGGGAAAGTTGAAGAGGGGATTGACCAACCAGAATCGGAGGTGGACGGAGATAAAGACGTCCGGCGGTTCAGTTCTCTCGCAGATATTTAGTCCGTGGAGCCGTCACGTCCTCGTCCAGGGGAGACGGGCTGCGCAGGAAGGGCAGCTCTCTGGCCCGGAGAACCCAGCGGCCGGCCACGGCCGCGTGGAGGCTGCTCTCCAAGCTGCTCTTCATGGTGAGAGCGAGCAGATATTTAGGCGTGAACTGTGTTTTTGAAGGGCCCTCGTGAAAAGAGAAAGTAGTGAGTCCTCGACTGTTTATAAGTATCGCCGCTCTTGAAAGTGAGTGACTACGATAAAGATTTATTTTTTAATAACATTGATACGGATGCGATTTCTTTTCATTATGACGTGGAGGCAGTATCGGTGAAGCTTCTTTTTCATGGTCATTTCTTTGACCCGTTTGGAATGAAACTGAGTGGATTTATAGACATGAAGGACAGGAAGGGAACAGGCTGATTAAACCCTCTTCCTTTGACCTCAAGGCAGCGAGTGGTCGTCATGTACATGTGTGTCTGGCACTTCACTGAAAAAGACTTCTGACTGGTGGACGCCATCAGAAGGAAACCGAGTAGACGGAGACAAAATGACTCAACGACTCTCACTTCATTTTTAAAACGGATCAGACCTTTTTTTTTACCCGCAAATGTTGTCAAGCCTCTTCTCTCAAATGACTTGAGGGCATACTTAGGCGAGAAGAGATGGAAACAAAATCCAGAGAGCTGTCGGCCGTCAGAGAGAGAACCTGAAAATGAATTTGCAGCAGCGCTGTCGGATCCACTCGTCTGTCCTGGCGCTCCCGGGCTTTTCTCCCGCCTCCAACGGCTCCTGAGGCAATTGTATTTCCTGAGTCACGACAATGTGTGTGTGTGTGTGTGTGTGTGTACACAACCCCCCCTCTCTCTTCTGGTCACGCTCCAATGCAGGCGTCTGCCATTTAGTGTTGATGGAAATGGTACCTAGTTAGGAAGCTGTGTGAGAGGTAGAAAGGGTTTTTTCATGTGTGCTTAGTCAAATTAAGCATATCCGCTCTTTTCTTCACCAGCTGTGGGGCTCCTCCATCATCTCAGTGGCATGCGAACACGAGCCGAACATGAGCCCGCATCCTACCAGCGCGAGCGCGTGATTAGAATGAACTCGTCACTTGAGTGGCGGTGTGTGCCCCGCCCCCTAGCCTGAAATAAATGGCATATATATGGCGCTTGTGTCTCCCCGTGGGCTCTCAGATGATTACCTTGCTCTCATGTCCTTAACGTCCGTGTTGCCTCCACGTAATCTCTCCCGTCCACCCGCCCGGCCGCAACATGCAGTAGTTCCAGAGCGTGTATCGTGGAATGACGCGGCTGACGGGCGCCGTCTGTGTCAGCATCACCAGTCTGAAGGGAGGCGCTTGTTGGTTTACCTGAAATAGTTCAACAAGCATTTAACTCAAACACAATTTGACCATTAACGGAGCGCAGGGTTCATTGTCGGTGTGCGTTACAGCGTACAGGCGTGTCTGGTGGGTGTGTGTACACGCGTGTGCCGCGCGCGCTCCAACCAGAACCAGCGCAGAAGGAGACCTCAAGCAGCCCTCGCGACCATCGTCGGCCCACACTGGAAGAGCTCCAGAGCGCTGCTGTGGGCGGCGGATCACTTGAAAGAGCTTTAGCCCAGACATGCATAGAGGACACAGAGAGGCACCCCATCGCCCACACCCCTCCCCCCACACTACTGTCTCTCCTTCTTTTCCCCTCGCGTTCAGTCTGCCACTCTGACACAGTCTTTATTGCAGCGTTGGAGGGTCGTCTCCAGAGTGGCCACGCTGTAATGAGCTGCTGATGAGTCGCAGGCTTATTAATTGTGTGTGTGTGTGTGTGTGGCAGCTCACCAGTTTCAGGGCTGAACGACTTACTTAGACAAGCTTACACACACGTGTGTGTGTGTGGGTGGGTGTCGATGCCTCCGGCGTGTGGGAATGAAGGCTGCATCGATCGGTGTGTATTGCTGTGCGCTCTGTATTCGTGAGTCCACCTCCCACACAACAAGGCAGAGAGTGCTGAGCCGCTGTTTTGCCATCCCGCTGTGCTGTTAGTCGCCCTGCAGCGGAGTGGAACCCGCCATTACCGACACGTATCAGCCTCCGCCGACAAATTATAATCCAACATTGTTTGGCGGAAGGACGGCTGGTCGTCAAGAGGCTGTTGGTGAGAGGAGAAATCGCATGCGCTCCACAGTCTGGCGTAGCTTGGTGCGGTTGATGAAGTCGAGCTCGCCAAGCTCGTCAGCTCAGACTTCAGGATGGATTTTGATCGTGTGGGAACATTTACTGCAGTGCTTGAAAAGCCGCCGTGTCACACAGAGAGGAGAGAGGCTTCTTTTCATCCCTGCTTATCTTTTGTACGTCCCAGGGAATAGAACAGAGGGGCTGATGATAGTTGCATGTTTTGCCACAGTTGCTCTCAAACTCCAAAGTCTTACCCGCCACAGGCAACACTTCACAGCACGGGGCCTACGGCTCATGGTAATTTCCCTACCGCAGGCAATGCGGTCCAATAGAGCGACGCAGATTTGCTGTTTCTGTTGAAAATGGCATGAGTCTGAGTGCTTCACGGGGTTCCACCTATCAGAAGTACAAAGCGGGCTGAGGGTAACTCTGATACGTTTGTGAATGAGCCGAGGTGTTATCATTCGATGTGTCTAACCTGCCCTCCACAATATAAACCATTACAAACTAATACGAGACCTCTTGGGGTCTTAAGGCATCTCAAATGTGGAGTTGATGTGACACAAAGCTGCATAACTGTCCATTATGGTTTAGAAGAATGATGGAATAATACAAAATAAATCTGCTGGGGTACCAAGTCAGTCCTTCAGATGCACTGCACAGTCTTTGATGCAAAGCCAATTAGCATAGACTGCATAGCTAAATCTCCCCGACGCTCTGAGTGCCCCCAGGAGAGTCCCTGGCCATGATCAGTGCAGAATTATAGACCTCATTATTTTATACAGCCACTGTGTGAAGTGGAACTCATTAATGGTGAATAGCTCGATGCAGTTGTCTTAGTGTGATCCAGAGTTTATCCAGCTGGCTGTTCCCTGAGCTGCCTCACCTAAATACACCCCGCCCCCTCTCTGTCGCCCCCTACAGAGCGTGGACACAGTGTGCACTCTCTCGGGTTTGATGGACAATACCAAGGAACCTCCAGGGAGGCGGGCGTCAGAGATGGGGTCGGGTCCCACGGGAGACGCTCCGCTGCTCCGACCCTGCCCCAGGCACATGAGCGCCACCGAGAGGTTACGCAAGGTCATCCAGGAGCTGGTGGACACGGAGAAGTCCTACGTCAAGGTGAGCCCGCGCAGCTTCTCCCACCGCTTCTTATTGTCGAATTTCTTATCAGCTAACAAGAATATTTTGATCAAACTGAGTTTATTTAACCTCTGTTATAAAACGGTATCATGTTTATGCCGCCACGCCAGCCCGTGTTGTGGTTTGGGAATGTTCGTCTGTCTGTGGATTCGCCTGGCATCAACGTCCACCTGGACTCGATCATGAGCTGGTTAGATTTTGGTGGTCAAAGGTCACCGTGACCTCACGAAACACAGTTTAGCTATAACACAACAATTAATATTAATTAATTATATTAATATATTAATTTCACACAAATATTTAAAGTGGGATCTTTTGGACAGACATGGATATAAATGGCTTCACTGGCTGGTGGGCAGAGGCGACCTTGACGTAGTTTTAATGCCTCAAGGTTGAGTAGTTTTAATGCTTTTTAAAAATAGTTTTATTGCTTTTTTTTTGTCTTGGAAGAAAAGAAAGAGGCCGGACAAAAGAGAGAACAGAAGTTTGCCAATCAGAGTCTCAGAAATAGTATTTGACGTGCACTTTTTTGTGCAAAGAAGAATAGGAAGATATAACATGCCAATGAGTGATGGTGCTTCTAGATGGATTTCATATCCTCTGGACAGAGCCCGTTCCCTCTCCGGTCTTTATGCTGCGCTAAATTAACCAGCAGCTCCATGTTTGACCGACGCCGATGAAGATGAAGATGGTATCAAGTCTTAGCAAGAACGTGAATAACTGTGTATTTCTCAAAATGCTGAACTTTTCCTTTAAATATATAAGATATTATGTTTGAAGTGACACAGGACATAAAAAGAAGAAGAAATGAAACAGACGCTTTTTTTTCACAGTGAGAGATCCTCCTCCTCCTCCTCCTCCTCCTCCTGTCTCGCCTTATTTGTCATGCTGTTGCCCTAATGGACCTTTCCCTCTCCGACACACATCAAAGAGCCACATCCATGATCTTTTTGACTGTGCAACACTTGTCATGTCTGCCACTTTCGCCCCTTCTTCGTCTCCTCCTCATTTTTCATTAACTCTTTCAACTTGCCGTTTATTTGTAATTGAGTGAGAGGATTATCTTCCCAGAGTGCTTTGATGCAGGCCTGCTCGCCTGTATCCATGCCCCACTTGCGGCTGAGGTAGTTTGGGGAGGAGGAGGAGGAGGAGGGAGGAGGAAGAAGGAAGAAGAAGAAGCTCATAAATCAACCTAATGAGAATATATCCACTGATACCGAGACGAGCTACAGCCACATTAAATTAGGAGAGGGAGATGGAGGGAGAAGATGGAGGAATGAGATGATGAAGACGAGGGGCTGTTACAAGGAGACAATAGGAGGTTGTAAAAGGAGAAATATGCAGTGATTTGATGATGAGAGGGATTTAAAAGGACGCACCAGTGAAGGGATAAAGTGAACTATTGCTGATTGATTCCTTGTCTCCTTCCTCGACCTTCCTCTCATCTCTTTGTGCACAGGACCTGGCCTGTTTGTTCGAGATCTACCTGAAACCCCTGCAGAATGAAACCTTCCTCACACTGGACGAGGTAGGTGGCGAGCGTGTGAAGTATGATGCACATTATGGAAGGTGTGCAGGCGTCCAGAGGCGTGTCCTGGGAGGTGGAGCTTGGAATCCATAGAGTGTTTAATACCGGGAGGTCACATGGGTCGACTCCGCCCGGCGGCATTTCTACAACACTCCCGGGTTCCCGTCTGACTCTGTTATGAATTACAAGCTATCGTGGCGCTTGTTTCTTCATGTCGCCTGATATTCCTTCACTCTCTCTCCCTTCTCCCCCTTCCACTCTTTGCTCTGCTCTTTTCCTGTCCTCCATCCTTATCCATCACCTTCCCACAATTCCCTCCTACCTCCTTCCTCTCTTCCCCTCCTTCTACCCGTCATCCCACGACTCTCCTCCCCAGATGGAGAGTCTGTTTGGCAGCCTGCCAGAGATGCTCGACTTCCAGAGGGTCTTTCTGCAGACTTTGGAGGAGAGGATCGCCTCCTCGCCAGACTTCAGCATTCTGGAGACCCCCTCACAATTCAAGGTGAGATACACACACACACACACACAGGGACATATCACCTTATTGATTAAACGTCCAAAGTATTAGGATGGATTAACTCAGGATGAGTATACGGAACAACATTATTATTAAACCAGGTGATTTCCCACCAATATTCCAAAGAAAAATGGATGATCTTTGAGACCGGGGCGTCCCCCGGGTGACTCACAGCCTCGACATGAAGACGAGTGCTGTCTATTGATCGAAGCGAAGGTTCACAGGTTGGATTGTGAGCTGCTGAAAGCTAGTGAACTCCAGAGGTGAGAGGGAGCGAACAGAGAGGCCGTTTGCTTCTCCTCCCCCGAGAGAGAGAGAGAGGACAGAGTGGTTCGGTCATGACTTCCCATGTTCGCACTCTTTCATCCCTTTCCTCTGTACTCATTGGGCTTTGTGTGACATCGCGCTCTCGCCGCCCGTGTGTGACCCCGGGCCCCCTGCCTGTGTTTTTATTTTCTCTCTCGGTCGACAGAAGCTGCTGTTTTCTCTCGGGGGATCGTTCCTCTACTACGCCGACCACTTCAAGCTCTACAGCGGCTTCTGTGCCAACCACATCAAGGTCCAGAAGGTCCTGGAGAGAGGTAGGTCACACACACCTACACACACACACACCTACACACACACAGCCTGAATACACTCTGCACCAAATGGACTCTCGCAGACGCGTACTGCTTCAGAGTCTCCCACACACTCGTTGCACTCGTGTTGCATCCATCTCCCCGTGGGCGGCCTGGCCCTCGTCTTTTTGGAAAGAAATCAATGATGTGCCAAAGTAAATGTCCAGCGCGAGGCGAGTGAAGCCCTGCACAGCTCCAGCGAGTCCTTTTACGATCTCCCCCATCGCGCACGCAAAATCCACAATTTCCTTTTTCGAGCTCTGGTTTGTAAACGGTGGTTTGAACTAATACGTGCATTTGTTAGGACACAGTTTGGATAACCTTGTCCACGCGGAGCCTCACAAAGGAGCCCCCATCATGCCCTGCGTCGCATGGGAGAGAAGTTGATTCATGGCTGCTGCCACGCCGGGCCCCCTTCCGCCACTATTTTGGGAACGCTGCCCAGTGCAGAGAGGAATGTAAGAAGATTGGCTTTGTTGTCGGGGGAGGGGGGGGAATTGCCCCCTAGTGCTGCTTAAATCTGCCCCATTACTATAATTGCTATTCCTCAAAGTAAGCAACAGGATGGATGTCTAATGGGATTAGCAAAAGAAAAAAAACCTCATAGTCCCCGTCAGAATCGCCGTGAGGAGAATAAAGTGAGCTGGAGTACGATAGCAAACAACGGCGATGCATGAGAGAGTTTTCTGCGGCGTAGAATATTTAAATTCATGAAAGATTATGTTTACTAATATTTTGATGCCACCATCGGGCAATAGAAGATAGCAGATGGATCAAACTTTCTTTGTTTGTAGTTCATATATATATATTATATAATATATTTATATTTGTATATATATATATTATATAATATATATATTATATTATATATTTATATATATAATATAATATATATAATATAATATATTTATAATATTATATAATATATTTATATTTGTATCTATATATATATAAATAAAATATGTACATATAAATATATATGTATATATATAATTGTATATATATGTATATTGCATTATATAAGCATGAACACATGCGATTTGTTTTTTAAAAATTATTTTACTTGGATGTATAAGGTAAAGAGTATTTTCTATCCTTTTCTTGGCGTCGTGATGATTCTTCAGTCCTGAAGTCTGTGGCTGAAGCCAACTCCCAACATGTCTCCAAGTGAAGGGAAAAGATACCCGACTCAAAGTGTCGTACTCTCAGGGTCCACGTTCCCTATTCTTTGAACGGTGTGGTGAACTGTATCATAGCTGCTGCACACACACTCATTTCAGAACGACATGGAGTGCATCAATGGCGCAGTACAGAGGAGAGTCGAGGAGCATAACGAGTATGCAGTCGGCTCAACGTGGTCACAGCCAGCTGATCCGAGGACACAGAGAAGAAATCTGTGGGAGTTTGTCAACCCTTTAAGTAATTATATGCCGGTGTCTGCCATTTTCATCACCACCCCCACCCCCCATTCCCATCATGCCAAGGGCCCTGGGTTGCCTTAGTTTCTCTGTTTATTTGTCGACTCGTTAATTGCCTGCCAACTACTCTGGGAGGTGTCGGTGCAGCTGCCTGTCTGTGGCTGCGAGAGCTCTAATTAATACTTTAATGGCCCCCCTCAGTGGAGGCACACTGCGCGGGGGAAATGTCATCACCTTTACAGACGGCTTTTGGCAAACGCACGAGTCCCAACTCGGTCATCCGCTGGATTTTTCTTTATTTTTCTTTGACTTTCGCCATGCGAAAGCGGCTCGTCCCCAATTCACCGCGGTGCTCGGAGGCGACGGACTCGGTGGGATCGGATGCCTCGGCAGATGTTTCCGTTCAGATCCGCTGGAGAAGCCGACGCCACCCCCTGCTGGAGGCGGCTTAATGCTCCATGGCTCTCCTCCGGCCCTCGGGGACAATGTCGGACCCAAAGGAGGGCGTCCCAACGCAGCCGGCTACACATCTCTCTCACCAGCAGCATCAAGACACACACACCACAAAAACCAAGACCATCAACTCCTGAAAGATTCAGATTAATTCAGTATGCGTGTGTGTGTGTGTGTGTGTGTGTGTTTTCAGCTAAGACGGATCGGACCTTCAAGGAGTTCCTGGATGCGAGGAACCCCACCAAGCAGCACTCCTCCACCCTGGAGTCCTACCTGATTAAACCGGTGCAGAGGGTCCTCAAGTACCCCCTCCTGCTCCGGGAGCTGGTCTCCCTCACGGACGCCGACAGCGAGGAGCACTACCACCTCACCCGTAAGGAGACATGCACACACACACACACACACACACATGGGGGAGGATGGGCTCTAAATACGGCCCATCTTCACACTTGTCACTTCAGTGTCTTGTTTACATGTTATGACGCCTGCGAGCATTAAGCGGCCGATTTTGAGTTTGTGCGTCGCTTGTTAACGCACACACACACACACACACACACACACACACACACGTACGTTGCGTAAACAGAAGCTGCTACTGCGACGCATCGACGGTCGTGGATGTTTATCCGTGTGAGCGCCTCATCCTGGTGTCGCCCCCCCCCGCCCCCGCAGAGGCCCTGAAAGCCATGGAGAAGGTGGCCAGCCACATCAACGAGATGCAGAAGATCTACGAGGATTACGGCTGCGTGTTCGACCAGCTGGTCGCCGAGCAGACCGGCCACGACAGAGAGGTAGGGCCGCGTGGCTTTAGCGTGGTACGTGTGTTTAAAGTTGCCGTGACGACCCTCGGTGCTCATCCCGATCAACGGGGCTGCCTCGCCTCTAGGGATCCAATACGTTCGTGAATCAATGGATTATTGAGTTGGAAGCGACTGCAGAATACATATTTAAAGTGAACGCTCACGAGGGCGTCCCGGGAGCTGCCTGTTTAAACGGCGTCACACATAGAGACGGATACGTGGTGTGTGTCACCCGAGTGTGTGCGCCTGCTGGTGACCTTCTGGTGACCTTCTCTCTGCTGTGTGTCTCTCAGGTCACAGAGATTTCTATGGGAGAGTTTCTCATGCATTCCTCGGTGGTCTGGCTCAACCCGCATTCATCGCTGGGCCGCATGAGAAAGGACCCCGAGATGACCGTGTTTGGTGAGTCCGCCGATGTCGCCGTTGCATTCTGGGACAATGCCTCTCCCTCTTTTTCCCTGCCCTCCACTTCCACTCAAGGCGTTGACTGGTTTTCCTCTCAAACTCCACCTCCCGCCGCGTTCCCCCCAGGAGGAACTGAGCCTCCGATGTGTTCTCTCTCTCACCAGTGTTCAAGAAAGCAGTGATATTGGTCTACAGGGAGAACAACAAGCTGAAGAAGAAGACGGTACGCACCGTTTCTGTCGCACGCCACCAACGTGAAGTCTTTGTCGTGAAACTTGCCGTTTGTATCTCTCCTCTTCCCAGGCCACCTCTCGCGCGGCGCTCTCTCACGGAGACTCGGACCCCTTCAAGTTCCGCTGGCTCATCCCTCTTTCCTCGCTGCAGGTCAGACTGGGAAACACTGCAGGTGAGAGGCGGGCCCATCGGCCCAGTGCCCCACTAAATCACTCACAAAGTACATCTATTAAATCTTTTTGTTCCCTCTCTCCCTTCATATCGCCGCACACAGAACCCCTTAGCTCATTCTCCTTGCCCACACACACACACACACACACACACATACCCCTCTCTTCTGGCATCTATCCTCCCTCCCTCCCTCCTTATCTCATTCTGAAGCCGTAAACCATATTTGGAGCGTGTGATTAAAAGCCTCCCCTTCATGTCCTCTCTCCCAGGATCAGGCCCAGAAAGCAGCTGCATCTGGGAGCTGATCCACTGCCGCTCCGAGGTGGAGGGCCGACCGGAGACGGTCTTCCAGCTGTGCAGCAGGTCAGAGACGGAACTTTCAGGTGCAGTCGGTGACGATTAATGCCGGTCTGCATCCATGCACCCCGGAGGCTTTCTCACCCGACTCCGGGGATTGTTGTGCGTCTGCTCGGGTTATTCTATTTCTGAGTTCTCCGTTGGTACGGTCCATCCTCATGAAGACATTATCTCAGGAACACCTGGGGGGGGGGGGGGGATTTCTTGGCGTAACCGTCCACCGGTACTTGATGATGAATGGATTTAGATTTTGGGGTTCGAGTCCGTCTCATCCTCGGAAATTAAATATTTCAGGAACGTCTTGTCGGAGTTTCTTTACATTTGGCAGAAAAAAAACCGTAATACGGTAAAATAATGAAATGAAGACATTTTGAACAGACATGCATGTGAATGACAACATGACCCGTTGCCAAAGGGAAGTAGTTCTAGTTTAAAGGATAATTAAGGTCTATTAAATGTTACGTGTGATGTTGGATTATTTTCAACCATTTCTATTGACTGTGATAACACTGAAGTAGTCAAAGTAATGAGCTCGGCCCTGAAGTCCAACGGGGCGAGAAATACAACTCAATACATTCAGACACGTAAACAAGCCGACATTCAACCAGATGTCCGCCACACAAGGCGGACATCTGGTGAACTGGGTGGGTCCTGATTAGACTCGAGGAAAACAAGCGTATTTAATCCATAACCTGCTTCACCATTCGAGAAGCATAATGACTGCTCTAAGTAGCTCGCATGCTGAAACCAGAGAATACAAAGGTTTAAAAAGCTTTCTTTAAAAATATTTAGTTAAATCATTGAATCTTTTAAAGCCATTTTTATTCTCATATTTTAGCCCCTCCCCCCCCTGGATCCTGTGTAGCATGTACCAATACAACGGTCTACACAGGGGTGTCGCCGCACTGCGACCCTTGACCCCGTCGGGAAGTGCCGTGACACCGTGTGAAATTGGGATCACTCCAAATGAATTACCTCGCCCATTTCCCCGGGGACCCGATGGCACTCTCTCTCTCTCTCTAATCCCATGAATCTATATTTAGCGTCTGGCATCCGGTTTACGGTGCCCGCGCGCTCACCTCGCTGTTCTGGTCCCCCTCCAGCGTGCCGGAGAACAAGGTCAACATCATCAAGGTCATCCGCTCCATCCTCCGGGAGAACGTGAGGAGGAACGCGCAGAGCGAGGACACGCTGGAGAGGAGCGGCAAGGAGCGAGGAGCGGCCCCGCTGCGCACCTCCTTGCCCTCCGCCGTCAGGCTGGGTGAGCTCCGAGACTCGGGGAACGCCTTCGTGTTCTTATGTTCGGCGATTATTGATCTATGGATAAAACGTGACACTGTTTTTGGTGTACGGGGTTCGTACGGTTATGGAAAGCCTGGAAAAGTCCTGGAATTTAAAAATATTAAACTCCAGGCCTGGAAAAGTCCTGGAAAAAAATAAAAATCCCAAAAGTTTTTTTGGGAAAAGTCCTGTAAATGTTTTATATTCACGTGTTAATTTACGCTGTGTATATATATATATATATATATACGCTGTATGCTTTGGAATTCTCATTGTTAGTTTAAATACGACATGTTCTCACTTTTCATGTACACACACCGAGATTTCACAAAATGTTTGGTCATGGAAATTTTGTTTAAAGTCCTGGAAAAGTTATGGAAAAGTCCCGGAACTCCATTGGTCAACATGTGTGAACCTGTGAGCAGCTGGGAAGTTTCCTTATTCCAACCCGTTCTCAGAGGGCCGAGGAGCGATTGCTCCTCACTTGTCGGCATCCCACAGTTTTAAAGCTGGAGTATAAATGTATTTCAGGAAAAGCTTACGGGGCGGAGCTTGTGTTGTTTTGTTGCGTCTGACCCCCGTCTCCTCGCTGGTTGCAGGTTCCACCAGAGCTTCCTGGTTGTGCAAACATCCGCTTGGAGATCTCTCCTCCCGGGCCGGGAACCCCAAGCCGGGGCCGGACTCTGACGAGGGGAGCTGGAGCAGCGGGACCTGCAGTTCGTCCGGCGCTCCTCCGGCGGCGTGCGCCTCCTCCGAGTCGCACGCCGCCACCGTCCAGCAGAGCTCATCTCGGACGCCCGGGTCAAACTCGCAACCCCGCTCCTCCTCCTCCGCGAAGGAGTCCGATATTTTAAGTGACGAGGACGACGACGGTTTCAGCGAAGGGGTCGCCAGGAGGAGCAGCGGAGACGGCAGTTCCCCGACGAGCGCCATCGACGCTCAGTTCCTCCAACTCAAACTGTCCGAGGACGCGGCGGCGGCGGCGGCGCCGGCTCCCTGCGTTCAGCCCGAGAGCGTCGGCGACACCCCGGAGACCCAACCCAGACTGATACGCGGACAGTTCGGTGCGGTGAAGAGGAAGAGCAGCAGTTTCAGGAGGAGCCAGAGCACCCTGTTGAAGACGCACAGCCGCTCCCTGGACAGCCAGACGGACGCTGACGCTCCGGCGGGGGGCGTCGACCTCAACGCGCTGCTGGAGAGAGAGTTCAGCGTGCACAGTCTGACTTCGGTCGTGAACGAAGACTGTTTCTACGAACCGGCGGAGGGCTGCGCCGCGGAGCCTGAAGGTGCCTCCTCCTCGTAGGAGGAGGAGGATACGACCTGAAGTCAAGCTCGTCAGGGGAAACCGGGCCGCTGAGAGAGCAACACGTTAGGTTAACTGATCTGATGAAGCCTATTGGCTGACAGATTCTCTCCCTTGAGGCGATTTCTGTGTGAATGATAAGAAATGCGATGAATCCGCCAGGTACCGATGCGTTGGAGCGTTAGAGTCTCTGAGCTTCTCCCCACAAGCCGTCTGAGTGACGTCTTCATCCCATTTCCCCTGCAGCTCAAGCCGATAGGCAGTTTTTATTAGATTTTTTCTTCTTCTCCCAGTCCCTGAAGTTAATCGTCCACATTGCATCGAGAGTCGTGTGCAGATGCTGAGGCCCAGTGTGCCGGCCAGCAGGCGTCCACACAGAGGTCATAGGTCACAGAGCCACACACCTTCAGGTCCCCTCTTATTAAACGTGATGACGTCAGTCTTCCTGAGAATAGATGAACCAACAGGAAGGACACCTTCACAACCAAACTTGCTGTATTTTGTGCACTAAAGTGCATTATTTGCCGATATATTTGAACTATTTTCTATCTGTAGAGGTTTTAATGTAATTAATGCTGTTGTTTTTTTAAATTTATTGATAGGTTTGACTATGTACAGTGCAACTTGGCAAACTTACTTTTTGAGTGAAGGCGTGAACTGTTTGATCCATTAGTAAACACACAAGATGTGCTACCGCTCCACTTTTACTCCGCTGACTTTTAGATGTTACCTCCTGGATTTTGGTCGTCTTTCCCTTTTTTAAATTCCAACTTGTGGTTTATGTGGGAATGTACAAGTGTTTTGAGGTCTGGCTGCTTGATGATTTAAACTGCAATAATGTTTAAAAACCCAATGTTTCCTTTGATGTTTGCCCCGTATATATATATATCATCTTTTCTATCTTTTGAAACAGTTCTATATTCATGCATACTTGACACTGTACAGGTAAGACAAAAAGGAGTTGGCAGAACATTCAGCTGATATTTTTGTAAAACTCTTGTTTGCCACCTCCTAAAGTACCTGTTGAGGTACGATAAAGAAGTAACGACTCATTCTTTACCTTCTCAACTCTACCTTGCCTTTAATGCTAGCATACCAATGAATGTGAATGCCCCATTCTTATGGAAGTGTTTTAAAAATAAATATTTTATCTGTGAATAACGCCTGGAGAGCAGTGCTTTCAACGTCCCCTTCAGAGTGTCGGTTCAGTTTGGGCTCTCATCTCGGGCTCGGGGCCCGGTTAGCTGTCGTAACAAATGCAGGTGTGGGAAGAAAAGGTAAATCCTCAAGAGAAAAACAAAGAATCTGACTAAAGTGGGACAAGGTTATTTGAAGAAAGCGCTTTCCTGCAGGTTTGGGTTTCATACGCAGTGACGACGTGTTGAGACGAGCGAGCTTCCTGTTGGGACATTTTCAGTTAGCTGAACACAGTGAGAGTCTCCAATTAGTTTTTATTGACCTTATTTTCATTTTCTAATGAAGCTTGATGACTGAAATGCCCCAAATGGTTAATTGAAGGATGTTTGTGTGGGAACTATATAACCAGAGAAGAGAACCGTCTCTAATCTGAAACAGCTGCTGACATGTTGGCTCTACATTACATCACAGGAGGCGCTGCCCAGGTGGGAGGTGAATGGACTTGAATTATGGTGCTGAAAGCTTTTGTAATATTCGCGATATAGCAGCAAATAGGGACATGATTTGATGTTTCATGCTAAATTAATGTGTAATATTTGGGATACGATGACTTTTGAGGGCATGCTATTCTATGACTTTTATACTTTCTTCAACATACTATACTATGAACTATTTAGAATTTTTTTAAAATTACTTTATATAAATGTTTTTCTTTCACATAATATACTTTCAGTATACAATTATTTGACTTGTCGACATTATACTATGATTTTTTCCCACATAGTTGAACAACTATGACAATATACTATAACCTTCAAAATGACATGATGTCAATGGTGAATATGGCTGACAAGCAATGAAGCCTTCAGGGAGCAGAAAGCTAACAATTACAAGATTTTGGCAAAAATAAAAGCTCATAACAACCGCGTGTGTTTTGGTTAGGGCCACCGAGGCTTCTGGGTAACACGCAGCATCATGGCTGCCATCACGACGGTCCTGCATGTGAATCTGCCGTGTTGATCTCATGAAGGCCTGATTGTGGTTGGAGATTAACGCCCACTCGTCATCAAAACTGAGTGGGTTCTCCCTCTGGCAAGTCAACATCAGGCTGCCATCTGCCTCCCTGGCAGGCGCCGGCCGGCCGTGTTCTGCGGGTGATAATCTGTTCTCGCTTTCAGAAAGGAAGATTCAAAATTGTAATAACTCCTTTATTAACATAAAACCTTAAACAACAAAAGTGTGGTCTGATCTACTTAACATACATGTCAAATGCTGTATGATGCACAGTATCATGGACTGAAATGGAAATTGGTTACATTTGGTTAATTGCAAATTTTGTATAAATATATTTACATATATAGATAGATAAATATATATAAATAAATATTAATATAAATGTATACATATTTATGTATATAAATATGTATACATATTTTTAGATATATAAATATATTTATATATGTAAATATATATATATAAATATATTTGTATATATATATATATATATATATACACACACATGTTTATATAAATATATATATATGTGTTACTGTTAATACCCTGTTCATGCCTATAAGAGTGTATTAACAATAACAGTCTTTCTAGAGGTACAAAAATTCCAATTACTTTCCTCCCTTGACGCTCCGTCTCCCAAGTGGCCTGGATATGGTGCTGCCGTGTTCCCATTTTATAAATCACTCTGAAAACACTGACAGTTCTTCCGGGTCCCACAGAACAAGATGTTATGCGAGTTGGATCTGAAGTCAAAATTTGGACATAAAGAGATACTCACTCCTAAAGACCTACCGTTTCTCTATTCTCCCAAATACACATGAATCTGTTTTAGGATCCGATCTAACCCACCCAGGGTCTTTATGTGCCTTGTGGCTCGAGTGTGTGTCCCAGGATTTCCACTATAACAAGTTACTGTTGCTGCCTGGGTGCAGGGAAAAAGGTTTAAAAAATGCATGCACATGCCAGGTGGAAATGTCAAGGCTAAGAGCACTGGCGTCTCCCCCCTGTGCCAACAGAGGCTCTTACTGGGCTACTCTTGGTTTCCATACTTTGTCTATTTTGTATTCAGTAGGGTTGTTGAGGACTTGGTGTCGTGCCCTTTGTTTTATTCCTTAGCTTGGAGAGGCGTTTCAGTCGCAGCTCCTCTCTGAACTCGTAGCTGAGGAGGCTGGGCTCATGGGCGCAGAGATGAGCGTAGGCGTCCACCAAGGCCCTGAACTGGGGGATGGCGAGTTCTGTGGGGCGTAGAATTGGGTCCACGTCTGCTTTCTGCATCATCTCCTGCGTCAGCTCCGGGCGACACACCTCGGGGAACAAATTTCTGAAAGGGAGGGACAAACGTGAAGAAACGCAGGCACCGATTCCTTCACTCGGGTCGCTTTGAAAATCCTGACGATCGTGCAAGATTAATGACGTTGTGAAGTTTAAACGGAAGGAAAAGTTGATTGAAATCACACAAAAGGCTCGAGCTGCTCATGAATTGTTAATTTGTTCCACTGCCATGCTCCTTAGTCACGGACACAAAGCAACATTAAGACGGCAGCTATCATTTAAATGTCTCATCTTTTCTGAGAAGCTCCCCAAAGTATTCAATCTAGAAGGGGGGCATTTGTTTTTTAAAGTACGTCCCACTCTTCTCCTGGTCCTTCCTCTGCAGGTTGGAGAGCGAGAGCTATTTCCACTCTGCTGGAGCCTCCTCTCCGACCCGCGGGAGTTACATAAAATATGCTGCCTCGTCCTCCTATGACACCTCAATGACTCATAATTGCTGCTCTCTTTCCCACAACCAGTGTTCTTTTGTTTTCTGGGCCTACGTACACTTTCTGAACGGGGGCGAGGGGCCGCCGTGCACATGCGCGTGGGCGCGCACAGAAGCCGCTCCGAGATGTTCAGACCTTTCCACAGAACAGAAAGCCTCAAAAGTAGTGGCTGTATTTGTCTGAGTGCTGTGTGTGTGTGTGTGTGTGTGTGTGTGTGTGTCTGTGTGTGTGTGTGTGTGTGTCAGAAAAACATAAATCAAAAACCATTCTAATTAACGACGAGATGAAGACGCAGCTGTCAGAAAATGGAATGAAGAATGTAGAGAGGGAATAATAGATGAGGACGAGGCAAGATTAAAACAAAAACAAAAATTTCAAAGAGTGAGAGAGAAGAGAGAGAGGACAGAGAGAAGAGAGAGAGAGAGGATGCTTTGTAGAACTGTGCTTACGCCACTCCTTTGTGGCAGTGCTTCCTGCGGAACTGGAAAACGTTCCTGACGACTTTCTCCACCATCTTGAAGGGCTGCGAGATCTGGGGCTGAACCAGAGGGGTGAAGTGAACTACTCCCACGTCCACCTACACACACACACACACACACACACACACACACACACACACACACACACACACACACACACACACACACACACACACACACACACACACACACACACACACACACGACGAAGAGAGAAGGGGATATCTCAAACCTACTTTGCAAAGAGCTAATGGCAACGAAGAAAGTGGCAAGAAAAAGCAAGAGAGAGAGAGGCAACACTGGAAAGAAAGGTTGGCTGACAAATGGCAAGAGAGATACCAAGCTCTCCAGAGAGAGGGAGAGAGAGAGAGAGAGGGTGAAGGGCTCAATACACTGGGATAAAAGAAAAGAGTGGAGGCAGAAAATCTGATGACGTGGCTTTCTGGCGAGCCGGTTCCCGTTGCCACAGTAACACCTGTGCGATGGACCAGAGCCGCTGAGCTTCTTCATACCTGCCTCGCTCCCCTCGTCTCTCGACCCCTCGTCTCTCCGTCTCCTCGGCACCAGTGGACACGGGGACCGTGAGCTGAGGCACTTTCAAACCATCCGCCAAAATAAAAATGTCGGCCCGTCGGTCTTTATGAGCACATTCCAAAATACTGTTTATATTATTTTTCTGCAGCATTCCGGAGGGCCAATGAAAAAATTGCAACAAATATAATAATGACCTTTCTCAGACTTCAATGTCATTATGTTCATAGCGCTACATCGATTCAGATAAACAAAAGAAGAATAAACACCAAGAAACATAAACAAACATAACGATCATCATGGGAAGGAGTTGCCCTGTGATGGAGAAGAGAGCCGTGATGTGACCTCTTCAAACAGATTGAAGCTGAGATTAAAAAAAACTTACATTTAGCTCTTTCTTTGAGAGGGAGAAGAGAAGAGAAAAGGAGAGAGAGAGGACTATTGAATGCTTTTTTTAGAAACTTGAATGTCCAAATCAACGGCAGCTTAAAATCTGACCACAACTCTAACTTCTAATGTAATAATTTAAATAAATTGTTCAGAAGTCAACGTCTCGGTTGTCCTTTCCGAGACTCCTTCCCCTAAATCTTGAATAAATATTGTGACTCCTCCCCCTTTTTTAGAAACTTAAATGTCTACGTTATAAATGAAGCTTCGAATCATGATATTTTATGACCGGCAATGGCGCCATATGAGCTCGCCGTCTTTGCTTGAGGAATCCACGGACCGCGTAGGTATTATAATATTATAAACAGACCACTATGAACCAGTAGGCTTTGCTTCCACTTCCGTCATGATGAAAACCAGTGCGATGAAGATCAGAAGACACCCTCGTTCAAACGCTTGAGAGGAAAGGCGACCACATCGAACATCTGGAATAACGAGCCCATCTCCGGCGTGTGGAGATGAGGTCGGGTTTATTATCCCCAAAACAACTCGCGGATCATGATCGTGAGACTGTCCAACTTAAACCTCTGGCAGCATCCAGGGGACAAGCTGCCGGCTTCGGTCGGAAAGGCTTGAGCGTGAAGAATTAACAGGAAAATAATCCTCATTTTCCTTCAATTCTCTTTGTTTTTGTGTAAACGGCCTTAATTATCTTATAGAACTGTTTTAACTCCGAAATAATTTCATGGAAAAACTAACAAACTGCTAATCTACAGGCAACTACTGAAGTCCCCTTTGGGCTCCTAGCACCCCTGGCTGTGAATCAGTGAGCTACAGGAGAGGACCCGCTGGTGGTAACCGTAGTTACCGATCCTTCCCGGCAGCACTGAGCTGACCCCCGTTGGAGTCATGGTGGTATTCAGCCCGTCGAGGAGCATCTTCAGGGGCGCCACCGGAGAGATGCTCTCCTGCGTGTGGACCAATGGGCAGCGGAGCGCTCGCCTGTATGTCTTTCCATAGATGGTAATAGCTTCACTTCCCTCATGAGGGAGCGCCGTGAGGGACTGCTCTCTGATTGGCTGAGCACACTGTGCAATGGGGCTCTGAGGTATTCGTAATATGAATACCTTTCATTACCCTTTGGTGCTTTTTGGCTTTGAATGCTTCTCGAGATCCCTTCCTGCAGCGAGCTGAGATCATGACACGCGTCGACGCGAGCAGCTCCCGTACCCCTCCGGATGGAGAAGAGTTGATCCGAAAGTGGAATGTGGCGTTTGGACGATGAAGGACGCCGCGACGGCGTACAGCGGAGGAGGCGGAGGTTGCGAACACCGAACGTGTGCAGGGATGTCGACGAGAGGCGGTGAACGTGAATGTTACACGGCGTGTTAACTCAAGAGTTACACGCAGGTCAAGCATGTAATAACACACACCCGCAGGCCTATTCATGCACACACACACATCCCTCCACAAGTAACATAAAGGGACGTCCAATTCAGCTCGGCAGCCCTCCTGTTTAAACCCACGTGCCCCGGGGAGCTGGAGCATCCTCCAGGATTGTATTTCTGGATTGTGTGACTCACTCACAGCTGCCTCTTGGGGGGGGGGGGGGGGGGGGCGGCGTCAATAATTAGGGAAGGGAAACCTAAGCGTGAAGGATTCCTAATGAGCCGTTTAGGTTCCCCGTGCCTGTGAGCACCGGCGCTCCCGTAAAGCGCAGCACTATCTCTGATCAGATCTATAGATCCACGCGCCCCCGGGGCTTCCTGCCGCAGTGGCTTCCTGCCGCAGTGGCTTCCTGCCGCAGTGGCGCTTAACGGGACGAGGGCGGTCTCGATCTCCCCCGAAGGCTCCGTGCAGAGGAGGCTCAAAAAGCTCCCGAGTCCAGCGTGCGATGGAGGAAGAGAGGCATGTTGTCACGAGTTCAAGTTGGAGCTGCCGAGTAACTTCACGTTTAACTCTGGTGTGGAGTTTTGGTACGTTTGACACAATCCGACGCCGACCGGCGACTTCGCGGTGCTCTGGCGGCGTCGGTAATCGCCTCGGCTTCCCTGTGATCGCTGTAGTGTTCGTGCTCTGAGCCTTTTGGTGGCAGCGTAACGCTTTTCGAAAGACAACGGCCGTGCCGCGGGCGTCGTCGAGGGCGTCGAGCGCCGCGGCCGACATCCTTTGGATCAAAAGACGGTATTGTGACGATCCACCCCTCCCCCGCCTGCCACATCGACACGCTGGGATTCTGATTGAGATTTGATCTGCGCGTTGCGTAACGGCCTCCGCCGTGTGTCAGGAAGACGCGGTAACAAAAAAAAAGGGAAGGTCTTTTAATTTCAGTTTCTGCCGGAATAATTGGGCCCTTTATATTCTGCGCCGCGTGATTTAAGAGGGCGGCGAGGGGGAAAAGTCGATATCGGGACTATAGAGGCGGCAGCATTTCAGGCGTCATGTTGTCCGAGTCACTTCGCTGCTATGATTTATGTGTGGCCTTGATGCACGGCTTCACCGGCGGCCGCGGAATATCTCCCGCTCCCCGCCATTAATCCTTCCCCTGATAACCTCAGCATGCGAGGAAAGTCCACCTTAAATCGTGCACCATCACCTGGGTACTCCATTGAGGTGCTATGAACATGGCTTCACTCCCCCCCCCCCCCCTCCCCCCACGAAACCTTAAAATACGTTGCATCTGCTCCGCGATCCTGAAGTGGGGCAGCAGACTGACTTATTACCTTCACATTGAAAATGCGGAAGGTTATGTTTTGATCGCCGTGTATTTATTTATTTGTATGCGTGTTATTCGCGTAACAAAAAAAGTTGGAAACCGAATCACATGAAATTTGGTGGGATGATTGGTTATTATCCGGGGACCATTTGATTAGATTTTGGGATTGATCGGGTCAAAGGTCAAGGTCATGAAAAAGGTCAACATCTTCTTGAATCACATGAAATTTGGTGGGATGATTGGTTATTATCCGGGGACCATTTGATTAGATTTTGGGATCAATCGGGTCAAAGGTCAAGGTCATGGTCATGGATAGGTCAAAATCTTCTTTTTACCATAGCACGGTCAATTTGTATCCAATTGGCATGCAACTAATGCCAACATGTTCATAATTCAATGCCCAATCTTGTGATATGCGAAGGTATGCGCTCTACCGAGTGCCCGTTCTAGTTGATCCTGTTTCACAACCGTCATACCTCTCCCTCGTTCAGGTTCTCCTTCGGACACTGTGCAACGCAGACGAGATGGAGAACTCTCCTGCGGTAATCATTTGAGCAACACATCGTATTATAGGGCGAAAACAACGTGAATCATTACCACCAATTTGGCCTCATTAGATTGTTACGCAAGGATCGAAACTCAAAGCTCATGAAAACGATGCTCCGACTCTACATCTGGCTCATTTGACGAGGGCTTTTTAGAAAAAGTCTTGAAACAATGTGCATAGACTTTGAATCTGCTTTCCTCCTGATGTATGTTACACTAAATAATCTGATCGACACCTCGCACATCCTCACTAAAAAGAAGGTATTATAGATTCCCCTGCAGGGTTTTTCCTGGGTCAAAATGGGTCTTCGGCGATCCCAAAAAAACACTGTCTGTGTTGCCATGTCAACGTAATTAGCAGACATCTATGTATTTTTTTTTGTTTGTTTCCCATCGCAGACTTTTTTTTGCCTTAGGCGCTCGGGAAAACGGCTTAGGCGCGCGCCCACATTTTCTCTATGCAGGAAAAACCCTGCCCTGGTTGCGAGAAAGAGGAAAATATGAGCGATCTCCATCTAGAAGTCCCACGTCTGCCACTCAAGAGCTTTACTGGCCCACGTAATTTGGCGAGACGCCGTGGTTACGCTGAGAGGGACGTGACAAATTACCCTGCGCTACCTGAACCACCGAGACGTGCGCCTACATAATGGCAGGTCCTGAGAAAGAAAGCCACGTCGAGCCGGGGGAACACGGGAGAGGAAGGCTCAGGGCGATCCTGCAAAGGGAGGACGAGCCGCATGAATCGTGACAATACCTTGAGGAGACGACCTCCATTCCACCAGCGGAGGGAGACGGCCTCTCGGAGAGGAGGAGGCGGCAGTCGATGCCGGGGCCGATGTCGCTGGAGGGGCTTTGGCTTCCTGTGCAAGCGGCGCTGCGTATTCCCCACGAAGCACAGAGGACGCTCAGGACCGTCGACTCGTCTTTGACGAGATCGGCTCCTCGGAGACGCTCTGCCGTCAAACAGCTTGAACTTTGCCCCCGGATATGTGACGTTGACTGGACCAGCGGGGACGGCGTGGGAAACATTGTTTTTTTATGCGATATTCAAAAACCTCATAAAGCCCAGTCCATCGCTCGCCTGGGAGGGGGGGGGGGGGGAGGGGGGAGGGGTCGTAAATGAAGCCGAAGACACCGTCTAATCACATGCTGACCCGTATTATCTTTGGGGAGACTGGACCCGGGCCCTGCGCCACCACGAGATTGCATTGACGGCGACATCACAGCTATCACGCGACACCTTGCCCCTCGAGCACGCGAACCAATTACGCGAGGGAGGACATAAAAGAGGGAAATGCAAATTGAGCGATAAAAGCCGCTCGCGTGGGCGACAGGAGCGCCGCTGGTCCGGCTGCGAGGCTAAAGAGGTCTGCCGTCGGGTGATAAAATAAAAAGAGGGCCCGCGCTGATAACAGCCTGCGATGTCTTCACACATCTGCACTCCCTGTGTTTTGCTCCTCTCTCCTTCCATCTTTTTCTCTCCTTTTTTCCATCCGCTCGCTCGATAATCTATTTATTTATCTTACTCCCCGCAGAACAACACCAGCATCGGCACTTAGGATCTCATCGTTTTTTTTACAAGGAGACGCGCCACACTGTAGGAAACGGGAATATTCCTCTTCCTGCTGCAGTGGCATCGTCGTGCTGAAGGTCGGCGCCGGCGCCACAGCGGGGGGGATGTGGTGCATCGCCCGCATGCACATGCCGGCCAGATCTCATCTGAAGAGAGGGTCTCTCGGGGGAGTTTACAGGGAAAACAATGGATGGGGGAAAGCACCGGGCCCAATAAACAAACAGATCAATAGCTCAACAAATCAAAAGCTACCTGCCCGTCTCCACGTCCCTGTGGTCAACGCCTGGTCGTTATATACGGATAGGCAGACTTATTTCTCGCAGCTGGCTGTTTTTTTGCCGACGCGGCAAAATGAATAGCAACACACGTATGCGTATCCAAGGGTATCAGGTCTATTCTTCCTATATGATTTTTTCTTTTCTTTCCCCCCCTCTCTCATTTTGTCCTCTTTGTCATTCATGAGTCCGGGCCGCCGGGCCACTCCCTCCCTTGTGGCGTGTCCTCTACAAAGAAGCGAGGGCCGAGAGGGGAGCAGCTGGGCGTTTTAGGCTCCCGCTGACTGATGCCTGACGAAGACGAGGCCCCACAGGGGGGTCACTTTTGGCTTGGCGGGGTGCACATGCTCCTCCGGACCAACACAGACACAAAGCTTCGTACACGCAGCTCATCTGGCCAGAACGAGAGCAGATCTGTCTTCTGTCTAAATTAGACTCCCCGATCGTATCAAGACTTTGCTTCTAGGTCCTTATCTTTAAAAAAACAGCAATGTGGCGTTATGATTACGAAGCAGCTCAGAAAATACACGGTAACAATTCATCCTTAATAGTCTTATTGAACAAATATTGCTGCTCTTTGTAGCCTGTTAAATAACATTCTGCCAAATATATTATGAATAATGTTGCCACTAATGTTTTTCGTATCATTTAAGGTATTTTTTAAACATGGGAATGAAAACATCACATTTAGTATTAAGTGATAATAATTAAGTATTACCACTGTTCTTTTCACAAATTCAATGAGGCTAAATAAATAATATTCAAAATAGACAAACTCTGCTCACTGTAGAACAATAATAACAATCGGAAAAATTAAATAAAACAAACTACTGCATTGTAGCTGTCCCGCCCTGGAGTAATGTGTACAACAACAGCAGCTCACAGAGGATTCTGGGATTACTGAAAGCAGCTTGGACATTGTTTCTGAAATGAGTGAATAAATAAATACAATCAGCGAGCTCCGTTCACGTATCCAGAGGTGAGGACGGAGGCGGTTTAAACCGACCTTTACACATGAAATCTAGCCAACTAATGAAGATAAACCTCATCGATTAAACAGAGAGGTATCCTGATCATCTCTCCGTTAATCAAACGGAGAGGAACACGATGAGGTCCGAGCGCGCACGCCAGAGGAGACGGCACAGGTGCGTTCAGGTTCTAAAGTTGTTGTGAGGCAGAGGACCGCTGCTCTACACACACACACACACGAGAGGGTGGGTGTGTGTGAGAGAGAGAGAGAGCGAGAGAGCGAGAGAGCGCGCGCGCTCTGGTTGTTTCTACCCGGCTGCGGCCAAGCCTGTGTGGTCGCATGTCCTCTCTCTCTCTCTCCCTCTAGCTTTCTATTTCTCTCTCTCTCTCTCACTCCGCAGCGGAGACCATGGGCGGCTGGACCGGAGCCGTGATCCGGGCTCAGCCCGCCGCCTCTCAGTGTGCGCCTGTGTGCGTTTACAGGAATCACTGCGACCGACGTGACGCGTCCGCGCCAGCTCTGCACCAGCCGCGGTAAGGGACCATCCGACACCGCCTCTCTCTCTCCGCTCCTCGGATCGTTAACCGGCAGCAGGCGACTCCGCCGAGCATCGAAATCATTCCGTCAGAGCCTCAACGAGATATGTATTGATGCACAATGCGGCGGCTGGGAAGTCCGACGCAATTCTAATCACACTATTTTTTTGAACTGGTGAAGTTTAATTCTAGCCGCAGACATAATTGAGTCAACTGGTAGTATTACGTCAAGAGGACGTTGTGTGACTGTCAAGGAGGTGGGCTCAGTGTATGAAAAGGTAAACAGCAGTGGCGTTAAATCTGAGTGCGGGGAGGGCACTGCAGCTTTAAGTCCACACAGATATTGAGCGTTGCAAATACCACAAACTCATTTCTGCCTCTCCTATAACAGCTCTGAGGGGCTCCGGGAAGGAGAAAATGCATACATGCACAGCAACAGCAGCGTTCGGCTTACCCGCTCTATAGTCAGCCACAGCCGCTTGGTGCTTCACGCTCGCCCCTTTGTTTCCAGCCAGGAAAAGTCTGTGCTGGTGTTAGGTGAATGAGAGGTGGAGGGGGGCAGAAGGAGGCAGTGCGTGGGGGACCCACTCGGTTCCATTTCTCATTTCCGTCTCTCTCCTCCAGTCCAGCGGAGCCGCAGATGAGGAGTTGAGGAGCTATAGGGATTTGATTGGCAGCTGGAACGCCACCGAGGGAGGGCAGAGCGAGAGGCGGCCGGGCAGCGGGGTCGACGAGCCGAGCTGGCGCCGGGCGGATGCTGCCTGCCGAGGACCAGCGCTGAGGAGGAGGAGGAGGCGGCGTCAACTTGAAAAGGGAGCATGGCATCCACGGGCATGCAGATATTTGGATTTGTCCTGGCGCTGTTGGGCATCATGGGCGCCATGGTGGCCACGCTGCTGCCCAACTGGAAGGTCAGCGCCGATGTGGGCTCCAACATCATCACGGCGATCTCCCAGATGCAGGGCCTGTGGATGGACTGCACCTGGTACAGCACGGGCATGTTCAGCTGCACGCTCAAGTACTCGGTGCTTTCCCTGCCTGCGTACCTGCAGACCGCCCGCACCACCATGGTGCTCTGCTGCGTGACGGCGGCCATGGGCCTCTGCCTCGCGTCGCTGGGACTGAAGTGCACGCGCTGGGGAGGGGGCAGGCGCTCCAAGCGGCACGCCGCCATCGCCAGCGGCGGCTGCTTCGTCGCCGCCGGCTTCCTGTGTCTGGTGCCCGCCTCCTGGTTCACCAACGAGGTCATCACCAACTTCCTGGACTCCTCTGTGCCCGAGAGCAATAAGTTTGAGCCCGGGGGCGCCGTGTACGTCGCCTTCGTTTCGGCGGGATTCCTCTTCGTCGGGGGGTCCATCTTCTGCATGTCCTGCTCGGGTAAGCGGCACGGCCCCCATGACCTGATCCGGCTCCCTCCCCCGGACAAACTGCTGCTCCAGCAGCAGCAGCAGCAGCAGCTGCTCCAGCAGGAGCTCCAGCACCAGTACTGCTCCCTCTCCCCGCTAGACAATAAGACCGGCTACAGCCTGCAGGACTATGTGTGATAACGCAGCGCTCTGTACACTAAAAGAAGACCAGTCTGAGAGGGGGAGGGGGAGGGGGGGGGGTGTTACCAACACGGCTCATTCTACACAAGAGGGGGATGGGGGGGGAGAGACATACAGGCAGACAGAGAGGAGGTCAACAACTTTGACTTAATTTCCCCCTTCCCCTCTAGCTCGCTCTTCTTCCTTTTTTTTGTTGGTCTTTTGCAAGCACAAGCAGTGGAGGAACCCCCCCCCCCCCGAGCGTCGCATTAGAACAAACTGTGTGGATGTGTAAGGCGCCGGGACGCGGTGCCGCAGCATCGGAAAGGAAGCCGAAAAACAAACGCAGACGTCCTTCATTGGTAAATCACAGAAAAAGCTCCCCGGGGATCGGATTAAGCAAATAAGGGAGCCTCCCGTGTCGATTTTTATGCATTTCTTTTTTTTGGCCCCCTCGCCAAAGGTTTGAATTGAAAGAAAAGACGCAATCATTTAGCTGCTATTTACAATCGTGCGTAGTTCCCTCTCAGCTGACAGCATATCGCCTGAGAAACACCTTTCAATAGCAAAGCCGTTGTCGTGTTTTTCGTATAGCCATCCACTAGAACGCCACGAGGAATTGATGGAAAACAGATATTCATATTTTTGTTAGCTACTAGAATGATGTTGGTATTTTGCCTCTGAAGCATGCTGCGTGGAGCCTGTGTGTGTGTTGATGCAGCGGCATGCCCGGCAGCAGACTGAGCCACGACATGCCTGTGCCTGAGAAGCTGTAGAAACATTACCCCGCTGTGACTGTTCACAGAGGCCTGTCAGGAGGAGGAGACGTGGACCACTGGGCTTTCAGGCAGAAGATGCAGACAAACAGTGGCCTGCTTGGGGTGGGGGGGGGGGGGGGGGATGAGAGTGATAGAGAGGAATTGATAAAGAGAGAGATTCAAACCTTAAGCAGAGTGGATTGTCTGATGTGCTGGTTTTTTAAAACAAAGATAACATGTTCATCATGACAAAGACACACTGCCTGCTCCTCACGACCCCAGACACACTGGCTCGTGCTCTTGTGTGTGTGTGTGTGTGTGTGGGTCGACGGTAAACACTCGCCAGCTTGTTTTTTGCATGTGCTTTTCACTCCCGTCATCCTCCTCCACACTGCCATGGAAACGGCATTCAAATGTCTGTATTGTCCGAGGGGTGTGTGTGTGTGGGTGGGCGTGCATGTCACTGATTTGAAGTTGTTTAAGGGGGGCATCTTTTCTGTTCTCCCAGAAGCTTTAAAATCAGAGCTCTTGCTCACACTGCTTTCACTAATCCCCTTTATTAGCCTGTTGCACGGTAGGAGGGCGCTCTCCCTCGCTCTCCCTCGCCCCCCCCTCGCTGCCCACTGCCATGGCGTCAGTGCCCCGCCAGCGCACGTTTAATGGTGCAGTGGCAGAGAGGCTAAGACGAGTAAGAACAAAAAGGAGAATCTTCTCGAGTCGTGGTCGCCTGGGTAGCTGTTGTGGCGAGGCAGCGGGGAAAAAAACAACCTTTGAGTCATTCTCCATTTGTGACTTGCTTTCCAAGTGCGTCAGCAGAGCGCTGCCAGTCTGCACCTGCAGAAGGTCTCAGTGTCTTAAATTGCAGCCACTTGACTCTGCCACCATTCCTCATGTTTACTGCCTGTCACTCCCCCTCCCTCTCTCGCTCACCCCCCACACTCCCTCTGTCCTGTTTGTGTCACATCTATGTCACATGAATGTGATTGCCGACAAGAGAAAGCTCATGCATGCTGAAGCGCACACGCACACACACACACTCTCTCTCTCTCTCATAAACATGCGGCCTCCTGGGGGAGAGCAGATGGCTGAGCGCCGCTCGCCACCTGCAGGCTGCTGCCGGCCCACCACGGGCCCCTCGGCGGACACCGCAGCCGGCCCTGGCAGCCCTCTCTGGCCCGGGCTTTTCTACCCCGCCCCCGACTTAGCCATCTTCGCCCACCACAGAGGCCACGGAACTGGCCTCCTGACAACAACCCCCTGCGCAGGCACCATAACCAATGCAATAAACAAAGAAGAATGTGCCATGTCATCAACTGATACAAACACGTTATGCGTTTTGAGAATGTGCCAAATTGTTTCATGGCGACGCATTTCAATTCTGTCCGGAGTTTGTTCTGTTTCATTTTTTTAATCGAGTTGTTTGTACGTGAATTATACATCAGCAAATGTTTTATGGATTCGTGATTTGTTCTCAACCAGATGCTTGTGTGCAGTCCAGTGCAGCTTTCGAGGGTTATTTTGAATCCTCCTTCTTTTTAATTTCCCAAAGCACAGCAAGACTTTACAGGGATGAGTTTCATTAAAAAGACACGTGTGGTATTTTCTAAATGTTTTTAGTTTCAGGAATTCTGGTTAGTTTGAAGTGTGTGACAACTGTACCCAAGTATCTATGTTTGAGGGGTTTCTTCTTCTTTCTTTCCAATGAGGGATCAGGATTCCCTCCGATTGTTTCAATATAAAATACAATATCATGTTCATACCATATCTTCTTTATAAGAAGACTACTCAATGCACTTTTACTTTTACGGCTGAGCATTCCAAGCTCCCTGGACCAGTAGGAATACATAATACAACTGGCACTCTGGGGAGGACGTTGAAAAGGGAACGGTTTGGTTTGTCTTGATGATCAGCAAGAAAATAGGAGCTTGAGATTTCTCTTTTTTTTGGTGGCTGTGCAGTTCGATCATCAGCGCGCAATTTCATTAGCTTATAAACCGCCAGAGTGCAAAGTGACACGGTCCTAAAAGTCTAAAAGAGTTACAACTCTCCTGCATATACTGTACCAAGACGTTGATTTATAATTTTGATAACTGCGGCTTATTTTTGTGGATGCTTGAGCACTTCTTACTTTGCCAGAGCATATTTGTGATGATTAATAGTTCACAAGTTCTGATGCAGTCGTCTCAATGTGCTTGTGCAAGTAGTTCTATTTTTTACCAATAAAACTATTTTGTGAAAGCAACATGCCTGTATGTGGTCAGCGTGCGAGTGCTTGCGAGTGTGTGTCTGTGTGTGTGTGTGATGATGATGACGGAGATAGCTTTCATCCTCCTGCCAGATCTACAGATTGTTGGACTGTGCAAGCTGTGCCGAGTGGAGCAGACGGGCTGCTCACGCGCAGCGGCGCCCGGGAACAACGCCGCGCCCGTCCAACATGCTCGTCCATGAACATTACCGTGTGGATCCTTCAGTGCCACAGCCGGCCTCTGATAACCATTCCTCACTGGAGAGTGTATCGGATAGAGAGCCACGGGTTTACCGACAGCCGGCGGAGCAGCTGATAATCATGACAGGTGAATGGAAAAGAAGAAGCACGCCGGGTACGAGGTCGTTGTTCACGAAGGCTCAAACAGATTAAAGCTCTGCAATAAGAAGATATACGCTTGATAACCTAGCAGCGAATTGTTGTGTAGAAATTCCCAAAATAAGTTGGTAATTAAAAAACGGTGTGTCCATAAATATATATATACTTGTATTGGAGATGAAAAAGATCCGTCAATTAATTGATTAGTGAATCAACCGAAAAATTATTTGAAACTATTTCCGTTCATTTTTAAAGTAATTTTTCACGAACTGGTTCCAGCTCCTTCATTTAAGGGTAAGTTGCTTTTCTTTTATGCAATTATAAACTTAATGTCTTTGGGTTTGAGCTGAAATAAACAAAAACTTTGAAGGCATCCATCTGAGCGTTTAGGAAATTGATGGACACGTTTCACTCTCATTTCCCAGTTGATCATGAAGATAATCATGAAGATAATTGGCAGATTAATTGATAATGAAAATAATATGTACAGCCCTACTGAAATCTATATATTTTTTCTTCTGTACAATGTCGCGCTCTACATGTCCAAATCCTTAATAAAATAAAAAAAGGGGTATTATCAAAATAGTTTTAAAATGTTATATTTTTACAGGAGACATGCATTGAGAGCCTGAAACATTGTTTTTCTGAGACATTAAAATATAGATATCAGCATTGGCCTTGAGGATCCGGTTATGGCTTTTATCCACAAAATAGTGAAACCGGACCCATGCAAACATATTAAAAAGAGAAATTAAATATATATGTACATATATATATGAATATATAAAAGATCTTGAGACAAACACCCCACCCTGGAAATGTGTTTCATCAAATTGGCTTTGACCGTGCAAAAAACTAATTTGCACAACTTCCTGAAAGACGGCGTCTTCAGCCTGAAGCAGAGCTCGTTTAAACTTTAATATCGTTGTCACATCTTGTTGCCCATACACTGGATGCTGCGCTCATGTGCTCTCCAAGTGAATCGGGGCTCTCGTTACAGCGGATTGGAGTGAGAATGTGCTTTCCTGAAACAAACATGGATTATTCACGCCTCCCGCTCCTTCTCGGTTACGCAACCAGAGTGCAGATCAAATAAACTACTCCTCTCGTGGGAAATAGCGCGAATAAGATCTGCTCCTCGGTGTATCTAACCTACATTTCCCATCAAAGGCTCTCACCCCGAGTTGCCGCGGCGACAGATCCAGAATGTGCAGGGAGGTGAGCGCTAACCCTAACCCTTCCCTTTGAACTCCACTGACAGATTGCGCCGCCGGCCTTCTTGACCAGCGAACGACCTTCCCAAAGATCTACCGCGGGAAAAGAGCCGAGAATGATTCTCTCTCTCTCTCTCTCTCTCTTGGGAATAATAGCAACGACCTTGGCGGAGCAGCTAACTGCTGAGAAAGGCTACGGAGATGACAACGGAGGCTTGTAGGGAAAACAATACTCTGACAGTTCAAAGGAAGCCCTTTAATATTCCAGCTTGCAGCACACGGGCGGGACGCATGGCTGGGAGCAATCGGGGAGCTGGAGGGGAAATGATTGAAAGGTGGACACGGAGGGTTTTCTTTGTCTCTTGAGGAAGATCAGAGGAGAGATTGTTGTCTTGTATTACACACAGTGTGTCGGTGAGAGTGCAGCAAGGCGATAATAACGCAACAGCACACTTTCACACACGGAAAAGGTCGATGCAAATCTTGCAATTGTCAGTTTAACAATTTGTTTTCCTTTTTCCTCTGATCTGAACAAAACCTCATCAACAGACCCGCTACATCCAACCTTCACCGTCAGTCCTCTGAAAATCACAGTGCATGAAGTTTAAAATAGAGCGTTCCAATAACCCTTCACGTTAATAGCTAATCGATGAATGCCTCCCACTGGGGCGAAGCTTCATTTATTATCATTACATCGTCGCATCAATAGCAAGTTGCTCATCAGAAGCTGACCCTGACTTTATCAAAGTCATCTTTATTGTCAATTTTCTATTTGTTGAACATACAGAAAATCACAAGTATTTTAGTTTCTTTTGTCCGACAAAGTGAATAATAGTAAAAAAAAAGTGCTAAAGTGATAAGGTTTATTAGTGCGATATAGCCAGGGTTTTTAGCATTAGTCCTTAAATACCTACATATCCTCCTGGCATGCTAAACAGAGCTGAATTTGCTAAACTGTGAACGCTGACTGAGCGAACCCGGCACGGTTGCCTTGTGAGGCGGAGCAATAGATCTCTGGAGATGTTCCATAAGCCAACCTCAGCATTTTGTTTAAGGAAACAGGAGGAGGAGGAAGAGAAAGAGGATTTTTCTTTTTTGTTTAGCTTCTTTTTTTATATACCTTGGGTCGGTGAAGTATCGAGACCAAGCCTTCGGGCGTTTAGCGCGCCGGCACGAGTCATTGAAATAACTTTGCAATACAGCGTTTGACCCCATTTGCGGGACAGGAATAGGCTTCGGAGGAATTGTGTGCGTGTGGAATGTGTCCGGCGGTGGGAAAGAAGCTCCTCCGAGTTGACTCTCACTCTTACTGGGCCACTTCAGGTCACCCAGAAGATATCCATCACTGAGGCGGGTCTCATTAGACCACCGACAAATGGAAATAAGTACACCAGCTGCTGACACTTTATCCATAGGGGTAAAAAGACACAATTACATTTTTAAATACAAAGATGTGCTTGTGTGTATCCGCTGGATTTTTACGGCTAAAAGTCTCCCTGACAACCGCAAGCCACAATGGATGCTCAATGCAGCGTTAACACGTTAAATTGAGGCTCTGCTCATCTGGCCCGTGGTTGACGACTGTGTACAAGATGAACATCTGTAGGGCTCTCCTCGTTGATGGCGGAGTCGGCCATTACTCAGAGGGGGCTGACAACTTGGCCCAGACAACCATCTGCCGGGGGTACGCCTCGCTCTCCTTTCAGATCGATCTCCGTCATGAACCCGTCTTCTAGCACTCTGTACCTGTATGGAGGACGCTTTTCAGTCCGCGCATCCTTTTTCCAGCTTTTATTTTCATTCCATACATCACATCCAGACTCGGTCCTGTACGTATTTTTTTTATACATCTGTGGTTTCCCTCTTCATCCCCATCTTCTTCCTCCAACTCATCCTCTTCTACTGTTTTTTTCTTCCCACCTCTATCATTTAATATCTCAGTCTCCCGCTGCTCACCTTCTCAATGCCTCCTTTCCTTCCTCACTTTTGCTAATGACTCGCACAGAGAAGGCAGGTTGCTCGTGATGAAGCATATATTGCACGACTTATTAATATCGCCCGGCCTGTGACGGACACAAGTTGATGTTAATCACATTCTGCCAAGGAAGCAGAAAGGTAGGGGCAGAGCGATGAGCGAGTCAATACACTCTTCACTCTTTGAAAATCAGCTATTTTCTATGTAAAGAGGCAGCGAAGATGAAATTGGATGACTGGATGTCCGTACGGAGGATGCGGATGCTTGATGGCAGCGTGCGCTCCAACACCCCTTGACCCCCCGACCAGAATACAAATGAGAAATGTGTCTGTGTCTAATGACTAATAACTAAAGCAACAGCACGGGAAGCAAATTATCTTCTCAGTTCAGTTCCGTAAAGACACCTTTTCGAACATATGTCCAGCTGTGAATGACAGAGGCAATTTAAAGACGCCTGAATCCGTCCGTCTTGAGAATTAACAGGAGGATGGCGACTAATAAGAAAAGGGAGGCAGGTGTGATCTGCAGCGGGACAGACCTCGGAGACGGCGAGCCTCGGGGAACACCATCGAAGCAGCCAATCGCTGCTCTCGGAAAGCTTCACGGGCAATCTCAGTCACTCAATGTGACACGAGAGAGGTGCGCACCGGGGGCGAGAAGAACAAGACAGATTCAACTGAAAGGATAAGAGCCTATCTGCCCACCGCAGTCAATATGGGCCCCGGCAGCTGCTGATTTATAATGGATTCAACATTTCCCTTCTCATTATCCTATTAGCTTGCACCGCACGAGCTCCTATAGGGTCAAATCAAACAACCAATCACACCCGTATGTCTTCCCCCCCCCCCCCTCCTTTATCTGAAGCTATTTTCTCATCATGACTATTTGGGACGGTTCAGTGATTTCATTGCTTTTTCTGTGGCTCTTTGTGCCTCGCCGTGTGTTAGATTATACGGCGTTAGACCACTTTTTTCCACATTCCACTAATTGCAATATGTGTCGTATCGCACCTGCTGCTGCAGATGTTATTATTGTTGTGTAAGAGAGTCCAAACCAGTGGCATTTTGTTCTTTACAGAAATGTCCGGAAATAACGGAACAATATGTGGCTGGTGGACCAGTGCCAAGATGGCCACGACTCCCTCCCTCCCTCGCAGCAGCAGAACAGAGAGCCCTCAGGTTATATAATATATATATATAAATATATATATTATATTAGTGATGCAACGGTTTATAAAGCTCACGGTTCAGATCAGAACAAAAAACGCAGCTAATTTAACTTTTAGAGATCACGTATTACGTTCTTTATCCCATCGATAATAAATGATGATCCATATTGGCAGATACAGATCTCTTTGTTGTTTGACTATACAGCAGCTGGTCTACAAGGCTTCAGACTGTTCGAGTCCAAAAGATCCTCTGAACAATCTGAAGTCGGTGTTAACCGTCAAAGATTCTAAAAGTTATCCTTTTACTCTGTTACAGTCATCTATAACCATTATATCATAAAAACCATTAAAATGGTTAAGAAAGAAAACATATTTTTATGGATTCTAACAATAACGCAATATTAATATTCACTGAACAGAACCTGAAAGCATTATGATGGAACTCCGTTTGTTGGCTGTTTTCGGTGCTGCTAACGTCACCAGCTTCCCTCCCGTCGATTGAAACACGTTTTGCTTTTTAGAAAAACATAAACGTCGATGTCCTGATCGCATATTTCACTGAATGTTGCCGGATACCGATCGCCAGTAAAACTCTACCTCACAACCCGCGGTTCACCTGCGTGCAGACCAGTGAGGGGAGAGCACTATACACGTGTACAGCAAGAGGTGTATTTATGTTGTTGCAATAGTATTCTGTATATACACTACCGTTCAAAAGTTTGGGGTCACTTAGAAATGTCTTTATTTTTCAAAGAAAAGCACTGTTTTTTCAATAAAGATAACATTAATCAAGAATACACACTATACATTGATAATGTGGTAAATGACTATTCTAGGTGGAAACGTCTGGTTTCGAATGAAATATCTCCATAGGTGTATAGAGGCCCATTTCCATCAACTATCACTCCAGTGTTCTAATGGTACATTGTGTTTGCTAATCGCCTTAGAAGACTAATATCTGATTAGAAAACCCTTGTGCAATTATGTTAGCACAGCTGAAAACAGTTATGCTGGTGATATAAGCTATACAAACTGGCCTTCCTTTGAGCTTGAAGTTTGAAGAACAAAATTAATACTTCAAATAGTAATCATTATTTCTAACCTTGTCAATGTCTTGACTATATGTTCAATTCATTTGATAAATAAAAGTGAGTTTTCATGGAAGACACAAAATTGTCTGGGTGACCCCAAACTTTTGAACGGTAGTGTATTCTGACAATATATAGGTCAGCTGTGCAGACGAACCACTGCTTCAGAAGTCTATATAGCTGTGAGCCCCCCGCCCCACTCACCACCCTTTAATGTTGTCCCACAGATCAGGCAGGACGTTTTTATTGCTCATGCAATTACGCTGTGTGCCCCAGTAAACAATGCAGCGCATAGAGCGTTTTATGAATTATACAATGAGACATACTAGAAAAAAAGTGCCTGCACATGCAGAGTATGATAGCATTAATAGACTCTGCGTGCTCCCTGATCTCTTATGGGACACCGGCAGCGGGAGGCCTGCTCATCAAACAGCCATCATCTCTCCTAATGATATTCAAATTAAAACATTTAGTGGGGATCGCTGGTCTGCGTGTGCACGTGGGAGGCGCCGATTCATCTGCAGCTCATGCACGCCCAATGCGTCTCCACTCTGTTTATTTTTTTTATATCTGTACCACGTGCACGCTAACACGCACACAGGCGTGTGCACATTTCCCTACACAGACCAGCATGCATAAATCCATCAAGCTCCAGTTTCACATACACATAAAAATGAGATATTTGAGAATAAAAATAAAAAAATGAAGAAAGAAGTGTGATGAAATAATCATTGGGAGCCATCTCTTCTAAGAGAATGAGCAAACAGCACTGGTCCCATTCACTATGCTGCGTTTCCTGCCACACAGGAGGTTAAATATTTACCAAGAGTGGGTCTCCTAAAGAGCCATGGCATCTTCAAGGGACCCGCAGTGCATCTCTGACATCAAACGAACACCTATCCTTTAATTCAGGAAAAGGAAAACATGGTTTCATTTGTACAAAGATGTAAGAGAGCTCCTAAGAATTGAATGTCTTTAATCTCAAAATCTATCTCAGCGGAGCAGTCTATGAACCACACTGATGTTTCAAATCACAGCAGTACTTTTAACAGAATGTTTTAATGTGCCCCGTAGTCCCACTATAAATCCCTACCCAGGAAAGAAGAAGAAACCTTTTGTATTGTCTGATTACATAAGAGTGAGTGTCTTTCTTTCACCAGCGACACACGCACATGGGCTGAAAGGCGCAGTGAGAGAAAAATGGTCCGAAAAAAAGAACTAGGCCCTCATTATAAGGAGCAGTTTGATTGTGCCACATCTCAAATACCCACCAGGCATCATTACAACCTAGAAAGGGTCCAAAGACAGAGCCGAGAAGACACTGATTCAACACAGCCGTAATGAAGCCTGAGAGCCAGAGGAGAGAGGGAGCGCTGCTGGTGGTGACATGATGTTGGACTGTGACCTGACGAGGAGCAGGGCTAAAGAGATGTGAGGAGATTGAACCCTTATCCCCTGGTAGGTTAAGAGCTGTGAAATAATAACGCTTCCATCTGCCAGCCTCTGATTCAATACCGGTCTGTAAGGTCGAAATCATTGCTGTGTGTTTTTTTTTTTGACGTGGTAGAATTACATTTAAACATATTACGGATCATGATCAGGGCTCCAGACTACGACCAAATGGTCGCATTTTGCGCCTAAAAATAGACACGGTGCGAGTAAATTTTTCATCAAGTCGCAACTGCGCGACCAGTAAATTAGCAGATTATTTATTTTATTTTTGTTGCTGACAAACTTGTTCTACACTTCAGCCCACTATAGTTAGCGGTAATGCCTGAATGACTCGATTGCTAACCGACATTAACTCCAGAAGAAGAAGAAAGGAGACGAACACCGAAGAAGAAGGCTGGCCTGTGTGTGAGCGGGGGATTGACAGCGGGAAGGGGGGGAGGGGTGACCACTGTTATAGGCTAATGTGTGAAAAGAGGCGGGTCTTGGGGGTTATCGCGCGAATGAAAGATTTGACATAGCGGTGTCTCCTGTAGACAATGGCGAAGCGGACTATCAGTTCGTACTTTCTTCCTAAACCTATAGAGAAGACAAATCCTGAGAATGAGTCCGACTCAACTTGTGAGGAAACGGTCGTGGCGAAAAAAGTCAACAAATTCAGCTTTCGCGATGAGTGGCTGCGCGAGTTCACCTGGCTCAGGTATTTCAGGGAGACCAACTCAATGAACTGTACATTCTGCTGTCGATTCTCACAACATGCGGGGAACACAAACTTTTCTGATAAGACTGGCACGACACAATTAAAACACGACACGCTGATCAAACACAACGCCAGTCTCAAACATAAAATGTGCCGCGACCTGTGCAATGAAAGTGCAGCTCCACTCAGAGTCGCATTTAGAAGAAAAGAGGCTGCTAACCAGTGCGCCGAGGAGGCCGAATTGCGATTGAAGTTTAACACGGCGTATTTCATTGCCAAAGAAGAACTGCCCTTTACGCAATTTAAAGGCCAACTTGATCTACAAAGGAAGAATGGTGTCAAACTAAACGCAACGTACAATAACGACACAGCATGCGCACAGTTTGTTGGCATCATCGCAGATACACTGAAACGGAAGACGTACGAGAAGATTAAGGACGCTCCTTATCTGTCAATCATGATTGATGGGGACACAGATACGTCAACAAAAGAGTGTGAAATCATATATGCCAGGATCCTGCAACAAGGGAAACCAACAAATGTTTTGATTGGCCACATCGAAGTGCAACATGCACATGCTCAAGGTATGTTTTCTCTCAAATTATGTTTAAACTCAATACAGTAAGTTCTGAAAGAGTTCTGTTGTGAATGTTTTGCAGTTCATGAAGACAAACAGGCACCATAATGATTAAGCTGTTAGGCTGGTGGTAGGACTAACACATAAATAATTGTGCACAATATGTAATTTCATTTTAAGGTGTATATGATGCCACCAAAGAGGCCTTCAAGAAACTGGGGACAGAAACAGGGTGGTTAGACAAGACGGTTGCCATCACGCACACAATAGCTCGACCGCATGAATAGAAGGTGCGCGCGTAGCGCTCAAAAATTTTTTTCGCGAGCACCCAAGACCCATTTTGACCCAGGAAAAAGTGCGCCCCTAAATTTTCGCTTGCGCCCCTAACATTTTAAGTTAGGAGCGACTGTGCTCCTAGTTAAAAAAGTTAGTCTGGAGCCCTGATGATACAGAAAAATGTAATCCTACCTTTGGTTTTGGGATGAAGGCCCGTCCGGGGATGGTGAAGCAGTTGTGGACTGTGCAGAGATACTGAGCCATGATGGACAGACGGCTCCTCTGCTTGCTGCCTGTGGTGGCCGTCAACCGCTGGATGGAGAGGACAACGACCAACACATTAGGAGAGCCGATTCCATCAGACCAGGTCTGTTGCTTATAGTGGAGGCAAACATATGACATAAAGACCAAAAGCTAGAAACAAAATGTTTTTAAGTGGTACCCAAGTATGTTATGTGTTTTTAATAAAAAAACAATAGGCACGCATCACACTCCGCATGATTTGACTTGCCTAAATGATCCAAAAAACTCATTCTGACAATAAAATGAGACATTTCTTACACACTGTTTTCATACAGTGGTGATTGCGTTACGTAAGAGAAAGATAAAGCAATGAAAGGTTTGTTTGAGCTCTCAGCAGCTGCACAAGACAAAAGCATCACGACAACAAATAAGGCCGGAAAACTGAAACATCGCAACGCTGTTCACGCACCTCTGCGACCTCTTTCTGGAAGGTTAGGATGAGTCGGGTGCGTCCGTAGACGAAGGGCCCCGTTCTGTTGGCTATGTTCTCCAGCCACTTGATGATGAGGGGGGTCGAGACGCTGAACGGGAGATTCCCAATGATGTGAAGGTTGGGCGGATCTGTGGAGCACAGTTACACTCTATGGCAGGGGTCGGGAACCTATGGCTCGCGAGCCATATATGGCTCTTCCGGTGACGGCATTTGGCTCCCAGACAATTTAGAGTTGAAAAAAATTAAATCTCCGCCCGCCCCCCCTGTAATTTTCTCTATCGCGCCAGATTACAGCAGAAGTAATTTAAGGTCCCTTTTTTAAAGAAGTCTTTGTTCTTTTATTAAACTAAATATCTGTTATTGATCGTATCTACACAGCAGTCATTCCTGTCTCTACGTGACACCTGTCTCTACCTGCACCCCCCCCCCCCCCCGTAGCATCATGCAGCACCAGAAGTCGCATTAAAAGCAAGACATATTTAATTTATTATACGTTAAAAATACTATATGGCTCTCAATGAAATATATTTAGAAATATTTGGCTTTTATGGCTCTCCCAATCAAAAAGGTTCCCCTGCTCTATGGCATCACACGGGACCGCCGTGACAGCGTACACAAGTTCATTCCTCTCACCTTCCTCCCACGGCTTCGAGACATTTTCTGTGAATCCTCTGTCCATTCTGTAGGTGAGTATGTCACCGTGGACAATCCTCAACATCCCCGGTGCCGCCTCAGACAACAGCTGCGGAAGGGGAGACGACATTAAATGAGAAAAAATGAAAAGGTGGTCGGAAACACTAAATGGTCATAAGTCACTCTGCAGGTGGCGACGGGTGGTGCAGTTGATTGAGTGGCAACTGAGAGGTGACGCAGTTGAAGCCTTTTCTGCCGAGTGACCTTGTGACCTTGAGAATGCCTGTATCGTTGTGTCTGTTGAATTTACCTTCAGCCCCGGGATAAAGCGTGAATCCTTCTCCACCACGAGGACCTCTGACACCCCGGCATTGAGGATGGAGCGGGTGAGACCGCCGGGACCGGGACCCACCTCACACACATGGGCGTCCCTCAAACTGCCTGCCTGACGCACAATTTTGTCTAAAAAGGTGGAAACGAATGACCGACTCAATAGGGAGTTTTTGACAATGTTTTTCTGCATACATATGTGAATTACATACCGACTTAGTTCAACTTGGGAGTCATAAAAATAGCAGCGTACTCTCCAATCAACTGGCTTCATCAGCCTTGGGTATCTAAATTGAGATTAATAGCGTGTGATGTTACAATACTTGTCGGCCTCTGGGTGATGAAGATGAGGTGGATTAATCTAACAGTCACCTTGTCCAAGGGCAAGAGAGCAGATCAGACCTGCACTGCATCACTGGTAATTATATTACGGCTCAAGCTCTGCAAGGGCTGTAAACAATCGACTCGGTCCATTCACATCTGAAAGGGGTCTGCTCCACATCGGCCACACAGAGAAGCCTGTCCGTTTCAATGCCTTATAACAAGGTGAGGTGGAACTGTGTAATCAAGTGCTCAGACAAAAAAAAACATTAAGCCCCCGAGTGCAGACATGGCAACAAAGAACAGGAGCACGCAGGTATTGGTGCACTGCAGATAAAGAGCGAAAGAAAAAGAAAGGATTGCCTTTGCAGTGCATTTTGCATATATTTCCCATGCCAATAAAAGAAGTGTATTGAAAGGAAGAGTGAGACGGGCTGACCTGTGAGTCTCAAATCAAACAGAAAGTTCTGGGACAGCTGTTTCTCAGCTCGCAGGTTGTACAGCTTGAGGAGCTCGCCTACAGTAGGCAAGGGAGGGAGACGGAAATACGCCAGTTTCCCCGTGGCAGCCATCATCCAGGTATGAAACGCTGTGGGAAAACAAACACACAAAAGGTGAAAGGGGAACACTAGGATTGCACAGCTTCCTCAGCAGCAAAGCGATTCAGGAGCTGGCAGCCCTACACATCCTGAAAAGGGCTACATGTTGGTTGTCAGTAATAGTCTTTGCAAGATTCTGTGGGAAGTACAATAGGTCTATTTTTTATTTTTTATATACAATACAGTGTTGTATTGTACAGGTGATGTGTTTAGGGGAAGGTATTTTGACATGCCTCTCTACGAGTCGGCTCTATACTAACCTTTACATTCAAATGTATTGCCAAAGGACACAGTGACACACATTGTAATCAATTCAAATGACTTCTTCATCAGGTGCTGGATTGATCACTGCTGAGGCAGTGATGGAAGGTGGACTCTGAACGTGAAGGGTGACGGATAATTTGATCTCGTGCACCACATAGTGGTGTTATGACGGAACACAAAATGACCGACATGAAGACATAAATCAAGTGTTTAATGGAAGACCTTGTCCCTTTTCCACCGACCTAAATCTAAACCAACCCTGATCCCTAACCACTTTTTTTATGAGAAGCTTTTCCTGACCCTAACCCTGGCATGGGGGGGGGGGGGGGGTCCGACTCGAGTTGAACACATTATGAAAGCACGTTTAATTTCCTATAGTTTACGGCAAATACTTTTTGCGACATTTGCTGCCACGGCAACCCGAAACATTCAGTCAGGAGGAAGTGAAACGACCGTAAACTGGAACAAATAACTTTAAATGTAAGTTGCCGGCAGACCGAGCGGTGACAGTCTGACACGGGTCGTTAGCATTGCAAGCTAACGTTAGCTTCATGTTTCACGTGCCGTAGAGGAAGGCCTCGGGCCTCAGTGAGTTCAAGCGGAGCACTTGTCTCTCATGAACCGAGGTAAGCCCGAGGACACGCGACAAACGGAACATAACAAGCACAGAGGGCGAAGAAAGCGAAATCCACGTTTCTTACCGGTGCCGTTTTCCTCCCGTACGTTTCCTCATTCGTCATCCCGTTGACGTCTGAGTATCCAATCCCACCGCGAGAATTATAATGTAAGCCAATCAGATCTAAGAAGGCGGGGTTTTGCTTTGCCCTTGAAAACCCGTCTTTTGTTGATGTAATGATGCGTCAAAGCCACCAGGGGGCGACAATTCACCGGTGATGTACTTTCTTTCCAGTGAACACACAAAGTGCAGAATTGGTTGATGTAGTTAGTCCTTAAAACCCTAATTCATAGTTACTTTCTGAGTCAATATTTACTCTCATGATGTTCCCTTTATGAATGCAGCATCAGTGTGAAATACAATGCCATATTCTGTCCATGTACATAATAAGAATGTAAAATAAAGAAATGTACACTATTATTGATCCCAAAGGGGAAATTCTTCTCCGCATTTGACCCATCCTTAGTTATTAAGGAGCAATGGGCTGCAGTAAACCCGGGCACAACTGCAAATTCAGCGTCTTGCTCATGGACACTTAGATGCAACTAAGTGGACAGCGGGGATTGAACCTGCTACCTTGTGGTTACAAGACAACCACTCTCCCCTGTGACCTATAGACGACTCAAATTCAGCTATTACTTAATTTGATAATCCAGACAGTATTGTAAATGTCCCCTATCGTCATTATTAAGATATACATTCTTCTTTTGATGTCTCCATAATTTTAAACAAATTGAAACCACTCATCTTAAACTGATTAGGAGCCCAAGTGCCTCCTGCCCACTGCAAAGAAGAAATTCCTTGTATAAGTGTGTGTCATGCTGCCGCCTCTGCTCACGTCCCACGCTGGGTCAAGAGTGTCGCAGCTTGAGATGGTAATGTTCTTCTCCAGGATTTGGCAGATGAGTGGCAGCTCTGTTTCCTGCTCTGGCTGACTTTGAGAGAGAGCTCCAGGCCCTTAAGAGGGTGCATGGCTCTGCAGAGGTCTCTCCAAAGTCACCCTCTCGACACTTCTATTCAATTTGTAGGACACACAGCAGTGAGACAATGCTATTGATGTAATCTAGAGAATCATGAATACATTATCACCAGATATGAATCAACTGGGGCTCTGAGTGTTCATACCTCCCATTGATAGTCTATTATGTGTACAGTGCATATGCATGTCCTACAATGCAAATGGTTAGAGCACACAATGCCAATTTGATTATCATTCCAGCAATGATCATCTCACCATTGATTAAAAATATGAATGTAAACCAGTCCACAGTACCTCCTGCTGCCACTGCTTCTCCATTAGCAACTGCAGTATACATTACATCTTGCCTGCAGCACACGAGTGAGCTCTATTCCAGCTGAAGTAAAAGCTTTGACCCCAAAATGAAAGGAGTCAAGACCATAATCCACTACTGCCCCAGAAAGTTTAAACTGCATCATGCATGGTATCAAAATGTTTGCTTGGCTTATCCTCAAAGTGTATTCGACACAGGTTGTAACATGTCACGCTGATGTGTATTGTAATATTGTCAAAGGAACCGTACTAACTAAAGCCCATGCCTCTTGTCGTCTGAGAAGCCAAAGTCGATAGGCTCCGATTAGTTTTCATGACAAACTGCCATCACATCACAGGAGGGCGATAGAGAGGCTCTTCCTCTATGAAAGCTATAGAGTGTGATCAGCAGAGACAGGAAATGAAACATAAGTAATTAACATTTCTGAGATGGTAAGTCATCTCTTTAACTGAAACATCAGAAGGAAAACAAAAATACTTAAAAGTATATAATTTTCGAGCCAAATTAGAGGAACAGATTAACAACAATAAACACAGAAACCACAAGAGATGAGATGTCCTTCACTATGTTAAACAATAACTTATGTTTTGATGATAATTCAAAGTATTATGTTCTGGTATTTTACTGGATCTGTTATTTATGCTCTAACAAGTTAAACAGGGTTAGCTGCCCAAAAAGTGAAACCAGATGTATACTATTAAAAAACATTTGGATTACTGAGTTTAAGAATTTACTATGGCCATATTGTATTCCAGAAAATACAAGAAAATAGAAAAACTGGGAAAATAAACCATGTTTTTCCATGTTTCCTAATTAAATAGAACATTTGTTTGAAGGGATACACCAATATTATGCTCCATTAATCTCTTGAATTTGACTGAAGATGTTTTAGGATGAATACAAGAAGTGCTTGTTGAGAATGATTTGACATAAATTATTCGACAGTATAGCGTCATTTTGATTATTTTTATAAATGCATAATGATGTACATGTATCACTTTGGACAGGGTACCATTATACTTTGTTCGGAAGTGGAACCCTGATTAGACATTCTTGTCTGTCAACATTAACAAAAAATCCTATTGAACATGTTTCCAGCACTAAATAAAAAGACGTTGTGGTACTTCAACATTAAAATTCTTGTGGTAATCATTGTTTTCCTGTGATACATGCATTTTGGTATTTTTGCGGTCGCTACTCTGAGAATTGTTGGCCTTTTTGGCAAACATGCTTTATATGCGTTTGACATTGTAGTTTTCTTTTGTTGCGAAGTGTAGTGTTCAAATGTGTTTTTGTGGTAAATAATTGAGGGTGGTCCCCGCCCTGAAGCACCCATGGGTGTCATTAATGTTCGACAAATAGTTTAACCATTGTGAATTGTACTCATTTTCTTTCTTGAAAATATTAAGATTATAAGCTTGATGCAGCTTTCATGTCTGTACAGCAGATGTGTAGCTGCAGGCAGCGGCTATTTAGCTCACCGTAGCATAGAGATGCAGGGCTCTCAAGTTTTGAAGACAGGCAAGAGTGACATATCCATCAACCCCCCCCCCCCCTCCGCAGAACGAAACTTTCGGATATCAGTCGCGCGCAATTCCAGGATGCTTTATTTTCATTGGTTGCTGGATGAAATCTTACCCGGATACAACGGATACGTTTTTTTCTGATTGGCTATTGTGTAGCCCAGCGGTTCCCAAACTCAAGAATGCCGCGGCCCAATTTGAAATCTGAAAATCTTCTGCGGCCCACCCAAGCCTTTAAACACAACCAGTGCAGCTGCTCGCCATGTTGGTGCCCTAAGCATAACTTCTTCATGATGGGGGGGGGGGGGGGGGGGGGGTGCTGAGCGATCTCTTGTTCTGCCTGTCTTGTGATACACATGCCTAAAAGGCGCCTAATATTTCGAGACTGAAATAATATCGGCATTATAATTAAACATAAACTAGGGATGATTAAATGACCATTTCTTTTTGATTGGCTGATAGGATGGACAGATGCAATAGATGTAAAGTGGCACCTCACAGCAGAACTCCAGGGGAGCGCTTGATTCCTCCACGGTGAGGGCAGCGCGGCCAGCTCATGTTTGCGTGCTGCGGCACATTAAAACATTGGGGCGGCTGTAGCTCAGTGGGGTAAGGGGGTCGTCCTGAAACCCCAAGGTTGTTGGTTCGATCCTGGCTCTCCCCATTTGTTGTTGGAAGTCGAAGTCCTTGAGCAAGGCACTGAACCCCCAGTTGCTTCCCGGGCGCATCACTGCAGCCCACTGCGGTCAACTCAGCCGACACTCGGATCTCCTTGGTCAACTCAGCCGACACTTACATTTCTGTGCACCTATAGACTGATGTTCACGGTAAACGCATTCGATCGGGAGCGCGCAAGGGTTTTGATAAAGTTAGCGGCAGGATTCACGTGACACAACATCCGGTTTTACAAAGTTAGCGGAAAGAACTACGTGAAACAACATCCGTTTTTCAAAATAAGATGTCGACAAATCATAAACTAGCATATACAAGTAAACAATTAACTGATTTTAAATCTTTCTAGATCGTTTCTGAGATTTAGCTTAAATTATGCTAACATTAAAACGTTTTACTGTACCAAGGAAGAGTTTATAAAAATAAAACTCAGACTATGATAAAAAATTCCTGTTTAAACAAATCGGTCATTTCTTTCATGTTTGAAGTGCTTTATATATGTTTTTCCCCATAATACCCGGCATTGACTGATGCAGCTGTGTTCAGGACAATCCAGACTTCCATTATCCTGGGAATCAGACATATTTACTGTCCCAATTGGGAGATATTTCAAATTAAAAGTCCAAAATGTTTAGAGAAATCGGTCATTTCTTTCATGTTTGAAGTGCTTTATATATATGTTTCCCCCCATAATGCCAGGCATTGACTGATGCAGCTGTGTTCAGGACAATCCAGACTTCCATTATCCTGGGAATCAGACATATTTACTGTCCCAATTTGGAGATATTTCAAATTAAAAGTCCAAAATGTTTAGAGAAATCGGTATTTGAGATATCTCCCAATTGCGACAGTAAATATGTCTGATTCCCAGGATAATGGAAGTCTGGATTGTCCTGAATACAGCTGCATCAGTCAATGCCGGGCATTATGGGGAAAAACATGGATAAAGCACTTTAAACATGAAAGAAATGACCGATTTCTCTAAACATTTTGGACTTTTAATTTGTTAATATCTCCAAATTGGGACAGTAAATATGTCTGATTCCCAGGATAATGGAAGTCTGGATTGTCCTAAACACAGCTGCATCAGTCAATGCCGGGCATTATGAGGAAAAACATATATAAAGCACTTCAAACATGAAAGAAATGACCGATTTGTTTAAACAGGAATTTTTTATCATACAGTCTGAGTTTTATTTTTATAAACTCTTCCTTGGTACAGTAAAACGTTTTAATGTTAGCATAATTTAAGCTAAATCTCAGAAACGATCTAGAAAGATTTAAAATCAGTTAATTGTTTACTTGTATATGCTAGTGTATGATTTGTCGACATCTTATTTTGAAAAACGGATGTTGTTTCACGTAGTTCTTTCCGCTAACTTTGTAAAACCGGATGTTGTGTCACGTGAATCCTGCCGCTAACTTTATCAAAACCCTTGCGTGCTCCCGATCGAATGCGTTTATCGTGAACATCAGTCTATAGGTGCACAGAAATGTAAGTGTCGGCTGAGTTGACCACGGAGATCCGAGTGTCGGCTGAGTTGACCGCAGTTGCAGCCCACTGCTCCTTAATAACTAATATTTACGTCCCCAATTGGAGATATTTTCAAATTAAAAGTCCAAAATGTTTAGAGAAATCGGTATTTGAGATATCTCCCACCGCGGTGATAAAGAAATGACCCATTTCTAAACATTTTGACTTTTAATTTGTTAATATCTCCACCACAGTAAATATTTTATTACATTGTTTATATATATATATTGTATGTATATACATATATATATATATAGTCTCAAAAAGTGTATATTTTATTACATTGTTTTATATATATATCTTGGCATGATGTATATTCTATTACATTGTTATATATATATATTGTTAATACTTTCTTCTTTTTGTGTGGATATTGTATAGTTTATTCTCATTCTTATTCTTTTTTAGTCTGCTACGATGTGACAATAAAAACTTGAAACTTGAAACTTGAAACTTGGATGGGTTAAATGCAGAGAACTAATTTCCCCTTGGGGATTAATAAAAGTATATATCTTATCTTATCTTATCTCTTAAATAGCCGAGAGTTTTTTCCAGCGTGATAAATACAATGTGTGGCGGGAGTGCGTGACTTAAGACCGAAATGCGTGAGTCTCACGCTCAATGCGTGACACTTGAGAGCCCTGGAGATGTAAACTGGAGAAAGCAGTTAGCCTGGCTCGGTCCACCTACCAGCACCTTCAAAGTTCACTTCTTAAAAAGTGTAATACAATTAGTTCAATCCACACAATAACTGAAAAAACAACACTTGACATTGTTTTCGCTCTGTGTGCTAGGAGCGCTAACTTCCTGGTTGCCAACTGCCAAGCTAGCTGTTTCCCCCTGTCGCCGGTCTTAATGCTAAAGCTTAGCCAGCTGGTTGCTGGCTCTAGCTTGACATTTAACATACAGACATGAGAGTGGAATCAATCTACTTATCTAATTCTGAGAGAAATCAAATAAGCATATTTCCCAAAATGCTGCTTTAAAACCGCATAGCTACAAGGCCTACAGGTGGCAATCATCATAAATACAGCGAGAACAATTTACCTATGCCTCATCACCCCAGTTGACACATATAACTAACTTTTCTTCATCTTTTTTTGGCCTCTGCCCTTTAAAAAAAAGAAAATCTTAAACAAAAAACTATTTAGTCCCTTCCTGGCTTCAGGCCAGGAACACCATGTTCCCTGTTGTCTGGACCCAGTGTAATCTTACTCTGCATGGACAGCTCATTAGCATCTGTCAGCGCGCCCCAAATTGAAAATGTCCCGAGAGAGCTGAGGCGATGTTTGCGCAGAATAAGTGGAAGTGAACAGAGAGTTGCTAATGTTGAGTGTTTTGATGACAGGCACGACTGTTGAATGGGACCCCCCCCCACACTACGAGCATGTGACGACAAGATAGCGTTGGGGGAACTGTGTGACAAAAGAAGGTGTGTGTGTTCCTGCAGACAAACGGATGGCAAAAGTGAGGTGGATTGTACCATCAGATGACAAGACGTGTTCATGACTTGGTTTTAATTTGCCAATTATCTTCGATAAAACTGTGCTAAATGATTTACGGGGAAGCTTCCTTTGGAGCTGGATGACTGACCTCAATTCTCACAGACATGTATCACCCATCTTGCATTAATTAAATCAGAGTGCTATTTATTCTGATCACAACATATAAGTGTGGGAATGGCAGTTACAAACAGCCCACGTTTCTACGATGATTCATAACAACCGCAGCCCTGACGAGTCCAGACATGACCGTTATGTGGGCATTATATATATATCTATATATAAATATATAGATACATATTGAAATCATAACAAACCTCTTCCTCACATGATCCCACCACATGACTTCATTGTGGGTGTGGGAAGTCTGGCATTCCATCAAAATACACTTCTCATATCCTCAGTTTGGATAGATCTTCCTCTTCGATACCACATGGAGGGGGATGACTTCATATGTGAGGGGGGACGCATCTGTCAAACAAATGTGCTTTGTTTTTGCTTGAAGTTTTTCTTCGCTCTGATTCAATTTGAGCGTCACAACCAAAAGGTGAGAAATGCCTTTGATGCCGCTCCAGAGATGTTGAACTCTCAGGTGACCTTGTGTATCCAGGTCTCCAGGAAAGGCAGTAAAGTAATGAAAGCTGTTAACAACAAGAGAAAAAGTTATTCTCTCTATTCATCTGCATATGCATTTTTTTCTTCTGGAGTATGTTTTCATTTCATTGAAGAAAACATTACGTCAGCCCCACACCCAGATCTCCATTGCAACAAAGACAAAGAGGGAATGAATGTGTCCATCTGACATAATTCCTTTGTGAGTTTCTCCGCTGGTGAGCTTGCGCTGTCTTTTGTTTGCTTTGGTTTCCACCTAGAGATAAGAGTGTCATTATGTTCTGTTCCCTCTGGTGAGCAGACAAGTCTTTCGCTTTGAGGAGAAGAAAAATGCTGTGGAGAACTCCCATGACCCTAAATGCTTCATACATAACCGTGGTCAGGATTTATTACTGACCACAAAAATCATCCAACTACCCAACAATGTAGAGGCAACTAATAAACAGTCAGGGATTCTCATGCGCTGCAAACAAAGTAAACATTAACCAGTAACAGATAACAGGGTCAGGTGGAAACAAAGACATTTGACCAGTACACTTTAGCTTTAGCCGTTGTTCCACCTTGACACTGTGGCAATATATTACAATTGTCACTAAAACAACAACCAATCACAGTGCTTCAAAGAGTGAAGCTCATTTTTGGCAGACGAGCAAACTGTTGCATCGGGCCTGTTGTCCACGTCGAGGAAGAAGTGGAGAACCGTTTTACCCCGAGCACACTATTTGTGACATCGTTGATACACTCCATACCTCGATCATAGGTCATGAATGGTGACCAAGTATTCTACCTTCACTGCTCACATTAAGATCATCTCCACATAAAGAATTCACGAAACCGCAACCGCTAACCTGGAAAGGAGGGTAGAAGCTTTCTCACAAATAAAAAAAAGTAGGTGAACCCAATTTAGATGTGTTTACTCTCTACTGCTTCCACATGGCTAACCTAACAGTGCCCTGGCAGCAAAGTGAACTATCCCCATTGATGCACAGCACAATTACTATACCTCAGATTTAGCACGCTGGCCTTGTTTTCTACAAACACGGCCAAAAAGACAGTCGAGCTGCCAAAGTCCTGGAAAGTTTGGCCTATCTCAGCACTCCTAAGTCAGCAATTGGTGGTTCCTTGGACCACTGTTGGGGCTTGGGTGGCTGCTGTCACCGGACTTTCCCAGCATGAGAAAATGGAGTTCAGCTGTCCCCAAGGGTCAGCGAGGAAAGTTAACTCTCTAGCTGGCCATCCAAAGCATTTAGCATTCAGCTAGCCTCAGCTGCTAAGAGCAGTTGGCAAGAGTGGATAAGTTAAAAATAGAAGAATACTATTAGCCTTGGTGACTCAAGTCAAAAAAAAAGAGTAGAGAGACAATGGAGGATGTCACTGAGTGAAAAGATCTGGTCCGTTGACAAAAGGACATCACCGCACCTCTGCCTTTCACTTCACTGGGCAACCAGCCCTTTCAACCACGGAGAGGGAGGATAATAGTGCCTGAAACCCCCCGTCTGCCTTTTATTCTCACAATCTTCAACTGACTTCTCCAACAGAAGGAGGGAAAGAAAATGAGAGAGGTGTGTTTCAGACCGCTATGCAGAGTAGATGTGGATAGGCTGTGGGAGTAAAAGAGGGAGGGAGGGTGAACGAGAGGGAGAGGGAAGTTGCAGTGCTCTGTTATTGCTCTCTATCATTCCCTCTCTGACCCGAAGAACTGAAAGCAAGGACTAAGAGAGAGAGAGAGAGAGAGAGAGCTTGGGATGGCTGTTGGCACAATTTGGTAGCCAGCACAAGCGGACACCACGCGTGGAACACAAGAGCCAGAGGATATCGGTGGATACTTTAGAGCCTTTTCTCTGGGATTACCTTCGGTGTGACAACTGATTGCTCAAACTGGGGACAACACAACTGCAGGTAAGTCAGATCCTCCTGAGTTTGTCCGAAGACATTCTTGTCCTCCATGCCCAAAGACAACATGTGCTTCCGTCAAAGTAGAGGAGACCAGCTGTTCTGCTTTCAGATTGAAATATTGTAAACATAGTACAGGTGAAGCTGCTTTGCTGTCATCCATTTATGAAGCTAGTAAACAGCTGATATAAGTCTCCTTGGCTTCACTTGAGCTGTGGTTAGAACTGTTCTGCACTGAATGAATGAAACAACTCTTCCCTGAAGAAAGTACTTAATTCAGCAATTTTCAAATAATATGAATTTCAACATATTGCATTATTTTCTCGCTCATGAGAAGACAAGGGACGACTCTTGGCAATGCAGATTTGGCATTATGACCACGCATACAGAGAAGAGAGAGTCATGAATGAAACATGTCCCAATGAATCACATCATATACTGCTGCATGAATAAGACCATTTAGTGTGGAGGCGTTTGTGGGAAGTGAAGGCCACAAGTTCACCAGACAACAGGGCATGACATTGAGCTACTGAGAATGTAAAATAAAGAAAAGTTATCCAACGTATGTGTCTGTTCATGTTTGGGAATCTCATCTAGAAATAGAGACACATGCACCACTTTTCCATTAACGTCACCCAGAGCCAACCGGGGCTGTGGGTGACCATAAGGCTGCATACCTAACGCACACCCACACAGCAAAATACACAATCGACACCGCCAGCACCGCTTAACATTGTGACGCTTCTGAGGCCTTCACGAGCTGCAACGGGATGACGTCTCTCATCGCGAATATTTATGGATGGTGGTGAAGCCAAAATGAATTCCATATCATGCACATGAAGTCATCTGCCTTTTCGGAGGAGACGCATGACATGGCTCCTGAGAGCCGCCGTTCTTTTGACAAGGCGCACATGATCTCAGTCAAGCCGAAAAAGAAACCATGAAAGTCTCTCGCTCTCAGCGAGGGAATCTAACCCAGGTGTGGCTAGCGCTGCTGTCAAAGATCCTTTCTGTCTGTATCCAGGGGCTCTGTGCAACCTCACCCTTCCTCTCTCCCCCATGCCTCCCACCCTCTCCAGCTGATGTGGCCTCTGTGCACTCAGTGATATCACCACAGACACCAGACAAAGAGGACGAGTTGCCAGATATTACTCATTAACATTGTTGCGCTCGCTCCAGCTTTATCTATGCTCATCCTCTCGAGCGCGGCTGATGCTCTCGAAAGTCCTCGAAGCTCAACCAGTCAAACGGTGCCATGTGGAAGACAGATTTGAGGATGTTCACTTGGCGGTTGTCAGCTTGTAAATGAATCAGTCTGACTGTAAATTAGTAATGTTGTCCCTGTTTGAACTGAAACCAAGCAGGCCAAGCATGGGTGTGTGCCAAAGCAGCATTGATTTGAGATGCACTAAATGTGTCACTAGCTTACCTCATGACATTACTATAGCTCTATGTCACTGTGAGGGACAGGTTAGGACATACTGTCGTTTGAATTTAAAGTGTCGCGTTAGCGTCTGCATGAGACATTCAGTGTGTTTACATGATGGTATAATTCGAATCTTGCTTTAGTCGGACTATGCTATCTTTTGGGGGATCTGCTGTTATCCCAATATACATGGCAGTGAGTAATTCGAATCATTGGCCGAAAGCATGTCATATCCGATACGATAGGTGGCGCTGTTTTCATTACAACTCGTGGTGATACAGCCATTTCCGCTTGACCTCTTCACCACTACCAACAACAACCAACAACAACAACATCAACATAAGCATAAATTCTGTCTGCTCTTCGGTCCAGAAATGTGTGGTGGCTCTTGTGTTCTCCATAGCGTTGTTTGTTTGTTTTCTGCCGGCCAGGCTCCCGGCAGTGACAACTTATCGTCTCTTTCGACTTCCGGGTCATGACATGGGAGGGAGGGAGGGAGGAGGGCGTCGGGATCTCAAGCATGCGCAAAGACGCAAAGTCCAGTTCCTAATCCAATTCACCATTACATGCCGCGATAGTCGAATTATCAACCGGATCGGATCGAGTTATCCAGGGGTGTTAATCGGATCGTAGTCGGACCGCACATAGTCGAACAAAGGCGTTTACATGAAACGGATAATTCGATTTCAGTCCGACTAAGCCAGTTATTCGAATGCATGTAAACACGGTCTGTGAGAAGGAAGGCCTTTTCTTTGTTGTCACAGCACTGAGCAGTTCTCTTGTTGAACTGAGAAATGGACATTCGAGACATGTCATATTGTATTTGTCCCTGCACGAGATGAGAGGTAATGCCGTGCTCCTGCACAAAGCACTTGAGGCGTGTGCAGAATGTTTTTAAATAGTTGCATGACAATTAATGCACGGAAAAATATAGCCTTTGAAATAATTTGAATTACAAAAATGGAGTTGTAAAATACATTTTTATAAATATGAGCTGCGAGAACTATGCATTGAAGAAGAGCATTAATGCCTTAACATTCATTGCTTTCATTATTCTTTGACACTTTTAGGGTTTCCAGCACATTATCAACTCAGTGACCTCATTTCTTCCTTTTTGTTTATTTCACGTGTTCCTCTGTGTAGGCAAAACCGTTGGAGTATTTGTCTAAGTGCATGACCAATAAACCCAATGTGTTGAGAGGTGAAGCTCGGTGCTGCCAATAGTCCCTGTCTTCCTCATTACGTCTGCTGGGCCTCAACAACAGCTGTCACTGACACATGCACAGCTCCAGTCGTATAAGGGCCTCTGGTCTTGAATTCCAAATATGCAGTTTAGACACATTTGGATATTTCACAGAACAGTGGTACTTATAACTCATGTTCCCTTGGTTTAAAAATAAGTCCCTCTCAAAAGAAGCAACCTTCTCAAAACCACATTTGATACTTGGCTTTTAAGATGGCAACGTTTACTTGCTAGTAACAGTAGATTGGTTGTTAATTTTTTTGGGGGCATTAGTGAAGTCATTCATGAAGTTCATTTCCAGAAAGCTTAAAAGCTAACTATTTTTTTTACCACCTGTATCGTGCATTGCACCGTTGTATCTTCTCAACAGTAAAACATTACTTGTTTTAGATGCAAGAGGAATTTGAAATGTCACAGAGGGAAGGACATTCTCACGAGCTCTGCCCATCCCGTGCTCTTTGTCTCTCGCTCAGGTTTTTTTAAGGGGAGGAGACGTCATTGTGAGTCTTTCAGTGAACTGGTCTGTGTGTGTGTGTTTGTTTGTGTGGGTGTGTGTGTGTGTGATGATCATGATGTCACCTAAGAGTGATGTCACTGATGTGAAGAGGTGAATATTTCCTGAAAGCACCAAGATAAGGATGACTGGTCTCTGTGATTGATTGTTTCTGAGTGCTTAAGGCCACATTACACCGTAATTAGTTAGTGAGACAAAGCTCTTTAACACATTTTAACCTCTGCTTTCATTTAAAACATTGTTTTTATAATCAACGCTTTTTTTTACTGCGAAAAAAAACAACAGACAAAAGAGCAGAGTCACAATACCAACACAAAACAATTCAAATTATACTTTACTAAACTTAAATGGTGGCGAAGATTTAGAATGAAACCAAGTTTAACAATATTATTCCAGGCACTCCACAGTGTGATGTATTAACATGAGCAGCTTACTTTAAGGCTGAACTTCCTGGCCTAAGCTAACATACACTTATGTCAACCATATAAAGAGCAACTTGCGGGTTGGAGATCCAGTAAATCAATAAGGAGGGAAAAGGATGTTGTTACTAGATTTTTTATAAAAGAATAAGCATATGTTTATTCATGCATATGACGGACCACAGCCTTGACTCCAAATCAGGCTCTCATTTAAACTATATGTCTTTATACATTGCAATGCTTTGCATATTACGAGTATTGATACTTACCCATAAACTAATGCTTAAGTGTTCGTGTTTGTCGTCACTTGAAAAGTGCATGGCCAGTAATGGCTCCTTTTACCATAGTTTTAGTCTCCACTGCCTCTTGCTAGATGTTTGCAGTTTGCTTGTTTGTCTGATAACAAGACCCAGAGTCCACAGCCCTGCGAGCAGCTCTCTGAGGCTGTACTTCAGCGCGATGGTGCTTTGAGCAATATGCTAAGCCAAGCGTGACAACAAGCAAGTTTTTGTTTTCAAATTCTTGGCATTCTGTACAATAATTTTTTGAAATATTTCAGAATGCCACCAGCAGAACATTATATTTTACTCACAGGAAGTAAAAAATGTTTACTTTACAAAAAGCTTGTATTGTGATCTACCTCTACCAGCCACTAAGGGGACAGGATTGAGCAGTGTCCACAGTCTGTGTATAGAGAGATCAGTGCAAAGGTGCAGTGACACAGCTTTGTCTAATCTATGAACTACAAATGCAAATAAATGCCTCTATCAGCATAACTTTGAGCAGTTTTATAATATTGCCCTGAAAACAAATAGATTGTCCAGTATTTATTGTATTCTAAACAAGGGCCCAAAAAACAGGTAATCAAAACCTCGGACCACTAGCCAAGACAGATATCTCAATCTGTGGAATTCTGATCCAGTAGGCCTTTAGGCGAGACCTCAGACACATGGCTGACCTCATGACATTGTTGCATATCTGAGGCTGCTTCATCCATATGTTGACGGGCTGTTTCTATACATAGAACAGCGAGAACTTGATCTCTTCTTTGATCTCCTTGCTGTAAAGCCGATATCCACTTGTGTCATTGGTCCAGATTCTGACCAGTCTTGTGCTTGATAAGTTGGTTCTATTTACACAGTCTCAAGAGGCTGTTGCTATGGATATTAACTTTCCCTTTTCCTATATGTATATTAAATAACTTATGATAGATTGAGGTTAGTCATGTCTTCCAGCAATATGTTGTGTTACAGCATACAATATGCCTCAAAGTTTCCCATGCAGCATCATGATGCATGACCCAAATTCCAGTAAATCAAAGTGACCTAACTTCTGCTGAGCAAGTAAGCCATTAATGTGAGAACGTATACGCAGAGAAGTACCTCGGTCCTCTCTGTTTGCTCGTTAGTGAAACCTTAACTGCTGAAGCTCCAGTAGGCTCCAGTGAGAGGATCAGGTTAATGTGTCATCAGGACATAACTACAAGACGAAACCCACAACCTATGCAGACAATTTGCTCCAGTATGGCATTTCAGTATTAGAAGAACTGTCGCTATGATGTACTAATATGAGCCATCAATACATTAAAACTATCTGTACATGCTTGGGTTTTATCCATGAAGGATATTTTATATTTACATTTGGTGTTACTAGGATTAGTTTTCCTGATGAGTAAAGTCTTAAGGGCATGCGTACATGTCTAACGCGGTGTTGCTATCTGAGAAACATATGTAAAGTCTGACCCCAGAGGTCGCCGGCCATTTAGCCTGCAACAAGCTGTCCTTCAAAATCCCCGAACAGACTGAAGCTTTGTACCCTCGCAAGGAAGTAGTTGCACACAACACTTTCAATAGCAGATGGATTGATTTGTAGATTTGAATATCATCCACAGCTTCAGTTTTGATTGAAATTCCTAGAACTTGGCAGGCTGGTGTGTTTTTCTTGTCGGGACGGAAGAGCTTCTCAAGCGCACTGCATTGGATCAGTGTCCTCTGACAGAACGAGTTTCCAAATGCTCGCATGCAAAGACCATTTCCCACTCCTTTTTTAGTCACATTGGATTTGTGGTGTGAGTTTATCAAAATCACTGGAGGCATTTTTCCTATAAAATGTTTTTTGCATTATTTGCAGCTGCTTTTCTAATCCCTCCTCTACAGCAAATGAATTTGGTCATTTAGTCAGACTTCATGCCTTATAAACTTTTACTTTGTGAATGTCACTGATGAAGTGTGTAAGAAGATAAATATTGAAGGTGTTGCTGCTGTAGAGCCCCGTCATGCTAGCAGTCTGCATTTCTGCTAATCTAGCTAATGCTAATGTAGTTGATATGATACAGCTCCGCTTAAATATGTCCACATGAAAACATGCAGGGTTAAATTAACACAAATTAACCCATCTTTTGAACCATGTAAGTGTCACAAAAGCTACTTCAGTACCAACAATTATTTATAATGTCATCTTCTGATTATTAACCAATGAATCACTTGAGATGTCAGAAAGTTAGCAATAAAAAAAACAGTCAATCTTCACCGTTCAGAGGCTGAAACCAACGGAAATATTTGAATTCTTGAGCAAATATTTATCGCTGATAAACAGACGTTAATCTGACGTGGGTTATGGCTTATTTCCCAATGTGGCAGTCATTGTAGCGCACTGTGTATACTTCCCGTGTTCGAAATGGATTTTCTGACCAAAGATAAAAGTAATTTAGTGAACATCAGCGGTATTCACTAACCTGCTGACCACTGACAACATTTTACAGTCCCTTTATCACTTTGGAATGGAGGCATGTGTTTCTGTTTGGGCCTATAAATACTCATATATGTGACAGCTGGACCTTCCCAAACCAAGGGATGGATTTGGGAGACTGCTTTAAATTTAGGCTCAAGCCTTGACTGGTGCCTCTCTGGTATTGGGCCACCCTTTCTTATTTTCTTATATGAAGGCACTATGGAATTGGATGCCAGGGCATCAGTAGCAATGTGTCGTTGGTTTAGATGCCATGAATATGTGTAGACATTGTAGCGGTTTGGCGCAGACCTCGGAGGCTTATTGCCTGACCGATCTCTTTTATTTTCCATGGAGACAACTGGGAATGTTGCATGTCAGACTGGAATGCAGGGCGTGTGGCTTTGGGATCCCCATTTGTTGCTCTGGAGAATTCACCACCATCATGACTGCAGTGGTGGTCAAGGTGGATCAAACAGTGAAGACATCCATGACTTAAGTGTTTGATCCACCTTGACCAGTCATGTCATCGATAGGGCGGCTTGTAAAAAGCTAAGTAATTAGTACTCCTACAGCTCATGCAGCAGTCAAGGAAATGTTTGGAGTGTGTAATATACGATTGAGATCTTTTAATGAAACGTAAAGCTGCTCTAATCAATATTGTTTATGTGATGAATTGATGAGAAGTGAAAAGTGTTGCTCATAGTAACAAACCCACAGAGAATAATCACTCAGCTCCACTGGGGCCAAACAAATCTATTAAAGCAGGCTTACGTAAACGACAGTTCTTACAGGTTCAGATGTAGTGCGATCACCACAGGAAGCCCAGAATTTTGTTTGTTATTATTAGTCACAGATGTTCCCCCTGGAATAAATCTAAAATGCCAATTGAGCGTTGATGTTTGCGGTTTAAGTAAGACAAAGTTATTTACGAATATTTTTGTGGGAATCCTCTTCACTTAACTGACCTTTATTATTATTCAGATTAGTATACTGATATTGGTCAGCTTAAGACATTTAGATGGTGAGTTCCTCTACATTTATCAAGTTGCAATTTCACAAAACTGTTTCCATTTATTGAGCTCTTCTCTAAAACTGCACAGATACACTCCTGCTGGCTCTGTGGAACATCAGTGACACCTCAAACGGAGGTGAGCTGTTACAGAAGCTTCCCTGCGTGTTCATGGCATCAGCCCAGATATTAAAAATAAACCTTGCATTGCTTAAATAAGTGTCAAGCCAGTTGTTTGGAACTCTGCCCGAGTAATTTACATACATGTTTTATCGCAGTCCTGCCCCAGTGGTGCCAGTTGTAATGCCCTCCACCACTGAGCTTTTCTCTGGCCATAACTCTAGCACTGCTTTAATGGTGGGACAAACACTGTAAACACTCGTGTACGCTGCTGTGCAACCACATTAGACTCAATGATAGGGAGCCCGCAGCTGAAACTAATAGTTATGGACAGGAAAGAAGGCACTGCAATTAATCTCCAGTAAAGATCCAGCTCTCATTGGAGCCCATGTGCACTCACTGAACTCCCAGAGCTCAGATAAGATGCGTTTGTACTTTGCTGGTTTGAACTGAAAGATGCATTTGCTGTTATCTTGCTTGCTTCCCTCTCATGTGCGTGTGTCTTTTTCCTGGAAACAGAACGGATTGGTTTCAAGCATCATTAGAATTAACTGCAGTCTTAACTTTGCTGACCACGAGATGAACCGTGCTCTTGATGTATAACGAAACCTGAGATAGACTCGCTTTCAAACCCTTTGACATAGACATATCTCTTCTATCACAGCCCATTCACTTGTATCATCTTGTTTTAATGTAGTTAAACTGATTTTAATGCTCATTGAGGTTTGGGGCAGTTATGTGTGCATACATAGATTGTACCATATATGTATATATATATATACATTATATATGTACGGATACTGTACATATATATATTCATATATATGTACAGTATCCATGCACAGTTGCTGTGTTTTGTGTATGCTATTGCAGCGAGAGAATGACATTTTGGTGAGCTTTCTCATGATGTCTCAATGTGTGATTCAGAGGTCAGGGTGCTATGACATCACTGCTGTTCTACGATGGGGATTTTTTGGGGCTGGGTGGTGTTTTCTGTTTGTCATTAAAAAGCTCTGTTGATGTCATATCTGAAATCAATCACAGAGTGCCTTTGCTCAATGGCTCAAGGCTCTTGATGGAGAGTGTTCACACACACCTACATGCACACAAACACATTCACAAGGCAGAGACACATCTATCCTAATGACCTGCAGTGCGTCTTTGATCATTAATTGCAGTGATTCTCAACCAGGGTTACTTGTTCAGCTAATTAAAAATGTATCCACACATTTATAAGAAACAAATGAAATGAAAAGCTGCAAAAGCATTGAATTTTACAACAATATCTACTTATTTTGATGTAAAAGTGTTGAATAACATCCACTTGAAACCCTTTCAAATGAGCACACTGGGGGAACATAAGCTCCTGAAAGGGCGGTGGTGGTACATCCGACAAAAAAGGTCGGGAACTACTCAAGAAAGTGCACTCAAACAATAAGCAAACAACAAATGTTCTAACTCCTCGGTGCTGTTCTCCGAGCTCACTGTATGTTTAAGTAATCACGCACGCTACAGGCCACCCAACATGACTTGCGTCATTAGAAATGATTAATGTAGTAACATTTTATTTCGAGTCTGTCATTGACAGATTTATTTTCAAAATCTGGATAAAATGTTGGACTCAGACTTAATGTCAGCAGAGATAGTTAAGATAGATAGATAGATATATACTTTATTAATCCCCAAGGGGAAATTTGTCAAGGCACCCAGGAGTGCCACAAATGTGCTTCTACACCATCAACACATGAGACACAAATGTTGTGAGAGAACAGGACGTGTTAGGAATGCACGCACCACCAACACAAAAACACACATGCAGTGATGCAGAATTATGGATATCTATCCACATACTTATTTTTTGTTACATATGGCAATATCATCCCATTGTAATCCCATTTATGTGTTTATTTTTTGTACATGTTTGAGTGTAAATGTTATTGATTTAAAGTGAGTTAGTAGTCAGGGCCAAAGTCATAAAACACACAGTTGTGTATCAAGTATCAAGTGAAACTAAAATGACTAAAAATGGGATAAAAATACATTTATGGTATTTAGGGGAAAGTCACAAGTTGTCACATAAAAGAACAGCACAACAACGGTGCTATTTGGTATAAAATATAAATAAATCATGTTTCTTCTGTTGCTGGTGCAGGTAGAAGATGAGGTCCAAAAGCAGTGGGGTGGAGAGCCCAGCCAATGGGGTGCTTGGGGTCCCAAAAGGGGACCATGACATCCAAGAACAGGAAGAGGGTCTGCCCGTTAAGAGCCTGAAGGCCAAAGTTCAGCAGAAGGAGGGTGACGATAATTTGGAGGTGGAGGAGATCTCCGACAAAGAAAAGCTCCTGTTTGATTCCCCTGAGGCTGGAGAAAAGAGAGGGGACATCATGGATCTGTCCAACGATGATCTGCTAAAACTGCTGGGGATCATGGAAGGAGAGATTCAGGTGGGTTGGGTGTTCTCTTTGACCTTTGACCTGCTGTTATAAGTAGGGTATGTGTAATAAGGACAGAGAGAAAACAGACCCGTGAAAGGCATTGAGGATGAACACAAGGCCGGTGCACATGCTTTCATTGGGTGAAGTTTGACTGCAATTGTATGCACAATAGCTCTATCTTGTGGTTAAACATGGCAGTTGAAACATGCCGGAGAACATAAGCAAATATGCCAAATAGTGCCTATTTTGAAGAAATACATTTAAATAATAAATTAAATTGCAGGTTCTGTATCCAGAGACATTTGGTCAAAATGCCACATAGACAACACCTTCATTTTTCACACATCATTTCTCTTATTTGCATGTCTGGGACAAAGGAATCAGTGTCTCTTCAAACACGTGTCGAAATGCAGTGAATACACACACTTTCTCCTCCAGGCCTTGTATACTGTATCATATGTACATCTTTATATTTTATTTGTGATTTCAGGCCAGAGAAGACGTTATCTGCATGCTAAAATCCAAACAGACTATCTCAGAGGACCTCGAATCACGTTATGGTTCTGCGGGCCCTGGCTCGGCCCTCACCGCCCTGCAGAGGGACGGCTTCATCACTGGCAGCGAGTCGCAGGACCCCAATGTTTACCAGAAGCCAATGGTTGAGGTCAGTTAGTCGCAGCAGCTTCATTTAGAAAATCAGTTGTGTAAATATTTCATTGGCTGGTTTAAATGCGACATTCCTGAACAGATTATTGCTGCAGAAGTGTTGTAAATGTTACACCACAGCATATAAAGTTAATTCCCTATGTGTCCTATTCTTGGCTTCCGTTTGTGTTCTTCCCTGTGTGGCTGTGATCGTGTGTATTTGCTCCCGCTCAGCTGGAGCGTCTGCAGGAGAAGCACAAGGAGACGTACCGTAGGATGCTGGGTCAGTTGCTGCTCGCCGAAAAGTGCCACCGCCGCACCGTCCACGAGCTGGACTCGGAGAAACGCAAACACAACGACTACATGAACAAGAGCGACGACTTCACCAACCTTCTGGAGCAGGAGAGAGAAAGGTGAGGAGGAGAGGAAGGAGGGAACTGAGGCATGACATTGACACATTTTGAACACACCAAATGTACTTCAAGTTCTAGACTGCTTTGAAAAGGGCCAGGAAGAGATGTTGGTGAGGGCTCTGATCTAAAACAAGCGTAATTGTATCTTTTATTATAAAGCTCAACGGGTACAGGTATGCTATGCACAGAAAATAGCACGTTTGTAATATTGACATACATTTTGATCATGAATTGTAATTATAAAAGGTGGAAAGCTGATAACATTGAGTTCCTATGCAGTGAAAGTGGTTCAATTCAATTCAATTCAGTTTATTTGTATAGCCCAATTTCACAAATTACTAATTTGTCTCGGAGTGCTTTACAATCTGTTATATTTTATGTCAGTAACTATTTGCTACAGTAAAACAAGCAGTATTGCATGTAGAGAATGTGTGAGTGAAAAAAGATTGGTGAAAGAAGTGGATGGAGTAAGGGTGATAGAGAGAGAGAGAGAAAGAGAGAGAGAGAGAGAATGATCCAACAAGGTTGTGGAAGTGTGGAACATATAACATGTGAGAGGTGAGAGAATCAAGGGGAAAAGAGCAACGGAGGAATGCATGGACATCTGAGAATGTGTGAACGATGGCATCATCAGCCAAGTGAATAACATGAGTGACAAGAGGAGAGGAGATGGAGGTGGAGAGGGGGGAGCGCACATACTTTTGTTTGACAGGGGGAGGTATACGGAAAATGTGGAAGAGAGGGGGGAAGGTGGAGTGGCTGAAGGGGTCAGGCTCTTTTCTGTGGGACAGAGGGAGGTCAGGGGTAGAGAGGGGAGAAGACGAGGCCCCCGGGGGGGAGGAACAGGAGGAAACACAAGTGAAGGAATAAAGGGCTTCGACAGGGGGGAAATATTTCATGACATCATTTCTGAAATGAAGTCATCACCGGGATCAGAGGTTAGGTGTAGAGAGAACGAGGGGCATACACGCTCTCCAACATCGGAGAGGGGATGGTTGCATAATGTGTGTGTGACGCGCCCTAAAGAGATCAAACAAGCGTGGTTGTGAGCGTGCGGATGTGCACCGAATGCATGTGAGAGAGGAGGCCCTACTAATTAAAGTGGTTCCCAATGAGAGCGTTGGATTGGCTGCTGCTTGTTTGGGGAATGCCTGTCCGTTCTCACACAATAACCTTGAGCGATGGGCAGGCATTCATTTTATACTGTTCATAAGAATGCCAACAGGCATGATAGCATGTGTGAGGGTGACGGTCAGAGGAAGAGCGAGAGCATCTGTAATGTACTGTATCTGCATACAGTCAGTCATCTGTAGAGAAGACTAGACATCACTTAAATACTGCATTTCATGAACTGTCACAACTTCAAACGGCGGAGGCACCGACTACCGCTCTTACTTGAACTTTTACTGCAGGACACAGGAAACAGACCAGAGAGGTTCAATCATAGTTCTGACAGCTGAGCTGCCACCACACGCCAGAGAGAGGGTGGAGAAATGAGCCGCAGACTTCAGCGTATCGCTACTCCTTTAGCTTGTTTCACGAGGCAGGGACAGAGGGTAGCCATGAATCAAGACATTTCAATGAAGAATTTCTTCCTGGTTGTAAATCAATGTGCACACAAACCTAAATGAAGTCATCGAAAAAGGAAGTTGGATGTTTTATGATTTTGGTTTCGGAATTTATATTGTGTGCAGCTTTTAGGGTTTTGTATGGCTTTGATCTACGCACACTTTTTTGTATCATTTTACTATCTTAAAGTAGTAGTGAGAGTACAGATTGGCCTTTAATATAGTGAATGGAAAAATCCATAACCACGCTGTACGCAGGCTTATGTGCTGATGCCAAGCAGATGTAATGGTTCTGGGGACGATGAATGTATTGAGAAAATGTCACGGCAAGGAGGAAGATCGACCTCCTGACATCGCCATTCCTGCAGCCGAGCAGATAACATGGCTCATAAATAAAAAGCATGAAGTGTAACATGATCAAAACGTTTAAACATTGGGATCAGTAAGCCCAGCCGTCAGTTTGGAGCAACTGGCACAAATCACAAGTGAACCAGCACTTAACTTTCACTTGATCCTTGCTTTGCATGCAATGACCTCTCTCTTATGCCAGGTTTCTAGGAGGTTCCTTGGCTCATGCACGAGTCACGACCTCTGTCACCTCATAGAGAGGGGGAAGGGGACGAGCCCTGCTTGGTCTTGATTTGTCAGCACCTGCACAGCACAGATTTGTAAATCTGTTGCCATAGAAGACTCACAACTTACGATGATTCATGGGTGAGCTGACACCAATATGCAAAACGCAGACCGGCGCCTATTGTGTAAAAGTAAAGACTTAAAACGCTCAAAAACACGAACATATTAGCGTCCTCGGCGACACGGATACACGCATAACTGTCATGTATGGTATCCGTTCTGACATTCACTCTATCAGATGAGATGGAAACATGTCATCATCTCGTCTTCATCAATGTGATCTGCTCCCGCCATCTGGGTGAGAGTGAGGAGAGAAAGGTCGAAGGTCTTGTGCCAAACACCTGCAGGAATGCAGAGGATGGGCACAGGAGGAGCAGTTTCTGACACCCTCCATTAACACCCTCTGAGACAAGAGAGGAATTTATATGTCAAGAAGTTAAAATTGTTAAGTGGCGTGACGATATGTGTAATGTTGAAAGAAATGACTCACATGTGAAGTCATGCAGACACAAGCCTGAAACTGAAAACTAAAATGATTACCGGTATTGTCATTTTAAAGCCTTAAGACAAAGACATTGTTCCACAGATTGTGTACACATTGTATTTGTGTACACTTAGTACTTTTGTTTTCGTCTTTAAATAGTTTGATGGCCACTTTATATCTAATTCCTCTCTTTTAACACCACATTAGGCTTGTGTTCTGTACACTATCACAGCCCAACCCGTAATGCTTTTTCTCTGTCAAGAGACTTAATTACTGTACAACACAGTGTTTTGACAGCTTTTTGGCAGTTTGTGTCGACTTCAATCCTCGGCATCCCGACACAGAGGGGCTGCAGAGCCTCTGAGGAAATTCCCCAGGAAACATGGGATGAGATGTTGTTCCATGAGGAAAAAAATGGTCTCATGTGGACGCTGGCTTGTGGATTGCACCTGTGTATTTGCTTACGAAATATTTGTATTTCTTGCACGCACACTTCAGTTGCCTTAGAAGTTCAATCTTCATTCAAACAACTTTCTTAAACCTATAATGCCTTCGGAGGACTGGATATTCTCCAATCAGCCAATTTGTCCAGAGTTATTATTCCCTCAGAGACAGATTCACTGACTAATGCAGTCAAATACCAATGACATCATGGCTTTGACCTTACACACTGACATAATTTGCCGATATGTTGGTTTGTGGATAGTTTGTTATAATATTAACAGTGTTCTACACAGTTCCATGCATAACTCAGGGCATAGCCCTTTGTAAATCTATTGGTATGGTTACATATCCTCATCCCAAATCTTATTCACCTCGAGGGAAACTCAACTCGGCCAAGTCTGCTTTCCTCATCACATGTAGACTGAGCAAGGAACCCAGTTCAAGTTCAGTTCCCCCTCGAGTGGAACTACAGCAGACTTTCTCTTCTGTCTCCTGTACGAGTGAGATTATGGCTTCCGGTCTGCAAAGGCAATATCCTTTTTTTTTTCTCCAAACAGACACTGAACTTGATTTTGTCTGAGATAAATTTGACTATTTCTTCATTCCTTTCTACCCAGAAAGCTTACAACGGTATTACAAACTCCCTGTAGTTGTTTCCCCCCCAAACATTACATTCTTTTTGAAAGCATGACAATTGGGGTGAGTTTTGCAGAACACTCCTCCTGTGGCAAGGTTCCCACCCCTTTCACAGTGTCCAAAGCAGTTCAGCACACACACTCTCATACACACATCACTGCTTTTTATGGATAAGGTGACATCACTCATAAAGGTCCGATGGTGCTAAACTGTATTTATTCACTTTTGTGTTCATTGTCCTGATAACTTGCCTGGAATGTGACGGTAGAGGATTTGTGGAAAAGGAGGTCCCGGCTAATTCTTATGCTTCTCAGTGGATTTTGAATATTGGCAAAGATTTTCATTTGCTGACTGTAGAGCATCCATAGTGGGTAAGTTTAAAATGGGGTTGTTGTAAAGTTTCTTAGGTATTGTAGCTGTGTCCACAGTCATGACTATTGAACATTTAAAGCTTGTTTTAGCTGTAGTTGCAAACTTGTCTAGGTTGTGCAGGTGCCTGCATTCATTTGGTTTATTTTGCAATGCAAAATGGGCAGGATGAATATTGTATGTCTCTGGGAGGGTAAAAGGAAAAGATGCAGCTTTGCATTCAATCTGCTTTGCATTGATCTTGTTGGAGCCTGAGATGAGAATGGGCATGAGCAGCATAGGAAGACGCTGAGAGAAAAGAACACACCTTGGTGAGTGGGTGAAGCTTTTACTTATAGTTTGTGTTCTTCTATCCCAACAGGGATGGAAATAGCAGAAGTATTTGGGAGTTTAAGTGTTAATATTAGTCAGTTTTTACTTCTATAACAATTACTGGTTCTGCATATCAGCATGGCATGTATTATATTTATAGTATGCACAATGTACTCTGTATATATATATACAGGACTGTCTCAGAAAATTAGAATATTGTGATGAAGTTCTTTATTTTCTGTAATGCAATTAAAAAAACAAAAATGTCATGCATTCTGGATTCATTACAAATCAACTGAAATATTGCAAGCCTTTTATTCTTTTAATATTGCTGATTATGGCTTACAGCTTAAGAAAACTCAAATATCCTATCTCTAAATATTAGAATATCATGAAAAAGTATACTAGTAGGGTATTAAACAAATCACTTGAATTGTCTAATTAACTCGAAACACCTGCAAGGGTTTCCTGAGCCTTGACAAACACTCAGCTGTTATAAATCTTTTTTTTAACTTGGTCTGAGGAAATATTAAAATTTTATGAGATAGGATTTTAGAGTTTTCTTAAGCTGTAAGCCATAATCAGCAATATTAAAAGAATAAAAGGCTTGCAATATTTCAGTTGATTTGTAATGAATCCAGAATGCATGTCATTTTTGTTTTTTTAATTGCATTACAGAAAATAAAGAACTTTATCACAATATTCTAATTTTCTGAGACAGTCCTGTATATACTTTTTCTCATACAGATGAAGAAATGTGTCAAGTGTTGGACTGAGTTGCCAAATATTATGTTTTCTGTGGTAAAATGGTGAATTATTGGATTCTGTGAGTGATATTTTAAATGTGTTTAATTAGGAAAAAAAGTAGTGTGGTTTTAGCTTACAATTACTAAAAATAGAGATCACGTTCACACTCAAACCAGTCTTATAAAATACATGTAATGAATTGGGACGATCACTCTCTGGCATTGAAACATTAAATTGGATAACACATGGCATCCTGGAATACATCTTATTCATATTTCTATGACACATTGGCAAACACAGACACAGTTATTGGCTTCTAAATCAATAAAACACTAAATTAATGCTTTCCCTTGGTTTGTTTCTTGTTTTAGACTAAAGAGGTTGCTTGAGAACGAGAAATCCTATCAGGTAAGAAAGGAGACGGAGCATTCTAAACGTCTGGGCAAGGTGCGAGAGGAGCTGGTCAAGCTGAAGTCCTTCACGCTGATGTTAGTCAATGAGCGTCAGCAGCACCTAGAACAAATGGACCGACAGAGCCAGCGGGCCCATGAACTCAGCCAGCAGCTCCAACAGTGGGAGCAGTTACTGATTGAAGCCCGAGAGCATGCTGAGGAGGATGGCAACAGGGTGCTGAGTCTGGAGGCTGAGCTTAAAGAGATGAGTGCCAAGCTGGCAACTCAGGAGATCCACAACCATCAACTCAATGTCAATCTTCTTGAGCTTACGCATAAAGTGGAGGAGCTAGAGGAGAGCAACATGGCCTTGAGGAAATCTGAGGAAGAGTTGCAGGAGCTGAGGGAGAAGATTGGCAAAGGAGAGTCTGGTAACTCCAACGTGATAACTGAGTTGGAGAACTTGCGTAAACATGTCCTGGAAATGGAGGGAAAGGATGAGGACATGACCAAGACTGAAAATCAGCGTAAGGAGCTACGAAAGAGGCTACAAGAGGAGGATAGTAAGAGCAAAGACCTCAGGCTGGAAGTGGACAAGCTCCAAAAAAGAATGATGGAGTTAGAGAAACTTGAGGGCACCTTCAACATAAGCAAGGCTGAATGTGCAGAGTTACACTCTGCTCTCGAGACAGAGAAGGGCCTCACCAAAGAGCTCTCAGATGAGGTTGTAGCTCTCAGGATCCGTATGAAAGAGGTTGAGTCCTCTGAACTTAAGTTAGAAAAGTCAGAGCTGAGCCTTAAGGATGACTTGAGTAAGCTGAAATCATTGACTGTTGCTTTGATGGAAGAACGAACGACCCTGATGGAAAGACTGAAGTCAGATGAGAAGAAAAAGGAGGATTTGAGTAAGATGGTCAAAGTTGAGCAGGGTAAAGTTATGGAGGTGACTGAAAAATTCATAGAGGAAAGCAAAAAGCTCTTGAAGATGAAATCAGAGATGGAAAACAAAGTGGCGACTCTAACCATAGAAATGGGCGAGCTTGGCACTAAGTTGACTTATGAAATTGATAAAACTAAGGAACTTAGTTATACAGTTGGTCAAATGAAAAAAAGGTTAGATGGCTTCGAACAAACTGAAACGCTATCAGTGAAGAATTCAGTGAAATGTGAACCTGGAAGACTATCTGACCATGTCAAGAAAGAAGACAACAAAGTTAAGGAGCTGACATTTGAAATTGAACGCCTGAAAAATCGTCTCAAACAACTGGAAGTAGTCGAGGGAGATCTGATCAAGACAGAGGATCAGTACGAAATGTTGGAGAAAAGGTTCATGACCGAACAAGACAAAGCCAACATTCTTTCGCAACAGGTGGAGGAAATGAGGGATCAAATAGCACGAAACAAAGCAATCGAAAAAGGGGAGGAGGAAAGCCAGGAAGTAGACCTCCGCCAACGATGCAAGAAAGAGGAGGCCAAAACCAGGGAACTGCAGTCGGACGTCGTGGCCCTCAAGGAGAAGATCCATGAACTGATGTACAACGAAGACCAACTGTCTCAGCTCCAAGTTGATTACTCTGTCCTGCAGCAGAGGTTATTGGAAGAGGAGGAGAGAGCCAAGAACATGGGCACTGAAGTTTTCCATCTCACCAAAGAATTGGAGACAGCAAAGCGCTATAGTCGAGCACTAAGGCCGAGTTTGAATGGGAGGAGAATGGTGGACGTTGCTGTGACATCCACTGGAGTACAGACAGAGGCATCGCCAACTGGACCAGCAGAGGAGGATACCCCCGCTGTGTTTATCAGGAAATCTTTTCAAGAAGAGAATCACATCATGAACAACCTCAGACAGAAGTGCGCAAAGAAACCAACAGAGAAGAGTGGTGTTGAGCGTTGCCCTTCATCTGGAAGCGACCTGGGCGTGAAGAAGTCCTGGATTCCCTGGATGAGGAAAAAGGAAAACACCCCTCTAGAGACCAACTTGGGGAAGCATCTGCAAATTAATGGGGATCCTTTGACTTCTGAACTGACAATGTCTCAAAAGCAAGGGCAGCCTTTACACATTCGCATAACACCAGACCCCCAAAACAACATGGCTACTCTCCAGATTAGCAGACCCAGTGCAGAGGACGCTTTCACTAGCTCAACTCCCCTCAGCCCCAACCCATCTCAACTTAAATCAAGAATCACAATCGTTCCCACCTACTCTGCTCCAATCCCCAAGAGAAAGTCCACCACTGGGCTTCCAGGCCTTGAGAGAGCCAAGTCTCCAGTCACCATTACAACAATATCCAGAGCCAAGTCTCCAGAAAGCAGCCACACCCCCTCTTCTGCCCCAGGAATGCCCTTCACTATTATGACAGTGAGCACGGCTATCGTTCCGGATGCATCTTCCTCCCCAGAACCCCAGGAGATGACCATGGGCCGAGCTGTGTTCAAGGTTACCCCCGAGAAGCAGATGGTCCCAATGCCTACACGGAAGGGTCACACCAACACCAGCTACATCACAACCACTGACGACAACAAGATCCATATTCATCTAGGAAACAGCATGAACACAAAGATGGTGGTCAGGCCGGTGGCTGCTGCAACGGAGACCAAGGAAATTATCGTATCAACGGGGACAGTTTTACGCTCCCCCCGCCAAATCACCACCACCACCACTACCAGGAGCACTCAGAGCAAAGTGATGAGCACTATCACAATTTCCCCTGTTGCATCCAACACTTCCAGACCAACACAAAGCATGGTAAGTGTTGCTTCAGGGTTCTGTTCATCTAGATTATGGGATAACATGTTTGCCTTTGTTGAGCTTTGATTAGGTTGACCATTCTTTGAGATACATGCCTAACAGCAATTCACTCAGTAAATTGGAAGTAGCCTACTTGTTACCAAAGAAATCGGGGAAAAGTAGATACAGTTGTCACCAGTGGGTTTCTTCCCCAAGCACCGAAGGATAGGCACACTAAGAAGGATAATTGTACCCCCCCCCCCCCCCCCGCTCCACCCACTCTGCATCCGAGCATAAACACACCCTGCTGCCACAACAGTAAAAAGTAATACAGATTTAAATCCATTTACTTCCATTGAAGTGGGTTTGAAGCACCTCTGAACAAGTTATATCTTGTTTATTTTGTTTATCCTTACAGAACATAATGTGTTCAAGTGAACATTTGGTGTAATATGGTCTGATATTTGACTATTTCTGATACTTTTTCTTGTTCACATATATTCAACTTTTATGGGGCAAATTATCTTACCCACAACTTTATCTCTAGACATTGGAGTTGAAGCATTACTGTTAGTGTTGTATTGGACCTTATAATATGCTCTTAGTGGATCGGATAGCGTGACCAAAATAGTCCTATGGGGCAGGCCTCAGAGCAGCAGCGCTAATGATGTGGCATTTTGCCACTCTGCTCGGGTCATGCTGTAATTTATAGTTGTTACATAGTGTTTACAGTCACAAACAGCCTGGAGGGCTCCGTGCCCTCTGGCTGACACAGAGCAGCCTTGCACCAGTAACAACACATTGAAACCTAGCCTGGACAAGTGCTACCCCAGTGGGATTGATGTGAAGGAATGAATAAATATTTGCATTTTTTCATTCACACAGCTCCTATAGCACATATGATCAGTTACACTGTTTAGAAACTCATGTCTTTGCTATCATGGGTTTTGCCTTTTTTTAATGATTTATTCTTTGGTTTCCCTCAAGTGCTCCAATGTGTGTATTCTACTGCCAGAGTAATTGTTCTCTCTCTCCCTATTGTCAACAGACTGGGCACGATGCCCAGCCACCTCGCACAGGGCTCACCCGCATCCCAATGTCCAAGAGCCTGAAGACGGGGAAGGCTGTGCCGGGATCCCTGGGGATCTCGGGTGGAGTGAAACTCGAGTCACGAGCTGAAAGTCTGTCTATGAGGATAGAAGTTAAGAAATCCACTGTAAATTGCAACACTTTACAAAATGGAGGAAAAGCCTAAATGACATGATAGTAACAACAAAATACTCAAACATTTAAAAATAGTGCTTCAGAAAAATCATTTAAAAAGCTCTGATTTCCCTATACAACTCAGCTAGACATTACAAGGCACATATGCATTTGTTGTAATTAAATAAGCCATTTCTATTTGTTGTGAAGTCTTTTGTACTTGTCTATCTCATATCTATTTCTGCCAATTAATTGAAAACCTATTCTCTGAATTAAGTGTGTATTGTGAAGGACATTTGGGTTTAATATTGTATCTGACCGTGCTGCTACTAACTGCTTCTTGCTTTGAATGGTTGTCTCACACTTGTGTTGATACTATTTGAAAAGGACACATTATAAGTCAAAATACTTGTCATAGTGTAAATTATGTTAATTTTTTTCTGTAAAGGATTTGTATTGAAAAGTGTTTTGAATAAAAGTTTTTTCAAAAGTTAGTGTGACATGCTTATTTGTGTATGCAAAAGAAACACACATATGCAGTAAAGACAGAGAGGGATAGTGCTAGAGATGTGACATGTGATATGTGTCATGTGTTTTGTGTCATGTTTCATCTGTGTGGTCACTAGTCAGGGTTTTAAAACATTACAGTACCCTTTGAATCATATATCCACATCCTACACTGGACCAAATAAATTAGCCCATTTTTTCTAATTTTTTTATTTCCAATGTATTAAAGCAAAAGCTCCATGTAGCCTAATATATATTTGTGATATTTAAAAAATGTACACATTGTATAAGAAAACAAAGAGAGGACATCATTGATGCATTTATAAAGCACATGTACACCAACAGGTGTTACAGGGAACCACAATTGTGACTGTAACAGACAAAAGAGTTGCATTATTATTCAGATAATCAAGGTGTCTGAAATGTTGTTTTTAAAACATGTTTTTTAAACATAATGTGATTTACATTCCACTCTATCTCTCTCACTCTCTATGAAGTAAAGTAAATGAATGAAAACATTTTGAACTTTTGAACAATTCAGCTAAAATAAGTATCATATTGTGCAACAGTTCACCCCATTCCTCCTGCTGATGGCTCAGATTATTCAGTTTAAACTGCTCAGCCATTGGTCCTCTTCTGCGATCAGCCATTGGTCCTCCTACCTGCTCTGCCATTGGTCCTCTCTGTGATTAGCCATTGAAATGTCCGACTGTATGTTAAATTGCTTATAAAATTTCAAAAATTCGTGCAGCTTCCAAAGTAGGAATCTAATTTTAAAACAGATGTTCACCTGTGCATCAAAAGTGTGTGCACAACGTTCAACATGGAAAGGGGCGTGTTTTGTTTTCGCCGTGACGCCATTTCATCATCCCATTAGATTAACGGACCAAATCACAAATGAGTAGCTAGATATCTGCATTAGACAGGCGGTAAACTTCGACATACCCTTCGCCTCAAAACCTCACAACGCGGACCAGAAAAACTCCCAAATAACCCTTCAGGGGAAAAGGAAAAAGGGACAACACCGCGTTCAAACAGCAGAGGCAACAGGCCTGGAGCCCATCCTCTAGGACATGGCAATGTAATGTGTACAGAAGGACAGATTTAGAGTTAAAATACATTCAATGAATATGACAGAGTGTATGAATAGTTCATAGTAGGCATATTCCACGATGGAGACCTCCACGATCCATCAGGCAGATGGCGGTGGGGAGGAGGAGTCTCAACAGTGGGCGGAGTCTCAACAGGACAGTGGCGCAGTCAGGAGCAGGAATTCCACGACCCAGACGATCCATCAGGCAGATAGGATCTATGCCGTCTCATAGGGTCCGATGACCCCATGAGACGTGAAGTCAAAAGGACTCGGGAGAAAGCAGAGTTAGTAACGGTGATTGAGAGATGAAAATTCATCCTTAAGGAGAGAAAAAAGAGGAGATAGGTACTCAGTGCATCCTAAAACGTCCCCCGGCAGCTATAAGTCTATAGCAGCATATCAAGGGGCTGGACCAGGTGAACCTGATTCAGCCCTAACTATAAGCTCTGTCAAAGAGGAAGGTCTTAAGTCTACTCTTAAACGAGGTGACTGTGTCTGCCTCCCGGACTGAAATTGGAAGCTGGTTCCATAAAAGAGGAGCTTGATAACTAGAGGCTCTGCCTCCCATTATACTTTTTAAGACTCTAGGAACTACAAGTAGTCCGCATTTAGTGAGCGTAGCTCTCTAGTTGGGCAATATGGTACTACAAGCTCCTTAAGATATGATGGAGCATCACCAATCAAGGCTTTGTAGGTTAAGAGAAGAATTTTAAAAGTGATTCTTGATTTTACTGGGAGCCAGTGCAGAGCAGCTAGTGCAGGAGTGATGTGATCTCTTTTCTTAGTTTTAGTGAGAGCACGAGCTGCAGCATTCTGGATCAACTGGAGGGACCTAAGAGATTTATTAGAGCAGCCTGATAATAAGGAGTTGCAGTAATCCAGTCTCAAGTAACGAACGTGAACCAATTTTTCTGCATCTTTTGAGACAAGATGTGCCTGATTTTTGAAATATTACGTAGATGAAAGAATGCAGTCCTTGAGATTTGCTTTACGTGGGAGTTAAAGGACAAGTCGATCAAAGATAACGCCAAGATTCTTTACAGTGGTGTTGGATGCCAGGGCAATGCCGTCTACAGAATCCACATCACCAGATAATTGATCTCTGAGGTGCTCAGGGCCGATTAAAATTACTTCGGTTTTGTCTGAGTTTAACATCAAGAAGTTGCAGGTCATCCATGTTTTTATGTCTTTAAGACATGCTTGAATTTTACAGAGTTGGTTGCTCTCCTCTGGTTTTATCGATAAATATAGTTGAGTATCATCTGCATAACAATGAAAGTTTATGGAGTGTTTCCTAATAATAATTGATGTATTACGTAGATGAAAGAACTTGGAGAGGATCTGTGTCTGATCCTTGTCCTCTCACTACTGGGGTTCCTCAAGGCTCCGTCCTGGGTCCCCTCCTCTTCTCTCTGTACACAAATTCTCTCGGCTCTGTCATTCGTTCGCATGGCTTCTCCTACCATAGCTATGCTGATGACACCCAACTGATCTTCTCGTTTCCACCGTCCGAAACACGGGTGGCGGCACGAATCTCTGCCTGTCTGACTGACATCTCTCAGTGGATGTCTGCTCACCACCTGAAGATCAACCCTGACAAGACTGAGCTACTATTCCTTCCAGGAAAGGCTCCCCACCCATGACCTGACTATCACCTTCAACAGCTCTGTGTTGGCCCCTACCGGACTGCCAGGAACCTCGGGGTGACACTCGACAGTCAACTCTCCTGACGGCCAACATCGCTGACGGCGCGTTCCTGTAGGTACATGCTGCACAACATCAGGAGAATCGTCCTCTTCTTACTCAGAAGGCGGCGCAGGTTCTGATCCAGGCTCTGGTCATTTCACGCCTCGACTACTGCAACTCCTCCTGGCTGGTCTACCTGCTAAGGCCATCCGACCCCTGCAGCTCATCCAGAATGCAGCAGCTCGACTGGTCTTCAGCCTCCCGAAATTCACCCACCACTCCGCTCCTCTGCTCTCTTCACTGGTTACGGTGGCTGCTCGCATCCGCTTCAAAACACTGGTCCTGGCGTATCGTGCTCTGGGCGGATCGGGCCCGTCTACATCCGGGATATGATCACACCGTACACCCGGCACGTTCGCTCCGCTCGGCAACAGCCAATCGACTTGTGCCTCCTGCACCTCGAGCTAATCACTCGAAATCCAGACTGTTTGCTGTCCTGGCTCCTCAGTGGTGGAACGAGCTCCCCACTGACATCAGGACAGCAGAAAGTCTCTACATCTTCCGTCGGAGACTGAAAACACACCTTTTCCGACTATATCTGGATTAAAACACAGATTAGCACTTCAGTGGCACTTAGATAGCACTTACTTATGGTACTTTTGTAGTTCGACTATGTTGAGGAAATGTTACTTCCTGTATTCTTGTTGTTCTTAGTTTGTACTCTAGGTTGAAATGCACTTATTGTAAGTCGCTTTGGATAAAAGCGTCTGCTAAATGACATGTAATGTAATGTAATGTAATGTATTTATAAAGCACATGTAGACCAACAGGTGTTACAGGGAACCACAATTGTGACTGTAACAGACAAAAGAGTTGCATTATTATTCAGATAATTAAGGTGACTCAAATGTTGTTTTTAAAACATGTTTTTTTAAACATAATGTGATTTACATTCCACTCTCTCTCTCTCTATGAAGTAAAGTAAATGAATGAAAACATTTTGAACAATTCAGCTAAAATAAGTATCATATTGTGCAACAGTTCACCCCATTCCTCCTGCTGATGGCTCAGATTATTCAGTCCTCTTCAAGCTAATCAACCATGGGTCCTCCTTAAACTGATCAGCCATTGGTCCTCCTTAACCTGCTCTGCCATTGGTCCTCTTCAAGCTGATTAGCCATTGGTCAAATGTCCGACTGGATGTTAAATTGCTTATAAAATTTCAAAAATTCGTGCAGCTTCCAAAGTAGGAATCTAATTTTAAAACAGATGTTCACCTGTGCATCAAAAGTGTGTGCACAACGTTCAACATGAGAAAGGGGCGTGTTTTGTTTTCGGCCGTGACGCGGCGCCACATTTCATCATCCCATTGGCTCGGCTACTTCCGGCTTCTTCCTCTGAGACGAGATTAACGGACCAAATCAACACCACAATGAGTAGCTAGAGATCTGCATTAGACAGGCGGTAAACGGCCCTCTTTCGACAGTTGTACCCTTCGCCTAAACGTGTGGCATCTTGTTAACCGTGTGGGATCAACCGGGAGCTACCGGCCGCCAACTAATTTACACTCGCCTATTTTTGGCCAGAAGCCGATCGCAGCCATGATGGCGTCAAGCTACAACGCTAAGGAAGGGGACGGGCACAACTCCGGTGCCTCGAATAACGGAGGCGCCGGGGTCGTGAAAAGTAAAAAGCCGGACAACACCGCGTTCAAACAGCAGAGGCTACCGGCCTGGCAGCCCATCCTCACGGCGGGCACCGTGCTGCCGGCTTTCTTCGTGATCGGTCTCATCTTCATACCCATCGGCATCGGCCTGTACGTCACTTCAAACAACATCAAAGAGTACGAGGTACGGCAGCAGCAGCGGTGTCCGTCCACACAGGACATTTATCGTTGTCTTTCTTCCCTCGTCCATTTCCTGACATGTTTTACAACAGCACAAATAACTTTGTTATAGAAAAAAGAAGTAATAATAAGTGTATGGGTGGTTGACAATGCCAATCTGTTTTTTGCTAAATAATAAGAGCACTTGAATATAAAACAATGCTTGCATTTCTGAGCCTTTGTCATGTTGTGATTACAGTATATTCTCAGTTGTCGGTTTAGTTAATAGGTTAGCTGGCAGCTAAGTTAACTAATGTTAGTTAAAACTAATGCAGTCTTATTTCATCACAGTAATCAATACACGTTTGTCATGTTCACTTTTGGGGATTCAGTTAACGATTGTGGTGCTGTTGAGTTGTATTCCATTGTAATAATAAATGTGTCTGATATTATGCCCACATAAAGCATGATTGTATTAATGAGCTGAGACGATAAACAAACACAACGATTAAAACAAACTAAGGTCTCTAAAATAACCTGTAATCTGAATTGGCAACTCCCTAAGAACAGTTTCAATAACAACTGTATATTGTGAATATACTGTCTTCTCAGTGTATATGGATATTAACCACTATGCATCTATTTTCGGCTACTCCTATATGTTTTTTACGTAATCAGCGCCTCCTTTTCAGATTGATTACACCGGTGCAGACATTAACGATGCATGCTACAACTGTGCCAAGAACTTCAGCTGGAACAGCACAATGCCATGTGTCTGCTCTGTGGTCTTCACACTGGAGCAGCCATTTGAGGTGAGCGCCGGCTTCCAGTACACATGAATAATACATGGACTCGGCTTCAGAACTGATAAGTGTTGCTTGAAGTAAAATAAATGATACAAACTGCCCTTCTGACACTGAATGTCCATTAAGTTCTATTTTAAGTCCAAAGAAAGGCACAGTCAAGGTTGTTTTATGGGCCGTCATTATCATCGATCAATCGAGTCTGAAAATATGCAGACTGGCAACCTCCAGAAGGTTGATATTGATTCCTTATAAAAGCTCTCAGCCAGTTGCTTTTTCATCACAACAGTTTCCAGACCAGACAAACCAGCGTCACTAAAATGCAACTAAAATCAAGTGAGGGGGGGAAATTAGATGAATCTCATCTGAGAGCATAAAGAATCCTAAATTTGATAGAAGCAAACTTTTTTGTGGTAAGTAGCCTAGTTCTGTGCATGGTGAACTGATGATCCAAAGAATCACCAAGTGCCACCTTACTAAAGTACTTAGTAATTAGGCCAGTAGTAGGCTTTACTGATAGCCTGTCTAATAACACAATCTCCTCCCTCCTGCAGAGCAACGTCTTCATGTACTACGGCTTATCCAACTTCTATCAGAACCACAGGCGCTATGTGAAGTCCAGGGATGACAGCCAACTGAATGGAGACCGGTCCGCTTTAACGGTATAATCTGGAATGTGTTGTCGCATTTTTATTTTTTATGTCAACAACTGCCCTTTGCATCCGTTTAACGCCGCCTCCTTTTTTACAGAACCCCAGCAAGGAATGTGAACCGTATCGCACAAGTGAGGGACAGCCCATCGCTCCGTGTGGGGCCATAGCTAACAGCCTTTTCAATGGTAAGTAAGAGCAGTCAACAACTTCACTTTTTTCTTCTTCTGGCAGTGTTGGGATTAGTGCTGTTCATGTGGTCAACTGAAGTGTCATCTGACCATCAATACTCCTACTCAAAGCTCCGTACAGAACAACACTCTGGCATCAGCTTGCTCTCGCTCAATGGAACAATAATGAATAAAACGTTTGTTTGTTTCAGACACTCTGGAGCTGTATTACATTGATGCCAATGGCAGCAGAAACCTGATTCCTCTGGTGAAGAAGGGAATCGCGTGGTGGACAGACAAGCACGTTAAGTTCAGGAACCCCGGTGGAAACGACAACAACCTTACTGTAGCCTTCCAAGGTAATTCAATCAAACTGTGTGCGAGATATTTTTGGACCCATTAAGCCAGGGCTCCAGACTGCGACCAAATGGTCGCATTTTGCGCCTAAAATTAGACACAGTGCGAGTACATTTTTCATCAACTCGCGCGACCAGTAAATTAGCAGATTTTTTTTGTTTTTGTTATTAAATATTTGGGAGGGGGTGACCACGGTTATAGGCTAATGTATGAAAAGAGGCGCATCACAACGCAGACGATGCGCCCGGCGAGGGCCGCAGAGTGAGAGGTCCACGAGGGGATCCTCACCACCGAGCGGCGTCCCCGTCCCCCGAGTTGAATCTCTGGGTCGACTCAGCCGACACTCACATGTCTGAGCCCCTATAGACTGATGCTCACGGTAAACACATTCGATCAGGAGCGCGCGAGGGTTTTGATAAAGTTAGCGGAAGGATTTAAGTGACAGCATCCGGTTTTGCAAAGTTAGCGGAAAGAACCACGTGAAACAACATCCGTTTATCAAAATAAGATGTCAACAAATCATACGCGAACATATAAAAGTAAACAATGAACTGATTTTGTATCTTTATAGATCGTTTCTGAGATTTAGCTTAAATTATGCTAACATTAAAACATTTTTACTGGACCAAGGAAGAGTTTATAAAAATTAGTCAGTCTATTGTATGTTAAGAAAAGTCCTGTTTATAGATTTCCCCAAGAGTTCCAGGAAATGAATAATGCAGACGTGTTCCATACATAACTGAAATCCCCTATAATAGCAATCAAACAATTTTAATGTATCAATTAGGACATTTTTCAAAGTAAAAGTCCTAAATGTTTAAGTCAACAATTAAAGAAATCGGTCATTTCTTTAATGTTTGAGTTGCTTTATATATGTATTTCCTCATAGTCCTCATAGCAATAATGCTTCACAATAAATAGAATGCTTCAATCGACACCATGATCGGTGATCGGCAGATACTGATTTCAGTGATCGGTGATCGGCACCAAAAACCTCATCGGTGCATCTCTAGAAACCAACAAATGTTTTGATTGGCCACATCGAAGTGCAACATGCACATGCTCAAGGTATGTTTTCTCTTAAAATATGTTTAAACTCAATACAGTAACTTCTGAAGAGTTCTCTGTTGTGAATGTTTTGCAGTTCATGAAGGCAAACAGGCATAAGATTGTATATTGTCAAATTATTTATCAGTAATACAGTAAAAATGATGGGAAAACTTTGCAAGTCGATTTATAGTGTGCGCCCCTAAATGTTCTGCTTGCGCCCCTAAAATTTTAAGTTAGGGGCCACTGTGCTCCCAGTAAAAAAAGTTAGTCTGGAGCCCTGCATTAAGCGCTGAACTTCTTCTGACTTGCTTGTTTTGGTCTTGTTCTTTTTCAGGCACATCCAAGCCGGTGAACTGGAGGAAGCCAGTGTTCGAGATGGACCCGTACGATCCTGAGAACAACGGCTTCATCAACGAGGACTTCATCGTGTGGATGCGCACCGCTGCGTTGCCCACCTTTCGCAAGCTCTATCGCATCATCCAGAAGAAGTCTAGCACGACCCCGACTCTCCCCAGTGGCAAATACAACTTGGACATCACTTACAGTATCCTTTTAAATCACAGAAAGAAAGAACAGAAATGTACACTTTATTGATCCCACAGTGGGGAAATTCTTCTCTGCACCTGACCTGTACTTACTAATTAATGAGCTGCAGTGAAGTGGGGGTTCGGTTTCTTACTCCAGGACACTTCGACCTGCACTATCGGGAGAGTGCAGATGGAACCGGGTACCTTGAGGTTGCGGGACGACCACTCTCCCCATGAGCTCCAGCCGACCCCAAACATAGCCCGACACTCCACAGCACAATTAGAACTAGCTTTTTTTTTTTTAGAAACACCCTAAACTTTGATTATATTAAATCACATTCAATGAAAGCAAATTCACAAATTGCTGATTTAGTGAATGACTAAACAACAACACAAAGTAAATATTTGAACACATGTAGCTTGATGTCAGCTTGCAGTCAGCACTGTGCTGTTTACAGTTATGTGTGTTTATTGTCCATGCCAGGTCCTTTATGAAGGAACTGAGTTATTGTAACTAACCTGATTACCAAAACGGGTGGTTTAATATCGGTACATGTTGCAGAGAACGGGTACGGGACGGTTATCCAGGGTCAGTCTACCAGCTTCCGGAAAGGAGCCATCGGTGTAGGTGCTCGCGCCTCATGTGCAGACTCATCCTGCAAGTACCTAAAACAACAAGTAAACATAGTTATACTTCAACTAGTGTAACTTTATAGCGCTACACTGGAAATGTGGGACCCACATTGAGTCATGTGACATTGATGACCAATCAAATACAAAGAGATTACTTGATGATTGGGCACTTAACCCTTGTGTTGCCTTCAGGTCAATATGACCCGATTCAATGTTTAACCCTTCTGTTACCTTTATATTTACTAACATATTTTACCCTTGAGGTCAATATGACCCCAGCTATTAAAATCTCCAGAAAATTATTTGAATTAATATTGTTTTCCAAGTTTAAGTGTGAGGTACGTTATGTTTGTTTGTTGACTCCCGAAAGAACACCGACATTGAATCGGGTCAAATTGACCCGAAGGCAACACAAGGGTTAAGCAAACTGCTTATTGACTTCAAGAGCTTTATATAGTGTTATGATTTGATTATCATTTCACAAATTGTGTCTACATGACTGGTTCTGTGCGAGCTGTGATTGGAAAAACTACGACGCCCGACGCCGCAGCCATTTTCCCTTTAACCGCGTGACCATCAGATTATCCGGTGCGTAGCTTTGACGGTCGCAAGCGGATGATCCTGAGCACCATCTCCTGGATGGGAGGGAAGAACCCGTTCCTCGGCATCGCCTACATCACCGTGGGCTCCATCTGCTTCTTCCTGGGTGTGGTTCTGCTCATCATCCACCATAAATATGACACCCGCAACAACAGTGCCGACATTCCAAGCTAAACTTTCCTCGCGCCTCGTCCTCCTGTCTGCGCATGCATGGTTGTTCTGGACTGCTCGTTGACGTTCGTGTGAATACACTGGTTTCTGTTTTATTGTCGTGCGTTTGTGTACAGACGGCATCGTCAAGTGTCTCATCGAATGCTGTGATCTTGTGACGGGCAACTAAGGCAAAAGCAGGATGATAGTCTGTCTCTGTACATATAGCTTCAAATTAGCTCCTGGGAATATAATTTCCTGTACATCTATTTATCTTTACCCTGTCGAAGTATGTGTTCTTTTTTAGATGGGCTTTGCAAATGGCTGCTTTTACTGAGGGATGTATGTATTTTTTATGCAACTTTTGTTCCTTTTTGAGTGCTGTAATATGTCCTGCTGATGAATGTACCATGTTATTTAAATGACATGCCTCTGGTTTTTGAGATTACCGTGAATATCGGATGGTAAAGTCATTGCTCGTGTGCCTCTGGTTATGAGAAGCAAGCGCTGATATTCAACATGAAGTATTTTATTCATGGAGACGTAGCATCCTCAGGATAAGTCGTGGCCGTTTACTCTCTGCCGTGACTGGTTGTATAAAGAGTCTATGCTAGTCGTTAATCTGATGCTTATTAATGATGGAAACATGATCTCACACCACTATTAAGTTCCCGCAATGCTCGTAAGACTCTGGGCATTGGAGCACAACAATGATTTAGTTTTTAGACTTTTGGCCTGAGTGATTTCTTGCGTTCTTCAATGTTGACTCAATCATATGCACTTTAAAATGTCACATTTGTTAGGCCCCCCCCCCCTGTTTTGACTTCATCTTCTGTTATATTATTGCATTCTTGATTTATTAAGTTTGGAAGCCCATTTCTGCCAGTAAAAGGGGAAAAAATAAGTTGAAAGTTTAGCTGTGATAATAAAGATATTCCCATGGTAAGTCATAATTATGAGATAGTAAAATCGAAATGGCAACAGTCAGAAGTAGCTCTTTGGCGTAGGTTACCCTCTATTTAACATTGAAAAGAATTGTGAGTATATTTAAGACTACTTTAAATGCGGCTTCACAACAGATGACATACTTTATTTGCTAATTCACATGGGATTGTTCTCAGCAACCGAGAAAGGATTTAAAGCCTGAAGCAGAATTGATGGATACGATGAGCTTAAGCCATTTGGAATTGCAATCAGTGGATGCATTGATGGGGTTTCCTGAAAGATGAGATGGCTTGAAGCTTATCAAACAAACAATGATCCACACGTCGTGGCTGGCAACTTTCTGGGTTCGGTTATCAATGCGGATGTCAGACTCAGACTTGAACAGAAAATGGACATGTGGCTGAAATGCAGAGGCTTTTGCATTGTTCAGAAACCCAGCCTGAGACAGACGGTGCTCTGCTCCGCCACTGGAAACCGGCAGAGTGAGCGATGGAGGATGATCTTGCAAAGTGAATGTGTCCAGTATTTGACAAACAGAGAAGATGGCTACTTCTCAGACAACTTCCTCGATCCAGTTGTGTCTTCTTCAAACAAGGTAACTGTAATACAGGTGATTGACACGCATACATACAGATGATTGCCCAATACTATTTTTCAAAAGGCCACAAATTACAATGTGTAAGAAAGTCTTCGCTGATGCAGATAATTGTGTAATAGATGACATGACATAATGATGGAAAATACTTTATTTTTGGGTTGTTGATGGCTGTGAAATATTACTGCAACATACGCTAAAATAAAATGTACGTAGGCACACCTACCTCCCTAATGTCATTTGTGTCATGTACTCTATGACTGAATATCATTAATAATATTTACGGCAGCTGACCTGTCGTAATAACAATGTGTTCGCAGAAGATGTGGCTCCGCCCACTCAGCGCGGCAGCTTCGTGACGCGTGTCGCACGATCCCTCGGCCCTGGTCAGCCGTCTGTCGGACTGCAGCGAGATGAACTCGGTTTTGACCCACGTACATTTAGCTATTCCTTTCATACAAATGCAGTACACAGGCTTGGCCAGCAGATGTCACCATTCGACTATTTAAGGCATTGAAACGCGCTGTTTTTAGCACAATTCACACACTGTTTCAGTGTTTACTGCATTAGCTGCTGTTTGTCATGCTCAGATTATAACTCTTTGAATTTATAACATCCTCCATTAAGTGTTTGTATCAGGGACTTCAACAGCTGTCCAGGAGGATCCTTACCAGCATGAACAGATTGATCACTCTGAAGGAACAACAGTTTCAGGTATACAGGGTCAATCCTTTTGAGGACAAGGAGGATACCTGTGAACATACGATCGAATCAATATCCCATCAGATCTTTGTTTTAGGCACATTTGGCTCGGTGTGTAGGTCAATAACTTTAAAGTAATGATGTGCCTGTTTGACTTGACTTTATAAACTACATTTTCCAGTGTTTAAAGTGAGACAAATAATGACATATGTTGAAGTTAAAGTGTCTACTTTATTCCCAGGTTCCGGAGACAGAATCACATTTTTCCTGTTTGTAGCCTGACAGATAAGTGGATTTTCCCTCTATATGTCAAAATGTTTTTTGGCTGGAGTTATGCCAATTATGCGTGCAAGCTTCTAATTAAATATCCATTGCAAAATGAATGTTCCAGTGTGGCAGGCTTTGCTGATCCATGCATAGCGATAGAAATTACTGTACTCATAGTTGACACATGGTCTACCATCGCTTCTAAATCCCAGAGCAAGCACTATTTCATTGCATGGTGGACTGCACACCATCATCTCATGGCTTTGGTTAACCAAAGATGAGCTCCATAATAAAATAAATGTAATGCCATAGAAACAGAGACACATGAAGCAAAAGAGTCATGGATAGGAGGATAATGGTATACCTATCCATCTGAAGGGCGACTTGAAGGACGCTCAGCTCTACAGACCCACTCACTCTCACTGTGTTTGGTACGTTTGTCTGAGATTTCGTGAGTCAAGCTCAATCCACATGTCTGTCCTTTGTATACACATGTCATGCCAGGGACCTGCCCCCAATAATATGGCTGAATATTCCTATTGTTTCACGGTGTATCATGAAGGGTCGTTTTAAGTCAGGATAATTAGCTTATGTTGTATCTCCGTTACATTTTTATTACTTGTCTGGTCTCTTCAGGGGCTGGATATGTAGTTTATGAGCTGTTTAGTGCAGCGATGCCCAAGAAGCCACAGTGAAAGAGGACTGGATTTATTTATATGTTGAAACAATCATCACATGCGGTTTTCATCCACTCTGTGCTCAGATTTGTAATATAGGTCCACATTATAATATGTTTCATGTTTGACATCTTGAATGATTGTCAAAAAAAAGAATGAGATGCAAATAAAATAGTATAACCCTACATGTCATGACATTGTGTCACTTTTTAAAACGTGTGTCTTTCTGTAGATGTTTGGTAGCCTTTGCCCTTATCCATATTGATCTTACAGGAGTTTGGACCCACTTTCATAATCTTCCCTTTCCCCCCCCTAAAGGGTTATTTGGGAGTTTTTCCTGATCCGATGTGAGGTTTTGGGGCAGGGATGTCTATGTGTACAGATTGTAAAGCACTCCGAGAAAAATTTGTAATTTGTGAAATTGGGCTATACAAATAAACTGAATTGAATTGAATTGAACGCATCATTTAAGTTTAGCACGAGACTGCAGAGATGTATGTATTTCTTTTACGAGATTAGATTGGATTTCCTTCACCATTCTAAACTTTCATCTGATGCAGGTCTTTAATGTGACCACTAGAGGGCGCGACACACAAACCTGTTAGAGACGATAGAGCTGTGTCAATAAGAAGCAGGGTAAGTTAATTGTTCCTGAAATGCTTTGCTTTCTCCGACAAGCAAAAAAGAAAGAAAAAAGAACTACTACACTTGTGAGATATCCACGTTAAGATACCAATAGCAAAGCGGCTTTCCATTTACTAAGCAAACAAGTTTAACTTTTATTTCCGTCGACATTTGAGTAAATAAATTCGTCATAGGTGGCCCATCACGCACATACAGAATACTTCCCCTCTCGGTCTCGTTTGGCCAGCTGTTACCACGCAGTGACGTCACACTGCCACTGGAAACTCTCATTAAGTCACCAGACCAAAGGAATGCAGGAAAAAAATAGTAATTTCCAATCGATCTTAGCAGGGGACATTACGCATCATCTGACAGGCAGAGGGTTTCGTAAAATGCCCAAAATCCTGGTAAACTGAGAGTTGGGAACTGCCCCCCCTATTAAGTAGCCGATGGTGGAAGGATTCGTCCCATTTGGAAAGAGAGCTTTTCCTTCTTGGACATCTGCTGGCGCAGCTTCAGTAGCCAAGGAGAGAGGAGAGGGGTCCAGCCGCAGCTCCTGAAAGTTTCACTTTACTTTCTAGAGGGGAGGCTGCACGCAGGCTGCTCTGCAATTTGGTCTGTCCACTTTTTTTGGGGGGGTTAAAGAGGTGAGTTGTCTAACTGTTATTTTTTGGTTGAATGTTATTTACAATTTTGAATTTTTTTATTTTGTTGTTTTTGTTATTTTGTAGTTTTTTTGCGCGTTTTTACAGTAATTTTATCGCTGTACGTTAGATGCACGCCAATACATTGATTTAGATAACTTAAAAAACTTTTAGATAAGTTATTTTGAAAAAAATAGATTATAACGCCCAGTCACGTTATTAAACCGAATTGAGGGAAAATGCAACCACATCAAAGTGGAAGTGAAGCGGAGTCAATGTAAGGCATAGATAGACACAAAGTGTTTTAGTAGATATATATTATATATATCTATTGTGCGTTATTTGTAATTTTAATTAGATGTTCGCCAATTGGGTTCCCGGGGCCAAGCGAGTCACTCCGGCCCCTGGAGCTGCAGTGTTCGAGCCCGTGCACCAGGCGGGGCGCACAGCCTGCGTAGAGATGACAGTAGTTTAGTGAAAAGAGTTCAGGCTGTTGTTGTAGGAATAGTTTCCCCTACGCATGGGATTCATTTCATTACGCTATATTTAAATGTGATATGAGGTGAGTCCACCAACGACGTCTGGAACTGAATCTCACCCAGTCATGAATAAATAGATTTATTCCAAGGGCAGCAAAGGCGTTAGGTGTATGTGCCTCGGCAATATAAGATGTGAGACACATTCAGATGTTATTGTATCCAAGGAACTGCAATCAAGATGCTCCTTAATGTTTTGTAATGATGAGTATAATATATATATATATATATATAATTTTTTTGTTGGTGACCATCGCTGGTAGGGCTAAAGTGAGAGAGTATTTGCATGTTGTGAGCTGCATAGCGACACACTAGAATGATCATGATAGCTCGGGGGTATTATGTGTATGAAAATCAAACAGATGAACATGTGTTTAAAAAATTGTTTTTCATGTCATTACCTCCGGTAAGTATGTACCCCCAGGCAGGCCCGGGGTGGGTAATCGGGAGAATCGGGAGAGTTCCCGGTGGGCCGCTTCACTTCTGGGCCGGTCGATAATTTTATTTGTTGACATTTGTCACGTTAGTCCATCTTCTCTTAAAGTGGGCTACACATGTTCCGCATTCTGACACCGCAGCCTCTGCATGGGTTACCGTGCGAGGAAGTTCACCCCTCCCAAATAATAGAGTTGGTTCGGTCCTTAGCCGTCTTTTCCAAAAAGTTCTCTCAGCTACGGGTAGCTGGGCCGGCCCGACCTCAACGATACGCGTCAGGGAGGAAGAGGGCAGGAGGGGCTGAAAAAGCCAGGTTGAAAAAAAGAAAGGCATTGGAGGAGGATGCTGCCAAATGTGCCAAGCTTACAGATTTATTTTCAAGAGGATAAACACAAGTGGCAACTGGTAAAGAGAGACAAAGGCCTAATGATTAGCAACATAACTATTCGGCTAACGTTGAAGCCTTGATTAATATCATTGTAGCGTTGTCAACCTATTCCCAAGCAAAATATTAAATTGAATTAAAATATTAGCCTTTTTATATCACCCAAAATATGGCGATCCATAGACTTTGCAAATATTATGCAAATATTGATATATACTATTGATATTGATATTGAAGTATGCAGTAATATGACTTAATTTTTCTTTGTAGCTTCGGAGCAGCAGATAAGACATTCTCCTGCTGAAAATGATGAGCCCGACATTTGCAATGAGGAGGCCATGACCACAGGGACAGGTAGAGAGGAGAACAGAGGAAACTATATGATTTAAAGTTATATATTCTAAGAAAGAGCAGTATATGACAGTACTTGGTGAACCAATATGCATTGTTTGCTCAGAAGTGGGTGTAGTAAAGGAGTAAATCACCACTATATAATACTCATGCAGAAAAATGATGACCATGCCAATGACGGCCCCCATGAGGTCTCACTCCAACAAATCTGGCCTACTGCCTAATCTGAGTCTGACACCTCTGCTACGCCCTTCTGCCTTTTTTAATGTTGTGCATATTTTTTGTTAACTTCTCATCTTAAGTGGATTATTATTGTTGTATTTAACCGTTACATTATTTGTTGGACCATGGTATTAATAAAAGAACTACAGGATAGTAAGAGCTGAACTGTTGCTTCATTTATCCAATTTCCACTACCATGAAAAAAGTGGGCTGGTCTTGAGCCTGAAATTCCCGGGTTGAAAAGTGGCCCCACTCCGGCCCTGCCCCCAGGGTGTGCGAAGCAACTGGAAGCAGCAAGGTGTGGCACTTGTTGTGCAAGGGAGTCGAGATGGATCTTGCAGTCTGTCGAAATGGATTGTAATAATTAATAAATGCTAAGAGCTGGGGAAATTGATTCCAGTGAAGAGCAAACGGTCCATTCTCCAGCTCCAGGGGTGCCTTCTTTTGGGGTGGCTTTAGCTCAGTGGGGAGTAGGGGCTGCCTGCACAACAGGGGTTGTGGGTTGTTCGATCCTCCTCTCCCCATTATTGCAGTCGTAGTGTCCTTGAGCAGACACTGACCCCCCATCTCGCTTTCAGGCAGCTTCACATGTACCTCTAAAAAAACTAAGGATGGGTTAAAAATACTTTCCTCCCTTGATAAATAAAAAAAAATAAAGTGTATATTCTTATTCTTACAGCGCCCGGACAGAGCTGTGCCATATGCAGCATTGACACATTTACTTTACCCTCAGACTGATTGATGATCTGCTGACCCTTCGAGGCCAAACATGAAGATAGGGCTGTCACTGGCCGCGGCGGCCTTCCTCGCAGCCCTGCTGTGCTCCACAGAGGCGCAAGGTAATTGAAACCGCTTTGCAGCAGCCCACTCACATAAACTATCTCACTCTGTATCTTTACCCCCTGCTTCTCTTCTTTCATCTTTATATTTCCACTGGTTCTCTATGTTACGGGGATTAGTCTTATACTTTAATGTCAGAACATCCGCACATGGAGGATGCACTCTTTCCATTGATAAACTGAATAAAGTCGTCCTTGTTTTATGTGTATGCTATTGGTTTGTGTGACTTTTGGACTAGTGACTGATTCTGTGATACTTGTTATGCTTTTTATTCCACATTTGTAGCGTATGTTGTCAGATTTATTTGTCCGGACACATTACATGCTTTGATGTAAAATCCAAATCTTTATCTCATTTATTTGTATTGATTTAGATCTTTTAAACGAAGAATGTAGTTGCAATTTTGTATTCAGATACAGACAATATATAAAAAAATAAAAACAAGCGCACCACTACATTTATTACATTTCCAATTTTTAATTGAAATTCATTAAACAGCAGGGCACAGAGTTGAACAAAAGTCATTTCATGGCTAAATGTCTCCCCATAAATGTTTTCCGTGCTAGACTTTGCCCTTTTTCAAAGGAAAATGTGGAAGATTTCAAAGTCTTTTGTAATTAGGCATTAAATTTAAAACGTATTATGCTGAGGTTGTAGTCGGATCTTGTAAACCGGTGTAAATCTGTGCAGTAGTTGTGGAATCTTCAGCAGCAAGTAAAGTAAGTCATTTAATTACGTTTGCAACATCGCAAAAGTAAAGAAAAATATCTTTTGAATATCTGCCAAAAGTTTGAATTGCATTTAACATTTCAAACATGTCTAAAGTAGCTTAATGTAAATGTGGTAGAAGAAAGTCAGAAAAATGGAATCATCGAAGTTATAGCCAGAACTTTACTTAAATGCTATACTTGAAAAACTGTTACTTTCCATGTCTGATTTTGTGCTTATATATATTACTAATTTAGTAGTTATTAAATATATTTGTCTGCACATGTCACACGAGTCATAGTCTGTTAACAATCTGTCAGTAGCTTTGACAGGAAATGCCTCAAAGTAATTTCATTTGCAAAAATTCCTTTCCAACATAATGGCAAATATGGAAGTATGGTATGGAAACCCGCTGACTTTTCCTATTAAGAGCTCTCTCACGTGAGAGGAGTCTAACGTCTACTCTCACATATCTCCACCAACGGAATGGAAAGATGAAATACGAGAATAGCAAATTAACCCCCAGACAGCACAAAGACAAAGAGCCTTTCTGGGGCTTCTTTGCAGGCATTCGCAAAAACGCTGGGTTGCAATACATATGGAAAGTTAATATGCAGTAATGTTTAATGTCAGCACATGTTGTGGAATTACTTTGGCATCTGTCCCGCCTCTTTGAGAGGGTCGGTGTTCTTTCCTCCTCTTCTAGTCTCTCCTCCCGGCTGTGGCTCAGGATAGTTGGCTGCCGGGGGATTGAGGCTACCAACACAACAGTAGCCAGACTCTGGCCCTTGGGAGCAATAGGGGTCCTTTATTAGGACCTGATGGGACAATCCAAATAACAAAAGCAACCACAATGTCCAAATGCTACACCAGAGATGTTCAGTTTGACAACACCGCTTTTGTTCCTTAAGTATATTCTAAAACGAGGAGGCTCTGGTCGATGGAATTGCAATAAACTGAAATGAAATGTCATAATTTCTGGCCACGAACAAACGTGGGAGTAGCAGATTGCTCTTGGAAGTGAAACCCTCGTCTAAAACAATTTGTTTCTGAATTTTCCAATTCACCATTCCATCGCTACTCACAACCCACCATACACTTCTACACACGCACACACACACACACACACACACACACACACACACACACACTCCCATTCCCCCATACCATTCTCGGTGTTGAAGATGAGTACTCGCGGAGCAATCAGTTGGAGCGCGGCCCATCGGGGCTCCTTGAGTTGATAAGTCAGGTTGGTGATCCTCCAATCCCAGTTTTTGATTATTTGGTGGGCTCCTGTTTGTCATCTGCCTGTGCATTCGGTGTGTCCCAAGCTATGGTTTCCTCCTCAATGAGTATTTTACAATGATATTCTTGCCTCCCGTGGCACTCTTGTTTTACTTTACAGCGAGCATGAACCCACAAGGCAGAGCTCCTTGCTCGGGCCTGACAGTCTAAAGCATGCCCACCTACCTTACATCACCCCCAGTGGTACGCTACCACCGTGTGGGAAGTCCGGCTTGGCCAAGTGTGACGTCACGCTCACCTCATTAACATCTCAAATTTCTTCACAAAATTCTCCTAATTCCTCACGTCCTCACTAATGTCTGCAGTCATTGTGTCACTATGATGATGTCTTTGCATCGGACACTAATTTGCTATATAATAAAGTAAGTTTTTGAGCTGAGTTGCATGAAGCAAGACTTTATTTGAGGTCATTTTCTAATGAATGATGAAATTAAAGACACACGTTAAAAACTAACCATAGGATACTTTTTAAATGACAGTTGGTAACTTGGTTAATGACACCTTCATTTGGTACGTGTAGATCCAGCTCTAACTTCTACGCATGTAAATGAGACATACTAAATGATCGCACACTTTTACTGTTTAACACTATCCCTCTTCCTCGACTGGGTCGCCTAGAAGCTGTAAAAAAGAATATCATTATAAAATATGTTTGTCATCTCTGTCTGTGTGGTCCCAACTGTACATGGAAACTACCATCCAGTCAGTCAAAGTTGTTGAGCCAAACAACTTTCTCATGTACATGATGCATGACGCTGTGATCAAGTCAGCTCGACGTGGAGGCGTGTGGCTTGTCACACTGTATATGTCTTCCTAAATGTATTATATTATTATGGTCCTTCCGAGCAGTCCTTTGAGTGTCGAGACTCATTTAGTTCTCTCATGCCTTTTCGTGCATTATGCTGCCAATGAAAAAGTACACAAGGGTCTCCAGCGACGAATTGTGTATTCTTTTTAAAAGGTTTGCAATGGATGTGTGCCACTCACTCGTGTAAATAGTTTGAACCAAATAAAACACTTTTTCGTCTTTGAAATATGTTTATATACAACGTATATATAACATTTGGTGTTCAATTTTGTCAAGAGTTACGTCAACAACTATATGGCAACCTTAATTCCATTGTATAATCAGTGACTGTTGTGTTTTTGTCATGCTGAGATCAACTCCACCGTATAAGCAGTTCAGTGTGTTGTCGGGCATGCGTTGTGATGACTGCACTCAGCATGTGTTGGATGGTTCACTCAGTGTTTGCACTTTGGTAGAGTTTGTGTGGAGTCGTGTATGCCAGTGCTTGAGTTGCTGGCCACCGTGGTTGAGCAACTCAAACAAACGCCATTTTACTCCAAAATGGCTTCTCACACTTTTTCAATGTTGTCACGTGTTCTTAACTCGTCACCCTCACAAACGGACGTCAGTGCTGTGTGTCTGTCCCCAACAACGAAACAAAAGTCCACTTCAGTCGTGAAGTGTTTGTCGTTGGGATCAATGTGAATGCCCGATTTTGAAAATGTCTGAATTGGATTTGTTCACAAATATAATCACATTTATACATATGTTTGCATTTGTTGTCGTTTAACAGTGTTTCACCTCTTATTTGCAGTGGAACCCCCCTCAGACTTGAAATTTAAAATTCTAAATGAGAACTCAGTGAAAATGTCATGGACAAGACCCTCGTCACATATAGAGGGCTTCAGACTACAAGTTGTATCAGATGCAGGTCAGTATGCGAGTCAGCATATACATGAAGTATGTGATCTGAACCCAACAGTGCATACACACAGTTTATACACACACGTTGATTCACTGTTAAATTCCTTCTTCTAGATGAACCGGTGAGAGACTTTACCCTTGATGCCTATGCCACGTCGACCTCAATCACTGACCTGACCCCTGACTTGGACTACTCTGTGTCCATAAACTCCTATTATGGGTCAGATGAGAGCATTCCTATCTTTGGACAACTGACCAGTAAGTGCATCTTTCACCAGCGAGTTCATTTAGATTGTTACTAATTATTGTAGACAGTTACTTTTGCATAAGACGCACGTACTCGCATTACTGTAATGTTACAAATGGTACAGTAATGCTTGTTTGTGAGCACCAAAGGTACACTTATATCCAGAAATTACAATATTTCCGTATTCATTATATATGCAGATTTTCATAGGTGTGACATTAAGAATAAATTATAATACTTACCACTGATATCAGACTATCCAGACAGACAGACCATCTCCTTCATCCTACTACACAGGGATAACCTTTGGAGTAGAACTTATTCCATGTTGTATTTTCTTGCCACGAGTCGAAAGAAAGTCTGGAGAAATCACATCTGTTTACTGACTCCTGCTCACTCTTTAGAGCTAATGCAGCAGAGAGATATGTGTTTGTGTGAATGTGGTTTGGATCCCGTCGAACAGCTTTTATGATGTGTTCACTCTCTGGCCTTTCTTTCTGCAAAAGCACGCAGTGAGGCAGGTAATGTACGCCGCTAATTCACCGAGTGGTTTTCCTGTGTTTCAGTCCAGTCCAGTAACACCACTGGACGGGTCAGGAAGCCGGAGTCAAATGCAATCAGTGAGTATGTTTACAGTTGTGTCAATCAAAATTTTTACATTGCCGGTTCTACGTGGTTTTTCCCCTTTTCTAAATATTTTTCTCCCACGGAATAATTTGGTCATGCATGCATTTCACCTTCTGTTCGAGGTTGTCAGTGGGTAGGCAGACAGGGAATAGGAGGGCACACTCTGGCTCCTATAATTGAAACCAGTCTGCAAAGGAAAGGAAGGCTTGAAGCTAGGAGACACGTGTTGTCTTATGCGTCATTGAGTCGGGGAGGGGGGGCTGTCAAATACTGATGTATTCATTGTGCCACCTGGAGGCAAGTGCTTTCCCTTACTCAAAGATGTGGCAGTTATTACTATGATGTCAAACTGTCATCTGCTCATCTCGTGAGACCAGTCCGTGTGCATTTCCAAGCTGTGGATTATTTTGGAAACTTTACCCACACTTCTAGATTCTGCTAAACCCCTTTTCATAGTCAAGCACTCAGAAATGTTCTCACCACCACCCATATTGTCTGACCAAACCACACATTAATGCCAATCTTTTCAACATTAGGTCAGCGAATTCTGATGAAAAATGATGCCCTTATATTAAGGGGGCTTTTGAGATGTGAGATACAGAATTTAGAGTCAGTGAGACCTAGGGGAAATGAGGGTTAAAGTCCATCCACATAAACCCTGCCAATTATTCCAATAGAGTCATCTTAAAATGTTCCAGAGAATTTCATCCGTGATTTAAATCCCAGTAGGATTTAAAAGTATACAAGTGAGCATTGCTGGTGGAACCTCTGCTAGATGTTTAGTCTAAAGAGTCAAGTTTGGGCCTGTCGGTTGGAATGACTACACCAGCCCACTGTTTGGCCCTGGCGGATATTTACTTTGATGTCAGAGTGCATTTCTTTGAGCCATCCAACTAACACTCAAGTATTTTATTTTATTTAGACAGACAGGAGAAGAAATGGTCCACTGTAAAACCTAATGTTCCAATGCCAAGCTGTTTCTGCACATTTTTGGCTTGGATATTTGTTTTAATTACATAAAGGATGTGTTTCTTCTGCATTTCAAGCTTTTACACCAATCATTAAACGGTGGTAACACTTAAACATTTCCTAATCTGGCACAACCAAAAGCTGCAACACAGTTGTTTCATGGTCCTTTTCCTGACTGACGCTTATTTCTCCACTCTCTTTCCACAGAGTGTTCGATCAGTGCAATAGTAGATTTGGTTTTTCTGGTGGACGGCTCATGGAGTGTGGGCAGAGAAAACTTTAAGCACATCCGTAGTTTCATCACCGCCCTGGCAGGGGCCTTTGACATTGGCGAGGAAAAGACCCGTGTGGCCGTGGTTCAGTACAGTACAGACACCCGCACAGAGTTCCCTCTCACCCGTTACAGCAGAAGAGGAGATCTGCTCCAAGCCATCAACTCCCTGCCATACAAAGGCGGAAATACAATGACAGGTAAGGTGTTTCTGACAGAGGAGGAACAGAGATACAAAGGGCGTTCATTTATAGATTCTTTACTCTGTGCTTTAATTGAGCTAACATGGGTTTGCATGGCTGTTGGTGATTTTAATTGCCCTGAAAATCTGAATGTTATCTTTCTGCCCTTAGGTGATGCCATAGACTACCTGCTGCAGAACATCTTTACAGAGGCATCTGGATCCAGGAAAGGTTTTCCTAAGGTCGCCATGATCATCACTGACGGAAAATCCCAGGACCCTGTGGAGGAGTATGCTAAAAGGCTTCGGAACATTGGAGTGGAAATATTTGTCCTAGGTATGGTTTGTTATTCAGTGTTTTGTTAAATTGTGCTCTCCCATGTAAAAGTCTGCCTGTTCTTGGAAACCATTTGATTTTCCATTGATTGTTCATATCCATATTTGTCTCGGTAAAAGTGAAGTCATTTTAATGTTTCTAACATACGCACTACTCTAAAACCGTCAACAGTCTACCACAGTGTTCCAAATCGGTGTGGGCGATAAATATGACAAATATGATGTAATATATATGTCGTAATCAAATGATACGACCGACATGAAAACAAATATAAAGTGGGCAAGATATTCTGCCTTGATTTGAATCCAGAACACCGGCAGAGTTTTTCAAAATAAAACATCTTTCCGACCTTGATAATCCATCAAAACTTTCTGTGCGGCCCGGTACCAAGGGACCCACGGACCCACGGACCAGTACTTGGTTGGGGACCGCTGGTCTACCACATCTGCAATGCAGCCACTGGGTGGAGAGCGTATGAGTTGATGTTGTTCACTTTTTCCACCTCAGGTATCAAAGGAGCAGATGAGGATGAGCTAAGAGAAATGGCCTCCACACCTCACAGCAAACATGTGTACAATGTCCCCAACTTTGACATGGTCCAAGAGGTAGAGAAGAAGATTATCACTGAGGTGTGCTCAGGTGTTGATGAGCAGCTCGGCTCACTGGTCAGTGGGGAAGAAAGTAAGTAAAAAGATATTCATCAAATGTGTTTCATTATATTGGGTTCTATGGTTTTGAGACAAAAAAAGTACTGTCATTGTAAACACACAGCCAAGCAGACATCGTGATGCTGAATACATTTTAAAAGTTCACGTAATAATACATTTCCTGCATTTTCTCCCCAGTGGTGTATCCAGCCTCTAACCTGCAAGTCACAGAAATGGCATCGAAATCAATGAGGGTGACATGGGACGCCTCCCCGGATGATATCACAGGCTACAAGATCACCCTCAACCCCATGCTACCTGGAATGAAACGCCAAGAGCTCTACATCGGTTCCAAGCAGACGTCCATCAATATCCGTGACCTTTCTCCAGAGACCGAGTATGAGATCAGCCTCTATGCCCTCAAAGGTCTGACTCCCAGTGAAGCCACCACAGAAATGGGGAAGACCCAGCCAGTCAAAGTGTCAACAGGTAATACATTGTGTTGTGCATTTCATCTTTCCTTGAAGTTCCTCACTTGTTATTGTTTACCATGGAAGCCATATCAAGCCTTGAAGTGACCCATCGTTCTTTGTCTTTTGGCAGAGTGCTCTCTGGGAGTGGATGTGCAGGCTGATGTGGTCCTACTGGTTGACGGCTCGTACAGTATTGGATTACAAAACTTCGCCAAAGTCCGTGCCTTCTTGGAGGTTCTGGTCACTTCTTTTGACATTGGACCCAACAAGGTTCAGATTAGCTTGGTCCAATACAGTCGCGATCCACACACTGAGTTTGCCCTCAACACTCACCATCACATTAATGCTGTTGTCAAAGCTGTGCGCACGTTCCCCTACCGTGGAGGCTCCACTAACACTGGCAGGGCCATGAATTATGTCAAAGAAAAGATCTTCGTCTCTTCCCGTGGAGCCAGACAGAATGTCCCCCGTGTCATGGTCCTGATCACAGATGGAAAGTCATCAGACTCCTTTCAGGACGCGTCAGTCGGCCTGAGGAGTATTGATGCGGAGATCTTTGCCGTTGGCGTGAAGGATGCAGTGAGGTCAGAGCTTGAGGCAATTGCTAATCAACCATCAGACACTCATGTGTTTGAGGTGGAGGACTTTGATGCTTTCCAGAGGATCTCAAAGGAGCTGACTCAGTCCATTTGTCTGAGGATTGAACAGGAGCTGCGCAACATCCAAAAGAAAAGTAAGTCAGATGATACAATACCTAAACCCAATAACTATGATTGGGAGTGCAGCCACATAATATGCCCACAACTTCTTGCCATTATTTTTGCATGACTACCATTTGCTAAGTATGGTCATACCTTCTGGTTGGTCCATACTGTCCTTATTATACACTTTAAAATCTTACTAATGTCAGTTGGCCAAGTTTTCAGGAGTTGGTATAATGGCAAATAGCCAATGCAATCAAGAACAAGGAAAACACAGGAGTACATTGCTGTAAGGCAAGGCAAAGGCGAAAAGAGAAGAGGAAGAACCAAAATATAGCCAAAGAAGAATGATAAATCTTACAAATTGCCATTATAATAATAACAGTAATAACAATTAATTTGAAATGTTTACATGGTTAGGGCCTGCACTCTGCTTTTTAATGACAGACATTCATAACAAGTAACTTTTTATTTTCAGGTCTGCTTCCTCCTAAGGACTTGACATTTTCCGAGATTACCTCAAGAAGCTTCCGTACCACCTGGACAGCTCCTACCACCAACGTCATGGGTTACCTGGTGCGTTTCCGCAAGGCTGAAGATGTCACTGGAGACTACATTTCCATGGCGGTGCCTGGTGATTCCAACACAGTCATTCTGCCTCATCTCTTCCCCATCACCGCTTACGAGGTCAACGTCTTTGCTCAGTATGACAAAGGAGACAGTTTTGCTTTGAGTGGTGAAGAGATCACTCTCGATGGTAAGAGAGATTTAGAGGGACCTTACTACCGCAATAGTCATCAAAAATAAGAATATATTAAAATATTTTCTCCTTTTCAGAGAAAGGAACTGTACGAAACCTACGAGTTACAGAGGAGTCAACCAACAGCTTCAGGGTGTCATGGCAAGCTGCTCCAGGTCAGGTGATCAGGTATCGCCTGACCTATGTCCCACTGAGTGGTGTTGGGGAAACACTGGAGGCCCAAACCATTGGATCAGAGACTGACATCATTCTCGAAGAGCTTTTCCCCCTTACCACCTACCGTGTGTCTGTGTCTGCTGAGTACGCCTCAGGCGGAGGAGCCGAGATGAAAGTAGATGGAACCACCAAAGAAGGTGAGTCAGAAAAACGGTGTGTTTTTGGCCAAACAGCTCTGTGAAACTTGTGTTTCCGCACATTGGATATCAATAAGTGTCCGATTCATTTTTGTTGGTTTTCAGTCCGCGGCTCTCCTCGTGACCTTCGTGTTTTTGACGAGACGATATCGACAATGAAACTGGCATGGCAGGCGGCTCCAGGAAATGTTCTTCAGTACCGCATTGCTTTCAAACCTGCTGAGGGCGGGGACAGAAAGGAGATATCCGTCAAGGGAGATACTACCCAGGCGGTGCTGAAGAACCTCCAACCAACCACTGAATATGAGCTGTTTGTTAGTGCTAGCTACTCTTCCGGTTTGGGTGGTCCTCTTCTGGGCACAGGAACCACCTTAGAAGGTAAGGGAGAACCTCACACTGCTAATGCCTAGTTTTAAATCTTTGAAGCATGGTTGGACTATTTCTACAGTCAGTGTGTGAGAGAAATTTGAAGCATGCTTTGTGGCTCTGGGCTCAGCAAGTGGGTACTGCTGAGTGGACACATTAATTATTGTAGTTTATTTTCAAGATGCAAGCACACTGATATTTAGGCATACATATGTATTGCATTTAGGTGTTGTTTATTTTGTATTAACATTATGAGATCCTGCATGATATAAATCTACTGACATTCGGTCATTTGTCCTTTTCCAAGTTCATCCAAAATGTATTATCTAGTATTTCTCACATCCTTTTTCACAGCAGAATTAAGGAAGTTGGGCTTTTATTTAGCACGGTTAGTTGAGTATATTAATGAGCCATGGTTAGAGGGTGTTAGAGGGGAAAAGACAGGAATGTGGCACTTGTTGTAATTTGTTTGGCATAGCATAAGGAGCAGTGAGATGGAAATGGGCGTGTGAAGCTTGTAAACCCGGAGAACTTATGAAATGGTTTGGAACACTTTGACAGCCATATGCCTGCTGGTAGTACCTTTACATCTTGGCCTGTCTGAGACAAAGAATGTATTATTTTACTGTGGTTTATAAGACATATGGAGGATATAAGATCATTAATTCCAGTTAATATTCTACTTTTTATGTGGAATTAATGATTGTTCAGTACACCTGAACAGCTTTAACTAAAAGAGTCAGATCTGTGTTTGAGGATCCTTTTCCTGTCTGGGGCCATTTAAATGCAGTGAAGAAGACACAACAAGGGCATGTCTTCGGTTTGTTTCCCACAGAGTGGGACAAAAAGATCTAAAAGATCTCTTTTGAGAGAGATGGGAGGGAGGTCCTCGCTCTGGTGGGACAAAACAACAATCAAGGTAGTGTATCCCACAGAGGAGAATATCTCCGGCTTTTAGTCATTTCAGTTCACGGCTGCAAAACCAGTAAACTGAGTTTGAAAGGAAAATAGACTAACTTACCATGTATACGATTATAGTGGGTAGTTAGCCACACTATGCTGTGCTGTATGAAATGGTCTTTGCATTAGAATGAAGACCAGTTGAGGATAAGAGAGCAGCAAAGAACAGTGACTTTTCTTTATTTATTCTTTTGTGTGCCAAGATGAAAACAGCAGCTGATGTCTGTCTATAATCGTGTCCATGCGTAACTCTACCTGAAATGGATTCCTCTTTGAAAGCAGTTTGAGCCCATGGACACATGAAAGCTGTTCTATTCATCATAACAGCAAGAGTGGGGTTCTTATTCCTTGATGTCGCCTCCTCACTCTCTACACAGTAGTGAGGTCCTCAGTGCCATTCATGTTCCTATTTTACAGGGACATTTACTGCAGACCACATGGATCTGGGCACTAGGTTGAATAAGAGGACTTTGTCTCACACTGTGTCCTATGACCGGTGCTTCTCAATGATTATTTGATAGCTCAAATAATGCATGTGTGCAAGACGCCGAAGGCAATGTTTGTTTTGCTGTGTTTTCCCCTGCCCACATTGACCAGAAGCCTTGGTTTTGATTATAGAGTTAGTTTCCACATGTCATATCGGTGCAGTTCGCAACCGTACTCCCCCGTAGGAAAAAGTTTCATGACAAAGCATTTTGGTTCGTCAGCACTGTCATGACATCAGCAGGCCTCCACACTGATCTCATTGTTTTGAGTACCGCTCACTTTGAGTGACCCTCTCTGTGAAGTCCACGTAGGCGAGACCTGGAAGAGAGGGGCTTGCACAAAGCCATCCCTTGTGGCTAACAGTGGATGGGAGCCAATACAGAAGCCTTGAGTAGGACCGAATTCAAACATCCTGCAATGACTCAGGAAGAGGACAGAGAAGGTGTCATCGTGAATGTTTAGATGGACATCCAAAATGTGGATAATATAGACAAACATGGCACAATTATTTACTTAAGAAGAGGGAGGATTTCCAGCGTGTGGAAGATGTTATCTAAGAGGACCTTGAAAGCTGTGTGAACTGTCTGTCTGGTCACGGGGAGAACTGTCTGTTCTCCTTCCAGGGAGGGGCAACAGACAGGCAGAGGCAGAGAGACGGGCCGAGGATGAGAACAAGAAAAAGTTCTCTTCAAAGTGCGAGCCAGAATGCCTCAGAGCGGATAAAAAGATGAGCCTGTAACTGAGAGTCCACAACTGTAAAGGCCCTGAAGCAACCACTTGCACTAATACCTCAAATAATTAGCTACTTGCATGACACAGCAAATGTTTCCACTTGTGCCAGAGGGATTTCTCTTTACTATCTTTAACTTGGACAGCAGCACAACAACAGCAGGTGAAATAGTAGCATCTTGGTTTGATTTCCTCTCAAACTGACTCCTTTGTGACCGTCCAGGCGATGCCAGGCTCGTTCAGCAGTACCGCCAGATGTTTTTTTTCCACCACTCGAAAGGTCTTTTGAAGTAATAGGCCAGAGACAGACAACCTTGGCACAGAGACACTGAAGGTTTTAGCTTTGTGGCTCAGATGAATGTCTCAGTGAACCAAGAGCAATAAAGTAAGGAAAGTTTGAAGTGGGATGCCAGTGCTGAGATGGCACTTTGAGGGAAAGATGTATTTTCTGAAGTGATTTTGGATCAGTGAATACTAAGACTGTGTAGTTTAGAATACTAATACTAATAATACATTTTGTTTGTAATTGTGTTTTCATTCAAAAGAATCTCAGATTGGCCTTTGTCCGTCTATCTGATTCCAAGGTTGCTAATAAAGATATATAGTAGTCTGATGGGATGAGCGATCCAGTGTTTCCTGTGCCTTTTGTTTGCTGCTGAGCGTTCTGATTTGCAGTATTTTACGTTTCTCAAGCTTTAGACATCTTTGGCCGCAGATGTGAAAGTTATGTCAGCACATGACCTGCAGGGAATCTCTTTGATGATCTTCAGTTGTGTCATAGTTTCATAGAGATGTGGGTGAGGCTGTAATGTGAATATTTTAGTTTAATCTGGTCCTGTCCAAGACTGCAATTTGAGAGTATAATTCTCCTTGAAGGGTGAGATGCAGTTTGGGTGGGGGGTAAATAAGGAGATCCAGAAGGTCTTTGTTAGCATGGCGTTATATTGTATTGTTATGCATTGCCATCATATTACCTGTAGACACATCTCTATTTAAATACATAAGCCTCTGGAATGCTTCAATTTAACAATCATGAAGCTGGATTACAAATGTAAACAAACATCACATTTAAAAAATGTCAACTGATACAGTGATATTATGTAAATGGTACATGCAAACCGAGGCTTCTGGTCTGTCGACAATGTGTTTCATGTATGTTGGCTTTGCTCCAAGGAGTGGCCCCTTCTCTGATGAAAAGTGAGCCACTGTCTGCAGAAGTCATTATCTTGTGTTCCTTTCGCCCTCGATCCTCACACAGCCGGAAAAGTCCATCACGTTTATTCCTTTGCCTTTGGCAAGGATAACACATTTGATGGAATGATCCAGGTATTTAGAATTGGCCACAATGTTTTCATGGTCCTCCAAAATCTGAAACTCTTCATTAGTTGGTAGTCGGGGCCATCGCTCTTCATATCCTGCCTGGGCTTAAGGTGCAGATCTCTTGGCAGGCTGTTATTTCTGTGCCGATCAGTTTCTTATTCAGAAATAGGTGGATGCATGAGAAGGATTTGAAAAGTGACAGCGAGACACAGTGGCTACCTCTCTGCTGTACGGTTGCTTTTCTCCCAAATTATTATGCATTGCACTGAGGGAGATTTTTTTGATTGATCTCATTTGGTGAGGTTTGTTTAATGATGAGGTTTGAGAAAGACCACCCACCTGCACTGCTCTGCCTGTGATTATATTGCCATTAGGTGCTGGCATGTTGGGCCTTAGGCCTTGATTCAAGATCAGGATGCCGGAGGTTGGTTGGGAGTCGATGTGTGGGAGGTTATGTGTGGCAGCGGGCCTTCCTGCGGTAGATGAAGCTTAGATGGGTATCCCTCTAAGCCAAGCATGTGCTGGCCGCCTATCACGAAACTTTGATTCTGTGGATTTGTCCTTGCACGATAAAAAGTGAGCGAAGAGGAGAAAGGAGAATGAAACATCTGCAATAGTAGCAAACACACTTTTGTGGATTGGGTTTCATCGGTTTCGATGGAAAATAAAGCACAGCCGGGAGAGGCGCTGAGGATATGTGACTTATGATTAGTTTCGCAGAGATTTTTCCAGCACTCTCTGATTGTGAAGGGAGAAAATCAGGTTGTTCAAACAGATCCTGAGGGGTTGAAGTAGAGACAAATGAGTGATTTTTCATGGTTTATCGCTGTTTTTTTCTCCTGTTTTTTCTTTTCTGTCTCGCCAACTTCCTCAAACCTCAATAAACCTACATTAGAAATCAACACCACCTGCTCCCTCAAGCCTTTTTGTACCAACTGTACCATCTTAGTTACATTCTTGTGCATCGGAGCAACTCAAATCAAAGAAAAAACGGAGGAAATTCTTCAGGTAGACAAACATAAAGCTGTTGTACTCCTTATGTTCAGCTCTGTTACTAATGCTTTCCCTCTTCCTTCATTCACAGAGCTTGGTTCACCCAGAGACTTGGTGACCAAAGACGTCACTGACACCAGTTTTGCTGTGTCTTGGGCCGCGGCCCCCGGCAACATTCGTCAGTACCGGATCAGGTGGAAGTCTCTCTTCACGGAAGAGGCTGGGGAAAAGACGATTCCAGGAGACACCACAGCCACAGTCCTTGACAGTCTCACCCCAGAGACACGCTATCGGGTCTCCGTGTTTGCCGGCTATGGCCGTGGAGAGGGTCAGCCATTAGATGGAGAAGAAACTACAGATAGTAAGTTCAACCTATACACTTATTCCCTTATTCATCACTTCTCTCTGTTTTTCATATGCTACTTTGGCTCCTGTCTTTTTTTGATTTTCAATGCTACTCCCATCTTGGTTTTAGCTAGAAAGTGTGAAGCTGAGGTAAGTGTGATTTCACTCTATGGACATCGAAGCCGTAAACACTCTATGACCACAAAGGGACAATTGCACCTTTTTCCTTTTCGAGCTGTTAAGAAGATAATTTCTAAAGCCAAGAATGCAAGTCGAGACCTTCGAGTCATAAACCACATGTCAGGCTTCAACGTTTCATATGTCTGTCGTTTGGCTGTTAGCTCTGATCTGTTGGTGTGGTGTGTATACAGACGTCTGTCAGTGCCAATTACTGGTCTACTCATTCTGTTTAGAGATAACGTCAAAGCTGTTGGCGTGAGCCATCAAGAATATAGAGTCTTCCAGTGCACATCTTTATGACTTTATGTGCGTGTGTTATATTTTCAGAGGTGACGTAATGTCCAGCACACCTGCGGACGGTTTTCATGGGAGATTTAGGACACAGACCCTGGCCTCTCCCTTGTTAGGCTACACTCATGCTTGGATGAGAAAAGCACATTGAGCGGAAAATCGCGCCAGTTGGGAGGGAATTGGTCCACCAGTTAGTGAATTGGAATGTGCTCGAGGAAAAAAATATTTCCAACCATCGTTACTGTTTATTGATTCTAGCAAGCAAGAAAAGTGTCATATACACCGAACACGACCACGAGGACACTTTGTAGAGTGAAATGTTCACTTTGCTCATTCTTACGTTTTGCTTTGCACCCACAATCTCTCGCTCTCTTTTCTGGTGATCTAGACAAATCCCAGGTCTCTTTTGTACTGAGGCAAACACAAAAAACTTGGATGCGCTGCTTTCTTTCCATTAGTAAAAGACTTTCCTCTAAAGTAGAGCATTCTGAAGATTTTCCCCGGCTCATTTGGATGCTTCTGATAATTCACACGAGCCCTTCCTGCTCTGAAAATAAGAAACACTCTATGGAGCACAATGGAAAATTGAGAACTGTGGCTTCGCTCAGCGCTTGATGTGGAAAAAAGAAACAAGTGCCAGTACTCCCCTTATTCACATGTTGGGTGTGTATCGGCTAACTCTCTTGCTACTTATTCCTATTTATTTATGATTTAGTTTATTATAATTATCACCTATTTATTAATTTTTAAATATATGAGTCATAATTAGTTAAATATTTTTTACAGAAGGCCTATAATACAATTCCAACTTAAACTTCATAAGGCTATGGTTTTATGGTGGTGTTTGTATATTTACCCATCGTATCAATATCTAAAGTGCTTCCCTGTGTTTGTAGTTTAATGTAATGCTCTACACAGAATAGCTATAGCCTGGATTAAACACCACTCAATCAGATTTTAGGAGCAGTGAGTCAGGATGCTCGAAAATATTATGCAGCAGGATACAAAAACACATTCTGATTTTCACAGCGCAAATCCGCTGGCACTGTGTAATTTGATTATGAATCGCCCAGAGAGAGTGATAAGTAGAGGGCAGAAAGAAGCACTGGCAGCTTGTGAAAAGTGCTGGTGCGCCAAAGAGCAGAATGCAGAAGTGGGCCGGTACTGTGTACTGGTGAGTACTGGCCCACTTCGAGCGCTGGCTTTGCTCAAATTCCCAAGACATCTAAGTCTGGCTCCCCGACCTTCCAACTAAACATGACCAATCATGTACATTTTGGGTCTGTTTAATGTATACCTCTAAACATTTAAATTATTTGGGTAGGTATGTGGAAACTGAGCAGATATCCAGATGAAAGACTGTGAGGTAGCCGAGCGTCTTACTGTTTAGTTTACTTACCAGCAGGAAATCCATGCTGCCTTTTCCAAAGGTAGACTGGAAAAAAAAAGTGGTTAAGAACACACTTAGCACAAATTCCCACCTGAACAAGGCCCAAAGTCTACGTTATTCTGTCAAGCCATCCATCCATCATTTCTCCTCTTTTAACCTTGGTTCCTTTTTTGCTTCCTTGTAGTCTCGGCGGCTGGCAGAGCGATTGTCGTCTCTGAGGAGACGGAGAAAAGCATGAAGGTGGCATGGCAACCAGCACCTGGAAATGTACTCAACTACCGCGTTACCTACAAACCCAAGTCAGGAGGGCGCCAGCTAGCGGCCAAGGCGCCCGGTGGCACCACCTTTACTACGCTGAGACGCCTCACTCCCCTCACCACCTACGAGATCACCGTTCTGCCAGTCTACCGCTCTGGAGAAGGCAAAGCAAGGCAAGGAGAAGGAACAACACGTACGTTGGTTTATCATCCTCTAAACCACAAATGTTGCTCTTTCTGTTGCCAAGTTTCGGAAAAGTTTTTCGACATGTCTTGACTGCAGCCTTGTCGCAATCATAATCAACTCAACTCTTAATGACTTAGGCAATAGCATAGTATTACTTTGATCTTAGTTTTTTTATATTTCATCATGCAGTACTGTGTCATTTAGTCAAGATATGCATTTGTCTTCCCTCCCTAGTTTCACCTTACAAAGGACCAAGGAACCTCCAGACTTCAGAGCCTGCCAAGACCAGTTTCCGTGTGACCTGGGACCCTGCCCCTGGCGATGTTAAGGGCTACAAAGTCATCTTCCACCCTTCAGGCGAAGACATTGACCTGGAACAACTTCTGGTTGGTCCCTATGACACCACTGTGGTCCTAGAGGAGCTGAGGTGTGGTTGAATCCTCATTTTCATACTCTTTGTCATATGACCTTTGAATAATATTCTGTGTCATGTCAAAAAATATCTGAAAATATATATGTTTTGGCCTACAGAGCTGGTACCAAATACACAGTGAATGTGTTTGGTATGTTTGATGGAGGAGAAAGTATGCCATTGGCTGGAGAGGAGAAAACCACTCTCGTCGATACACCTGAGCCTCCTCCTTATGTGGTATCAGGTACAGTGATCTAATATTCCACTATGCAACCCACATATAGCAAACATGTGGTATATATCATCAAAGGACTACCAGAGAGACCGTGTTACATAGAGTAGAACAACATGGTTTAATCATTCTGTTACAACTCCTGTCATCACCTTTAAGGCAGCGTCTCCAGTATGTTATGTCTTCAGGCAGTAACAGTCAAACATTGGAGACTGTATCACATCGGAAAATACGCTCCAAACTCAGGGCCTATAAAAGCTGAAGAGTTTCCCTAAATGCCTTTCCTCGAAGCTAATTGTTTCGCGAAATAACAGATGTAATGGCGATTCCGTCTGTCTGCCCTTTTTTCGCTTTCTTTGTGACACTTTGGGCTTCCGCTCTTTTATTTCCAGCCCAAGTGCAGGCCGGTGTAGATTTGAGCCATCCGCGTATAATCTGTTTGCAGTTATAAAATGTTTTTACGACCTCGTGAGTCAGAGGCAGGCAGTAGGTGCAAGAGGGAGGAACAGTGTTGTGTTGGCTGGAAGGAGATAGAAAGGTCAGCTTGACCATTAATCAGCTGGTCTGGTGGTAAAAAAGAGGCAGATTAGGATTCAGTGACGACTCCAGAAGATATATTAGAACAGGGGAGAGTGGGATCCTCTCACCTGTTTTAATATATCTGTTCTTATGTACCATCTATTATAAAGCCTCTGGAGTTTATTGTGTGTGTCAAACGTCTTAAGCAACATTCTCTTTCATTCCTTGTCTTAATTTACTGAAACTAGCTACATTACAATAGAGAAAACCTTTTACTGCAACCGCTACATCTTTTTCTCCTTTTAGCATTTCATTCTAGTCAAAGTAAAGTCTTTTTTTTCTGGCTGTGGCAGACCTAGCTGTGTTGTTTTTCTGTATTCTCTCCCTTGCTGTCAGTGTGACCTTGACAGCTGGCTGTCTGTCGTGGCGCCTGGGTTTGAGTTTTCTGTGGAAGCGATCTGTAAATCAAACATGTAACCTGTTTTCAGTTGCAGACAGTGGCAGTTAGTGCAACATCTGCATATCTCCAAAGCACACCTGCAGCCCTCTTTTCTAGGTACAGCGGATACGATTCCTTCCTTGTCATCAAGCAGGTGTTCTCTGGAGGGCAAAGTAATTCCCTCTCCGAGGGAGGGAGGCCTTTGATATATCACAGGCTATTAAGGGTGTACCCTCCTGATCTCCCCCTGGGACAAACTCATGGATCCAATGAGAACAACCGAGAGAAATACTGCCTCGGCATGCCACAAGACAAGAAGATACTCATTAAAACACCTGGGAAATAAAAGTTGTCTCATAATAATCCTCAGAAAAGAGGAAATGTTTTATTTCCTGCTTGTAAATGTATTGTTTTTTCTGCACCTTGGGGAATAATTTGATGTCATTTAGTTCTGTTCAATGCCAAAAATGAACTCTTCTCTTCTTCTTTCCTTTACCTCTCACACCTATTTAACTATATTTTTCATTTCAATTCACCACATATTGTGTGTATATGAAAGTTGGACTTGGACTTTTGTTTTATATATGTCATATCAAACCTTCCTCTTTGTCAAATTAAGGCCCTGACATTTTCCCCCTCTCAGAAGTGACTTGTAAGACCAATGCACAAGCTGACATTGTGCTGCTGGTCGATGGCTCCTGGAGTATTGGACGTCTCAACTTCAAGACCATCCGTTCCTTCATCGCCCGCATGGTGGGAGTCTTTGACATTGGCCCTGAAAGGGTCCAAATTGGTGGGTCTAACACAAATAAGCACAGTGATAATCAACTGGTTATTACTAATAAGACAAAAAGAGGTCTCTTTGCATTGGTATAACACCTCTTTCTTCAGGTCTTGCTCAGTACAGCGGAGACCCAAAGACCGAATGGCACTTGGATGCTCATAGCAACCGGGACTCTCTCCTGGATGCTGTGGCTAACCTGCCCTACAAGGGAGGAAACACTCTGACTGGTACTTTGATCTATTTAATGTGTTGCCAGTGGGACCGAAGTCACTTCTACTATGATTAGCACAGTTGGGAATTTTGTATTATGTGGCTATCAGGATGAAAAATTAACATCGATGTCTTCGTTGCAGGTCTGGCTTTGAACTACCTCCTCCAGAACAATTTCAAAGAGAACGTTGGGATGCGACCCAAAGCCAGAAAGATCGGTGTGTTGATCACTGATGGAAAATCCCAGGACGATGTCATCTTCAACTCTCAGAGCTTGCGTGATCAGGGCATTGAGCTCTACGCCATCGGTAAGTGCAAATGAATCACGACTGTTTGTGTGCAAAAACTCGTTGTATGAAGTAGCCTTCAGCTTTTGTACTCATCAAAGTGCTTATAACTACTGTCTTCGGGATTGCTCTTTAGGTGTGAAGAATGCTGATGAGAATGAGTTGAGGTCTATCGCCACTGATCCGGATACTATTCACATGTACAACGTGGCTGACTTCTCCTTCCTGCTGGAAATCGTTGACAGCCTCACGGACAACCTCTGTAACAGTGTCAAGGGACCAGGTGTGTATGAGTTTCCAGCAAAGTATGCACATCAAAGTACAGGAATCACAGAGAATCAGTGACCGGATTGCAAGGACAGACACCTTCTACTTTGCAAAAAATAATAACAGCCACGTATAATCCAAGCCAACTGCTCCATTCCCAGACATTTATATATACATGCAGTGTATCAGCATCCCAGACTGACAGTTACATGTCTGGCCCAACACTTTGAGGATCCTTGAGAACTTTGAAAAGCACTACAATAATCTGATGCATTATTATTATTATAATAATTATTATCATTATTAGAGCCAAAGAATGAGCCAAACTCTTAGAAATGATTGCAGATCTATAATTGTCTTCTTCCTCTGAATAATCTATCTAGCTTCCTAGAAAAGAAAAAATCCTGCTACTGAATTAAATTAAAGAGCTGCTATTTGATACAGTCGGGGAACTCCTTGGGGAGGATGTGGCTTTACAGTCTCAATAAGTACTGTGGTGTTTACAAGGTGCTGTTAGGACTTGTTACGAAATATGCACCCTTTTATCGCTTGCCACATTTAGTCTGTCCCCTGCTCCTCAACGTCATCATGTTCACCGGGGTGGCCCATTTAGCGGTTTCTGTCTTGCTCTGCTTACACCTGAATAGGAGGTGCACCCGATGCTCCAACTGACCTGGTGACATCACAGGTGACACACCAATCCTTCAGAGCCACCTGGATGGCCCCTGATGGCCCCGTGGAGAAGTATCGTGTGGAGTACATGTCTGTGTCTGGACACCCACAACAGGTATACCTGCTTCATACAGTGAAACACTGCACAGCAACTCTAAAAAACACACTTCTACTCTGACCAACTTTGACTAATTCACACACAAACATGTGCAGTGCATGTCCCTGTGTAGGTGTTGAGGGGATGTGGCCTTTAGTGTGTCCTGACCCACTGTTTCTTAGATTAATGGGACAAACTTCTATTTCCAGCCTCCCGTCTGTGTTGGCCTCTCGCTACTTGGGTGTCTGATTACATTACGACACAGGGCAAGGAAACCAAACATACAGCTCGCAGTTTAGAGGATTAAATAAGCAAATAATGAGTTCCTGAGTGATAGCTTCAATGACCAGCAGGGTCTTAGTTCCACAATGTGTGGAAAAGATGCATTCTTTTGGTGTCTGAATGTAATTATCCGTTGGTTTAGCTAAATAATGAACATAATGGTATCATTGTTGTTTATGGATCTGAAATTGAAGCCCATGCTGAGTTTAAGTCTAATAACTTGTCAGATGGATATGAATAGTTTTATGAAATACTTAAGTCAATGCAATGAAAAGATAGATTTGCTTGTTCTATTTCTAAATTGATAATTTGCCCTTACCACTGCTCAATTTGAGACTATACAATATATAAGCATAGAGTAATGATTCATATTAATTACAGAAAGTATCTATGTATATATAAGATATAGAAGAATTACAGCTTTGTATTAAAGACACTGCACAAAATATAAGTTGCTTACAGAGCTCGACTCCTTTAGCTGCGATCTTCTAACTATTCTATTTGTGTTAGGTGTTTGTGGATGGCTCTGAGACCACGGTGGTTCTCCAGAGGCTCAACCCTCTGACAAAGTACCTGATCAACGTCTACTCAGTGGAAGGAGAGGAGAGCAGCGAGCCTCTCAAAGGATCTGAGACCACACGTATGTTTTCTCTTTCTGCGCTCTTGGCTTCCATCTAGGCCCGCATCACTTCATTTAAAGAGATCCACTCTCTCTGTAAAAATCCATATATGGTGTCAGATGTCCGTGGGAATGTAAACTAGTTAAACTAAAGTCACAAAAATGGTCTGACTGGTCTTTGATCGGTAGTCGTAGATGTGACAATCTCCCACTTAAGGAAACCAAATACTGTAAGTGGGGTTTTCAAAGACGAACAACTTAAATTGTTGAGCAGTCATGAACCTCCAACCTTTACTTCTATGAGCAGAAGTTTCCCTTTCAGTCAGCCGCTATCAGTGAATCTCTCTGGCTCAGTTGCACGACACAAATTGCAGACCTGGGTGGTTTTCATGAATAAAACATTCAAAGATACTATATCTTTTTAGTTTTCGCTTTTTTATGTTTATAAAACCATACATGGCAACTAAAAGATAGCAATTGCAACTCCTATTTAGATGCAATGATTGTGATTAAACAGGGCTCAAGTCCAACTTATTTCTTTATGTCTTTTAAGATGTTGTGAAATGTCTGTTTTACTGATGGCAGTAGCAGTTGTTATAACCTCAGTTTCACTGTGACACTAATTGTTGCCTCTAACATCATTGCCTGGTTCTCTAGTGCCCCTGACTGCTGTGAGACACATGCACATCCATGACAAGCAGACTACCACCATGCGGGTGAGATGGGAGCAGGCAGAGGGTGCCACTGGCTACATGTTGCTCTACAGCGCCATCAATGCTACGCAGCCCACCCAGGAGCAGGAGGTAAGCGGACGGCGCCTCGGTGTCTTGCGACACCTTTCTTGCACCTTCAAAAAAAAGTTCCGTTGTTTTGTGAAACATTCTGGCAAAATACTGTTTCTGATTCTGATTTCTAAGCGACATCATCGAAAGACGGAGTCACCAGCTGGGGAAATTACAGATTATGACACAACCGCACATGCATTAATATGCAAGAAAACACACACGGACATACATTGCTTCCCACGAGGGATGACCAAACACTGTGATCAGTTCTTTCACTTAAATAGCACTTTACAAAGCCACCAGTGACCGCTCCACCACCTCCAACATTGTTGGGTGGGTGAACCGTGAGCCCCGCCAATGGGAGCATCACCAAGTGTTCATGAAGTGACGAACCTCAGTGGGCCAAAACCTGGAATCAGTAGATGACATTCTCCCACTGTTCTCATCCAAATGTCTCGATCTATGTCACTTACCCTCTGACCTATTGTTGTTGGCTTGGTCTGGTCACATTGCAGATCAGAGTGGGAGGAGACACAACAGACGTCCAGCTGGTGAAGTTACTCCCCGACACGGCCTACTCACTCTCCCTCTTAGCGCTGCATGGAGAGTCACCAAGTGAACCGCTGACCAAGCAGGGTGTCACATGTATGTAGTCACTTAAACACCAGTTGATCTCCATAATGTAGTTCATTGCCATATTACATGAAGCAGAGCCACTTTGGTTTTAGCCTTGTCTTCATCAATGCTTAACTATCATCCTCAAACACTGACCGTCTGCTCCCTATCCAGTGCCCCTGGCACCTGCGGGCAAACTGGTGGTTCGCGACGTCACCCACAGCAGCATAAGGCTCTTCTGGGATGCTGCTCCTGGTCTCGTTCGCAAGTACCTCATCACCTACAAGCCTGAGGATGGAGATGCAAAAGAAGTGAGTTTGGTTCTCATCTTATTTAACTGATCTTTTCCCACTAAACCCCATGTCTTCCACAAGGACTTCCGCTGCCCGTGGTCTGTTTGAGCCATTAGGTTTTTGTAATTTTTATTTATTTATTTAGATATGCTCACTGAATCCTTCATGCATTGGCTGAGACCGCATAATGGAGACTGCAGCTGGTTAGATGGACATTAGGGAATGTTTTAGAGTCCAATTAAAACATTATAAAACTATCAGAATATGGTTTTGAGGGGGTTAAATAGTGGATTGGACAGCTACTTTATGGTTGCAAATCCCCTTTTAAGAGTTCTTGGGATACATCAGGAAACTCTTTGGTCGGCATTTTTGCTCCTTCCTTAGCCATAAATCAGGTGGAGGTGATCCTCAAACCTCTTCTGATGGAAACACACATGTGAAAGTGACTCATGGGAGGAGGAAGCGATGCAGAGCGTAGGGAGGAAGAGCGTACTGCCAAGGAAGTAGCAGAATGTCATGTTTGTCGTGATGGATTATGTGATAAAGCCCAACAAATGACAGCATGCGACTCACAACAAAACCGGACATATTCCCTGTAGGTGAATCTTTTAGCATGGTTTTGTGGTTCAGATTGACGGTCACTGTTTTGACTTTAAACTCAGCAACAGAGCAGCCACTGATTGAGGCAATGGGTTTTCAGAATTAATATATTATGTTCAAGTTCTTGAAATACAGCAAAGAAAACGTAATGGGATCAAGGGCAGTAAAATCAGCGTGGTGTTTCCTTTCAGTATTCCAGGTGGTTGTGTTTACAGTTTGATTGTTGTCTGTCTTTTGTTTGTTCCCATTTTCCTCTGAAAACAAGCACAGTTTTATATATTATTATAAAATGTCCTACTAGTCAACTACTACGTAAAACCAGCGCATTCCATGTTGTGAGTAGAAATAAAGCTCTGCAAGACTCGGCCAAATGAGGCTGAAGAGAAAAACATCTGAAGTTCCATGAGAAATATCGATATCTGTATTTGCTTTTGATATATTTTGTCTCATAATATTTAACAAGCTTGTTTGATTGTTCTACAGCTGGAAGTGGAAGGAGGTGTGACCACCAGACAATTAGAAAACCTGGTCTCACAGACTGAGTACGGCCTGGCTGTCACTCCGATCTACGATGAGGGACCCGGTCAGCCAATGTTGGGAGATGCAATCACTGGTAAGAATTTAATCATCATCATTATGACATTGTGGATAACGGCACTGTCCCGTTTGCCTGCCCTTCACTGATATGGTGATCAAAGTTAACTTCTCTCTCTCTACTCTGTAGATGTGGTTCCTGCCCCACAGAACCTGCGACTCACAGAGGCTACACAGAGCAGCTTCAGAGCCAGCTGGGACCACGGAGCCTCTGACGTGGCTTTGTACCGCATCGGCTGGAACAAGAAGGGAGAAGCTAACTTACAATATGTAAGAGAAAATCAGATGTCAAAGATGTCAACATTTCTAATATAATAAGTCATGCAGTTATTTATTGTGGAGGATCATAGAAAGGGCTTTGGCGATGCTTTAGAAAAGAACTCCAGCAGAGGCATGCGGAACATCTTAAAAACAGACGTTTTGCACCAATACAATGATAAGCACTCTAACATGGATCTTGTGTTGCTCATGTTTGGTTTGTTTTGGCTAACATTTTCGACAAGCGCCTTCCTTCATCCTGTGTTTGTGTTTTGTGCATCAGTCCATTCTGAACCACGATGAGACAACCCACGTTCTGCAGAACTTGGACCCGGACTCTCCCTACGACGTGTCTGTCACCGCCATCTATCCAGATGAATCAGAGAGCGAGGATCTGCTGGGCACTGAGAGGACATGTAAGATTCACACTCATGCAGCTCTGCGATGACGACTAAAAAATCACCTAAGATAACGTGGTTTTGCTTCAGTTGCTTGACAGAATCTCTGTCGGATCTGTGATTCAAGACTATAAATGAATAAACTTTAGATTTGTACCCTTTCCAAATATGCTGAGTGAAATGTTGAGCAACGGGTATGCCCATTATACCTTTCTATTTCTGCCTCTAGTGCCTCTAGGGTCAACAAGTGGTGGTAGAAGACGTAAGTATATTTGTGGTAAAGCAAGAGGATGCTTTTCCTTTCAAGTTGTGAAAGCATGTTTATTATTTAAACCAGTCATCAGAATTTTTTTTTCATTGATCATCCATCGTTTCCTCATCAAGCAAGGCCCTTAACCCATCCATCTCTCCAGCGGTGCTGTGATGCACCTGACATGGCCGATTTTAATGTTTGTCTGTCCTTGTCTTTGTTTGTTTATTGTCCATACCATTCATCCCATGGCTGTTCCTGAATCTGTTCTTACAGTCAAATGACAAATAAAACTGCTGAAGAGGGATTTCAAATATGCATGCCCTGCAAAACAGGGATTTGAATCCTTGTTTTTGAAGCACATTCCATCATCCATCATCCATCATCCATTCATCTATCCATTGCATTCATCCATGCATTTATGAATCCAACCATTATCATCTTTCCATCAATCCATTGCTGTTCACAAGAATCGCCCCGTCTCAGAAAAGACAACATCCCAGAGGAGGATTGTCTTTTCTTCTTTAAAGCTGCAATCCTTGATTCAAAACAGTGAAACACCTGCTTAGTTTTACCATGAAGAAAAGAAAGTCAAGTAAATTAATTGTTTTTTAATGTAATTTCAAGACATTGAAGACAACGTTGCCATTTTCACATGAGCTGACCAAAATATCAAGGACTGTGTCTTTAAAAGATATTTTCAAGGTATTCCACGTGATAGATGTCGGATAGGCGTATTGACACGGTCATAACTGTGCAATGTGTGTGTGCGATTTCCAGTACCTCTTGGACCTCCGACCAACTTGGTTGTGTTCAACGAAACCACCACCACTTTGAACACCAGGTGGAATCCGGCTCCAGGCCGAGTCCAGAACTACAGGATCACGTACGTCCCCACAGCTGGAGGCAAGAGCCAGACTGTAAGTGACCCAACAGACCAACACACTGCTTTGTGTTGCTATTGTGTTTTCTTAAATGTGCTTTTATTGCAGTTTCTTAACTTGGGGTGATGCTCTGGTAGTTTAATGGCAAAGAAGAAACACAAGTTCTAATTTAATCGTAAAAAAACAGTAGTAGTAGTATTGGTCATTAAAATATTACTCCTTAATCTTCACTGGAGTTCAGTCTTGCATTACCTAGCCAGGCAAACTGCTGTTCATGGCCCCTTGAGCTTTAACTCAATCCCTGGATCTGTTTTATTCCTCCAGAGCAAATTTGCCTCCAGGAATCAAGTTGCTGCCACTGGTATTACATTATTTTAGTTTATTTTAAGTCCGATCTCTTAATTGGTTGTTTGGATACGGCGGCATTAATGTGGACGAAACCCTTCTTAGTTTTTCCTCGATATTTCCAGACACCGCTGGCTACCACTGGTCCTGCAATTTTTGGGCTGCCTAGCCGAATTTGCAGAAGTCTTTGAAAGTTTGGTTTTAATTTGCTGTCAGACATTTCTCATTGCTTCCACAAGCAAGAATTAAAAATGCTAAATGGCGCTTGTGGCCACGCCCTAACGCAAGACTACAGCCTGATAGGCACTCTGATAAGCTACAAAATAACCCCTTAAATCAACCAAACAAATATTTAATCAGTTTTTGTGGATTTTGAGAAGTTTCTAAAGAGATAAAAAGCATTTTGATGTTATTGAAAGGTCACAAGTCACATGTTTAAGGCTGATTATGTTACAGTTCTATGGTCAGATAAAAAAACATTCTTAGAGATTCAAATGTGATGGTTCACAATCACACAGTGTGTGCTATGTGGCCATCTGCAAATATATAAGTGTGTGTGTGTCCATGGAAACTGGAATGTGTACTGTTAGGTATGTTTGCGTAATGAGAGAGTACTGTGCTACAGGTGTCATATATTATTAAGTAGATTGGCAATTGGTTCCCTGTACTTTTCTCTCTTTTAATAAAGTCCAGCTGACAGCCAACATTTGTCAAACTGGAGAGGGCAACTAAAGGTTTAAGCAATTTATAGAAGTTAGACGTTTTGTGCAAAATTCCGCTTCGGCACAGCTGGTGTTCCAGCTGAACATAACTTTACCTTTTAACTTGAGGATGAATGTTTTCCTCTTGAGTACTTGCTGAAATTAAGTCGTGCTGATTGCTTTGGGGACATCACATTGAAAGGTTGATGGAAAACTGGAAGCTAAAAAGCTAGCACCAGCCAAGGCATCTTGGTGCACTGGGAGTTTTGCATTGTTTCGTCTAGGGCAACAAGTCTGTTTTATGAAATGTCTGACACACATTTTGCACTGAGAAAAGTACGGCAGTGCCAAATTTGAGAACTTCCTCCCTTTTGTTTTCCTTTTCATTCGTCGATAATAGATTCAGCCAGTCGGAGCTGCACAGTGATTAAAGAAACCCACAGAGGATGAGAGCAGACTGACCACACAAATCCACACGCAAACACACAGCCAGAAATAATGTAGCAAATTCACCACCAGTCAGAACTGTTATGAAAAGACATCCGACTATTTCAGCCAGGGTTTTTTGTATTAATAATAATAATAATAATAATAATAATAATAATAATAATAATACATTTATTTTATAAGGCACCTTTCAAGGCACTCAAGGTCGCCGTACAACACATTAAAAACAGTTAAGACAACCGGAATCATGGACAAACACGCTCAAAACATCCCTCTTCTGAAATGTTGTCTGTCTTTCTGTTTTCAAATACAATTCTTTCCGTCAGGTTATTGAAATCTCTTTGAGGAGCCCATGGAGAGCTGTTAAACTCCATCTGATAAACAGATCAAATACATTTTCCGTCAGTGGCGACTAGAATTGCTCATAGTTTTTGAAAGCTAACGTAAGACTTATAAATATTGTAGAAAATGCTATCCAACTTAACTTGTAAACGATTGTTTGAGTAGTTCAATTCATCCCAACTGCACTATGAACACCTAGGCTTCACAACGATTTGACGGCATCGGTTCTAAGAAAGCAGTTACTATATATAATTAAAACATATAAACCGAGGTTAGATGAAATGTATTATTTCCTAACTAGACCCAGGTTGGAGGGAAGAGAACTACCGTCCTGCTTCCCAAGCTGACCCCTGACACTGAATACTCCATGTCCGTGGTGGCGGTCTATGCCAAAGCAGTCAGCAAGGAGCTGAATGGCCTTGGAAAGACCAGTGAGTCATGCTCCCAGATGACAAGTGATAACAGTGACACCTCATGATACATGTATACAGTTGTAAAAGTGCACTCCATTAGAGCTTACAGACACTGTTTGGGTTTGACACTTCAACTGTATCATACTTATCTTACCCCAGAGCCTTTGGGCGGTGTTAGGAACCTGCGTGTCACCGACCCCACTACCAGCACCCTGAATGTCCAGTGGCAGCCTGCTGAAGGCACCGTGCGTCATTACAAGGTTTTCTACGTCCCTGTAGATGGAGGACAGGAAGAGAGGGTAAGTTGGAAAATAGTTCTTGAGCAGTAGACCACGTTGAGTGAAATGGGCTTCTCTTTAAAATCCCAATGAGGCCCTCCCTGTATAAGCCACAGCACAGCCTGATGTATGTCTTGTTATTCTTCTGCCCAGGTCCAGGTCTCAGGCAGCACCTTCAACGCTGTGCTGAAGAACCTGCGGTCTGATACTGTCTACACAGCAACTGTGGTTCCGGTCTACTCTGCTGGAGAGGGACAACGCATGTCTGAGAATGGAAAAACCTGTAAGCACTGCATGCGTACCAGGCCCGGGGTGGGTAATCGGGAGAATCGGGAGAGTTCCCGGTGGGCCGCTTCACTTCTGGGCCGGTTGAGAATTTTATTTGTTGACACTTCGATAGGTTGATCGCGGTCGCTGCAGAGCTCCGACGCCGGTCTGCGCGCATCGGGACGGAGCAAAAAAATAGTCACTTGCACCCCCCCCCGTCAACAACTCTTCTCGGCTCGATGCCGGCGCGCGCAAGTATTTGCATTGCATTATCCAATTTCCACTACCATAAAAAAAGTGGGCTGGTCTTGAGCCTGAAATTCCCGGGCTGAAAAGTGGCCCCACTCCAACCCTGATGCGTACCATCATTGGTGTAGGTCACACATTACAATGGTGATCCGTGCAGGGATGTTTATAAGCAGTCGTGACCTCTGAGGAAGAGAGCCTCAGGGTTTGGAAAAGTACAGGCCAACTGAAAAGCCCTAAATATAAATGCTGCATGACGGCAGTGTGATTTTGTCCACCCAGTAAGAACTTACTTGCCTCAGTTGTTGGCTTGTTGTCACTGTATGTCATAAAACTTCAATGAGGCAACCATTTAAAACTTATTTTCTTCATATCATCCAAATCCTTTCACAAGCTGGAAGTCGAGCCAAAAGAACCAAATGCCAGAAGTGCATTAATGCGCACTTAAATCATACCTAACATGTAAAACGCAACATCATCTAAAATGACAGTATCAAGTTCAGTCAGCTTAGTTTGAACTTCATTGAAGAGCACATTGTTCTCCAGTTTCTGCCACAATTTAAAACCCGCCAAACTCTGCTGGGAGTGAGTCAGCATTTTGCGGGGTGATTGCGTAGGAAGGAATTCCTCTGGGTTGGCAGCATCATAATGATGTCTCCTCTCTCTTTACCGTAATATTGTCCATTTATAGGTTGGGGGGAAGGGTAGTGGTCAGGATAATGGTGGGGATAGGGAATGGGGGAAGGGGTGTATTAAGTAATTGGCTCTCCTTTTGGGAAAAAGAAACAGAAGGGGAGGATTAGAAATGAATGGAGAGCATTATATGTGTTATGGCTCTCAACTCACTTGGCTAAGGTCATGCTCCATGCCTGCTACTGTTACCCCCATTTTCCCTTCTGGAGCAATGGTCCTTCATGTTCTGTGGCTTTTTCCTAGAAATGTTAACCAAACTCTTATACAGTATGTACAGTATGTCAGATCCTGCTGCTACTGAGCTTTTTACCACTCACCTTGTTACTTTGTGACATCTGTAGACTATATTGTCATCTCCATTCAGACTGCACTGCCTCAATTTATTCCACAATTTAATGATGAATCAGCACTCGCTATTTGAGCTAACTCTGCAAGCAACTAAATTGTGCCTTGAAATTCAAATCATCTTTCTAGGTAACAGGCTTTGGTTTATGTAACTTTAAAGTACGGAAGCTCTCCCGCTCTGTTTTGCCCACTGTGTTTTTCCCATGCATTTTTGGGGTTATATGGGGGAGCGGCACAACAGTTCTAAACATCTGCTTTGGTTTTTTAGAGGCAAGCTTCACACAGGGCTGCACAAGCACCGTATATATATCCTATTCATTAACCTTCAGGGCATTCACAGGAAGCATCCTGTTGATAGCAGTATTGTTAAATAATGTCTTAAACTTGGCTGTGTTGGTTGCTGACCGGTATTCTTCCCATTTCATTGCAATGTTCTCATGTCGTCATTGGACTGTTCTGGAAGTCCACCAAAGTCGAGACCATGTTGTGTTAAATTAGACTGAATGACAGTACCACTGGTTAGGAGACTCACAAAGGTGTACTTTAAAACGTGTAAATAACCCCATCAAACTACACAAGGTCAAACTTCACAATGCTAAAACACAAATACAAAAAAGGAACATGCTTCAAGCATTTGTGTAGCAATATTATAGCTGTTATTCTTGTGTAAATGATGGCTTTAGCCTCTAATGTCCTGACCTCTGAACTATTCCCCACTGATGAGTACCTGACCTAAACAATCTGTTTTCTCTTCTCTACTTGTCTCATCCTCTCTCTCAATCTATCTTTTAAATCTTTACAAACCACTTGAGTTGCTGGCCCTTAACCTCATCTTGTCATCACTCTTTCCTCTATGTCTAACTTTCCTCTCGCCAATCTTCTTTCAACCTTGTACCTTGTTTTGGCTTAACCTTACCCCGATCCTCACCCGAACCTATGGCTTTCGTATCTCTGTCTCTACCTCTAACCACTGTCCTACCACCCAACATTCCTGGCTCAGTAGTGGTGCGTAGCCCCGTCAGGAACATCCAGGTTTTTAACCCCACCACCAACACGATGAACGTTCGCTGGGAGGCTGCCACGGGCCCAGTCCAACAGTACCGGGTGGTCTATTCTCCACTGACTGGCGCCAGGCCCTCTGAGTCGGTGAGTTTTCATCCACTGTGTGTGGTACAAAGGTGATATGGCACATTTGCATACAAATAAGGAACATTTACATTGGTGCACAATGGCACTCATAACTCCAACTCCTTTGTATTGACTTATCACAGCCTATCATTTACCATCTTATTGCAAGCAAACTGAGGGTTTATTAAGAAAGAGGAGAATAAGGACACCCCCGGGTGGTGGTGGTGGTGTTGTTGTGGCCGCATGTCGCCAAAGCTACCAATTAAAATCTTTATCCAGCAGTTTACCATATGTAATCAGGAATGAGCCTCATCCATTAGTCTGTTCACCAAATGGTCCATGTTTGTGTGTTTGTGTTCATGCACCTTGTGCAGTTACTGCCAGCTCAATTCTTATTTTTTACGCACTGCTTAAGATAAATGGAAACTCCCATTCTTGACACAATGTGTGTCATCTGGCACCAGTGTGACCACATCTTCAAGGTTTCTGGGTCGCTTAAAGTATCCACAAGTGTTACTTTGACATGGTATCATTAGCCCTCAGCATCTGCCAGTATTATTGCACCATTAAGATCGGCTTCTTCACTGGGACTTTAACAACATGGTATTTTAAGTGTCGGGCATAGTTTATTGATAGAAAGGTATACATTTTATGGCAAGCGCAGGCCTTTTTCGCAGCTGGAGCCAATGATGGGCAATGTGGGTCATGTGCGTCATAAAATGTAACACTCGCTGGAGATTTTAGGCATTTATAACCAGCATCACCGATGTCGCCTGTGATGTTTTTGGACTGAGAATTTCAAGCACCTCAGTGATTTGTTGAGCAGGACGGATGGGAGCTGTCTGCATGCGCCATGAAACAATCATGAGCAAATTCATCCGCTGGTCACACCCTGTACCACACACTTATCCCCAATTTCCATTGTAGGCACATACACGGGCATCCTTCCCTAACCTTCCCTCACTAGCAGAGGTTAATCTGTCCAGCTAACTAACAGCAGGTGGTCCTTACGTAATCAGCTGTTGTTACTGTCAAACTGGGTTTAACAGCGGTGCCAGCTGTCACAAATCTAAAAGTATTATTTGGCTCTTCTTTCACTTCGTGCTGACAGCGAGGGTCTATTTAGTAAAAAAAAAGCAGATGTCATGAGAAGGGGAAAAAGAGTTAGACATCATGTCTTTGCACCCCGACACAATTTTAGTTTATTTTAGAAAAAAACACATTTGCCCATCTTTGTCTGATTTCACTGATTACTGATGATAAGGACTTAAGTGAACCCATACTGCATTAAATCTCTTCGGAAGTGTCTGTTCCTCACATGCTTGATGTCTCTCTGCAGATTTTGGTGCCAGGGACCATCAACGAGGCCCTGCTGCAGCAGCTGCTCCCAGACACCGACTACAATGTTGGAGTGGTTGCACTGTATAGCGATGGCGAAGGACCCACTATTAGTGATGCCGGAAAGACACGTAAGAACCTTTGCTAGTGTGTTAAAAGACCATTCTAAAGTATCATAAAAGTGCATATCTTATATAGGTATTTAAACAAGTAGGCTTACATATAAGTTCCAAAAAATACTGGAGATATAGAAATGTTTTGAATGTACACACAGACAAAGACTTTTTTTCCCCATGTTTCCTCGCTCAGTTCCCCGCAGTGGTCCAAGGAACATGCGTGTGTATGACCCCACCACAAGTACTCTCTCTGTGAGCTGGCAACATGCCGAAGGCCCTGTCATGCAATACCGCATCACCTATGCCCAGACCACAGGAGACCCCATCGAGGAATTTGTAAGGATGTTTATGATTCCACATAATTCCACTGTTGCTTAATGTAAAAAAAAAATCCTCTCATTGATCTGAGATATTAATGCACATGTGTCCCATATATGCTCTTGATGTGTTCTTGCATTAATCCTTTTCTTCATGTGATATGGCTAATGTCTTACAGACTGTCGTACCGGGAAACAGAAACTATTTGATCCTGCAGAACCTTGATCCAGACACTCCTTATCATATCAAAGTGACTGCCATGTATGCTAATGGAGCAGGAGGGCAGCTGGAAGGAGACGGACACACAGGTATGAACAAATTAGTTTGTGAGTTTCGAGTGCTGCAGAGATACTTTATGACATGAAACTGGACTCATCATTGACCGTGTTGTGGCTGGATTTCTTCCTTTATGGTCCATTCTAACTAATCTCTTAACCTGATGCATATAAACTTGTATCTCTCTCCTATCTGACTGCTGGTGAGACGCCACAGGATACTCACCCTCTGGACCTCAGTAATCAAACACCCACAGGACACAGAGAGTTTGGATCAGAGTTCAATTCACGTAGATTTATTTGTAACCAACAGTTTCACAAATAAACCTGGTCTGGGTATTAAAGACAACGACCTCCCTCCACATCTGTCTTTCCCAAGCCCCGAACAAACACATTGACATATTATTTATACATCAGCCTCAATGCAGGTGCCGCCTCCGTCCACTCCCTCATTACATATTAGTTCTCGTCACTCAGTGTGACCTCTGTCCCAGTCCAAGCCGGTTACTTTAAGGAATGTGGAGGTTTCTTGCTGACGTCTCCCCCCTCGTTACTTCTCTTATCGTTCTTGTGTCTGAGCCTCCTGGTCCTCGCTCTGCAGTCTCCTCTCTACCGGTTAAGACTGGAGCAGCACAAGGCCGCTGGGTCTATCTCTGTCTGGCGTTGTTGACCCTTGTCTGAGGGAGAGAGCTGTGTGTGCCCTCTTAATCATCTTTGTAGATGTAATTTAAGCCTAATATAACACAATGTAAAAGTTTAATACACCCTATGTATATATGTTGTGGAAGCACATAATTTGAAACATTTTACCCACCACAACCGACAATTATATCATGCAGGACTGCAAACAGACAGCGGGAAATCTGGTTAGATTGATCCATTGATTAAGCGTAACAAGTGAAATTCCTGAGTTGTCATGAGGACCAAACACACCTGGGGCCTCTGCCAGACAATTATGATCTGGCTGTGCTCCAGTGAGTGGGATGTTATGCATCCGGTGCTGGCTAATGTTTATCCTAATTTAGCTTTTCAAACAAAAGAAGCCCTGTTACGTGATCTACTGCAACCCTGCTCCTTGAGGCAGCTTAATACTTAGTTTCATAATATTTCTCTGATGTGGTTAAGTGTATCATCCTCTCGATCACACATTGAGGTATTTCACCCAGATTAAAAAGCCATAATGAGCAATAATACGCTGTAATTCAGTAACCACCATGCTGACAACACTGAATTAGAATTGCATTCCATTGCAATGAAAACAAACCTGTGCTGACGGTGCTGCCCCGTCTTGTTTCCCACAGTGGGTATGCTCGGACCCAGGAATCTACGTGTTTCGGATGAGTGGTACACCCGCTTCAGGGTGTCCTGGGACCCTGCCCCCTCCAAGGTTACCGGATACAAGCTCATCTACCAGCCTGAGGGTATGGACATGTTGTTATGGGGATAGAACGGTTGGAGTTAAAGAGGACATATGTGCTTTGATAGTATACCTCGAGGTAACATTTTCAAAGTCAGATGGACATTCTTTTTAATTTTAATTTTTATTTTTTATATCTACATTCAGGCTCTGACGAGTCCGCAGAGGTGTTTGCTGGAGACGTGACCTCCCACCAACTGCATAACCTGAAACCTGGAACAACCTATGACCTGAAAGTGTTGGCACAGTATGAAATGGGCCTCAGTGCCCCTCTCATTGGGCAAGGCACCACATGTAAGTTACCAACGCAGAAACAACATTCGTTGACTGGATTGACTGCACAAAATGAAATTGATGATTGTAGTTTGAAATGCCAATCCATTGTACTGCAAACAAGTGTTGTTGTGAAAGATTATGAACTAAGAAGAATGCTTCTCTCTAGTGTACCTGAACGTGACAGACCTGACCACCTACAACGTTGGCTATGAGTCCTACTGCATCCGATGGACCGCTCACAGAGCAGCCACCTCCTACAGACTCAAACTCAATCCTATTGATCGTAAGTGCTTTACTGAATGACACTATAGAGGCCAAGATCATTTAAACTTGAGTCAGTCTAATTTGGATTTCCTTTCTCCTCTCTTCTAGCCTCCAACAAAGGAGCTCACGAGATCACCGTCAGAGGCTCGGAGAGTAATTACTGCTTTGATGGCTTGACCCCTGACTCCCTCTACGACGCCACAGTGTACACCCAAACCCCCAACCTGGAGGGACCTGGAGTTAAAGTAAAGGAGAGGACATGTAAGATAACATTCTCTATGCTAGTTTTAATACTAATATATCAGAGGACAGTGCTCGCACACGCTTGAATGGTAAAGGCAACCGGAACATCTCATTTATTCTGCGTTACACTTCAATATACCCTCACCAGACACAGTGTAGTAAATGTTGTGCATGTGTTTCTGTTTTGTCTCACAGTGGTCAAACCCACAGAGGTGCCAACAGAGCCTCCCACCCCCCCTGCTCCTGCATCAGTGCCCCCAGCGCTCGATGGTGAGGAGACTCGTGACATTTGCACCATCGTGCTGCAATACTAATACTTACGGAGATAAGGTCTAACATTAACATAACTGTACCTGCATCAATCACAGTGTGCAGAGGTGCCAAGGCAGATGTGGTCTTCCTCATTGATGGTTCCTGGAGCATTGGAGATGAGAGCTTCAACAAGGTCATCCAGTTTGTCAAGAGCATGACTGGAGCCTTCGATGTCATCAGCCCTAGTGGCATGCAGGTCAGCATCAATCTGGGTGATGATGTCTTTTACTGGTTATTTCTCACCCCATGTAATGTTTTGAAAGATCCTTTTGCTCTGAATGTGTCTATGTATGCATCAGCCATTGTCATTCTCTTATAACTTTTGTTCTCTTTGAACAGGTTTCATTTGTGCAGTTCAGCGATGACGCCAAGACTGAGTTCAAACTGAACACCTACCAGGACAAGGGCGTAGTGATAGCAGCTCTGCAGTCTGTGCGCTACAGAGGAGGCAACACCAAGACAGGTAAAGACCACAGACGCATCTTATTAAACTAATAGTTCTAAAGAAGATGGGTGAGCGAGTGAGCGAGTGAGCGAGTGAGTGAGTGAGCTGTTATTTGTGTAGCATACTTATTGGCCTGAGCATTTAAAAGTACTGGTGTCTTGTCAAAGTCTGTTCCCCCGGTGAATAGTGTTCCCCCTCCTGTTAAAATAACAGAGCCCCCTTTGGTGGTTCGGGTTAAGTTTAAGGGTTAGTTCAGGATAGATAATTATAACTCAATACGGCTTAATTAGTCCCCAGGGGGGATTCACAAGACACTCAGCAGCATGCAAAGTATCATATTAGATTTATATAAATGTATTAAAATCAGCTCCACATTCACCGGATGGAATAATTAACACAGGTGTGGGGCTCTAAATGGGATGACAAATATGCATCAACATGCATTAATTATATTGTATACACACACAAACATATGAGTGATTTTGTATTATAATAAAATGTTTTATTAAATTCAAGTACTTGGTAAATAACAATTTCCTGAGAGTAAAACTCCTTGCTGATGTTCCTGGAGAACCCTGTTTGACGCTCTCCTTCATGTGGTCCTCCGCTCCCTCCAGGCATCGCTCTGAAGCACGTCTATGAGAAGGTGTTCACCTCAGACAGCGGCATGAGGAGGAACGTGCCAAAGGTGCTGGTGGTGGTCACAGATGGGCGTTCCCAGGACGACGTCAAGAAGAGTGCAGAGAAACTGCAGCACTCTGGTAACGTACTAAGCATTGCCATGTGTGTTGTGGTCCGTGTGTCACGGAGCTGTTTTTCCGTATTCCGGTTTTCTCCCAAACTTTATTTTTCCGTATCAGTTTTGTGGCTGATTCACAAAACTCTTAAAAATATCCCTGCAGTGATAAAACTGCCTGTGGTTATTGGAAGTTTAAGAGTAGTCTTTGTTTTGTGTGTATGTTTTACCCCCCCACAGGCTACAGTGTGTTCGTGGTTGGAGTTGCCGATGTTGACATGTCGGAGTTGAGAGTTATCGGCAGCAAGCCCAGTGAGAGACATGTGTTTGTGGTGGACGACTACGACGCTTTTGCCAAGATCCAGGACAACCTGATCACCTTCATCTGTGAAACAGCCACTTCCAGTAAGGCGGACATTAATACAGCACAAAACACTATTGTAATTCAGTATTTCCGCATTCAAAGAGGAAATCATTTCTTTTGACTTTGATGATAAAGGTAACAGGAAAGCTCACCTATTGCCCTTTCCACGCCCATTTTAACGGTTATACTGCCAAAGAAATGTACAAACAGTCATCAATCCCTTTCTTTAAGCCTGTATCTCTTTTTTTCAACCCTCGACAATTTGTTGTCCTGTTTCAGCATGCCCTCTGATCTACATCAATGGGTTCACAACACCTGGTAAGCATAGAGTATCACCATGCACCTTGAACATTCACTAATTCCTCCGGAGCTTGTTGTTTCCCGATTTCTATTTCCATCCTTTCGACATGTTTCTTGTTCTTACCCCTTCCAGGCTTCAGGATGCTGGAAGCTTTCAACATGACAGACCGGACATTCGCTGGCATGAACGGTGTGTCCATGGAGTCGGGCTCCTTCAACAGCTACATCGCCTACAGGCTGCACAAGGATTCCTTCCTCAACCAGCCCACAAAGTGAGAGCTAAGCCTAAATAGTGTTTCTGTGTGTGTGTGTGTGTGTGTGTCAAACAGAGACCAACTAAGCCCATACCCCCAGCCTATTGAGCTTATCTCCTGTGCTATAATTCTGCCCAGCCCACAGTCATTATTCATAATGATGCCTCTGTAGCCAGAAGGGTTTCCCCAGTGCCCCTTGGGTGTGAGCCCACATCCCAATGTGTTGTTGCAGCTTGTGGAATATGTGGTGCTATAGCAGGATCACCAAGATGTGGTCAGAGAATAAAAAAACTGTGTCACACAAACAAATCACCTCGGGGTCAAGAGCTTTGTGTCTTTATTGGGCCTCATTTAAGTGGTGTTACGCAATTTCAGAACTGCAGGAGTATCCAGAACTCCTCAGCATACTTTGTTAATATGTTTATAACGACGAGTACTTTGTGTGCGTAGACATTGCCGTAATGTGCGCAAATGGAAACACTTTGAACTCCAGCAAAAGAAAGGGGACATAAAATGTTTTCAACATGTGGTTAATTTCTGCAAAGCCCGGGGGGGAAACTGGCAATCGCTGACAGGTTCGGCAGCCGACGTGACCGCTCGGACGCTGTATCATTGCAGGGGGACTTAATGCTCTTGGTATTCCTTTCTATCGTAATATGATGGCACAGCTCTGACTTGTGAATCATCACGATTTATGTATTTTTTACGCTTGCAGGGAAATCCATCCGGAGGGTCTTCCCCCATCCTACACCATCACCCTGCTCTTCCGCCTCCTGCCCGACACGACCTCGGAAGCTTTCGATATCTGGCAGATTGCAGACAAAAACAACAACCCCCAGGTCGGGGTCACCGTCAACCGTAAGCTACCCATCCTGTTGTGGCCCCCAGAGGGGGAAGCTGCTGTACCTGACCCAAACTAGACCCAGCTGTTCACTCTTTACATACAGAGCTCTCTCTTCAGTTATTTACAAGCAGCCACAGCTCTGCTATCTTTGTCAGATACGATAGGCTGCGAATAAGACAGTTGAGGCATGTTGTAGCTGTGTAGTGTATGATAAGAAGTCGCTTTGGATAAAAGCATCTGCTAAATGAAATGTAAAGTAATGTAATATTGACCACTGCTCTGAATAACATTCAGATTTGGGATTTTGCTCTGTTATTTAAAATTCTCTAAAAGAAAACATTTGAAAATAAGTATCTTTGACAAACGTGTGTGGTAAATATGTGCAAATAATTACAAACTAATTGAATAATTCCTCCTCACTTCCCCTTTATCCCTCTCCACTCTTGAGAACCATGTGTTCTCGGTAGTGCTGTCTGTGCTTTGCGTGCCACCGCGTCGTAACACACTGTCAGGGATTCATCAAAGGCCCTTTTCTCTTCAGCTTCCAGCAAAACAATCACGTTCTACAACAAGGACACCCGAGGAGAGATCCAGAGAGCCACGTTTAATGAGGAGCAAGTGAAGCGGGTTTTCCATGGGAGCTTCCACAAGGTAAAAACAATGCATGATTTTTAAAAAGAGGATTACTGTGCTTACAACAAAGTGACATTATTAAAGTTTGGCTTGACTAGTAAAGACCCAGAATCTCTTGCGGTCAGCTAATTAATTATCCTTTTCAGATCGTTTTACATGCGGAATATTGTTTTCGTTCTTTTGTTTCCCTCCCACATATATTGGTTTTAAATCATGTGCGACTTGATGCTTTGTTGAAGTGGACTGAATTGGCCTTCAATGTGACGATCTGACAAACAGCCAAAGTTAAGTAGCTGTATAGTTCGAGCTGTCATAAGTTACCTCGCTGTCCATCTGAGTGTCGATCTGCTGTCAGCGTAGTCTTTTTTTATGATATAAATACACCCAAAGAGAGGCTGGAGGGAAATTGGGATTGCTCATTCAAGCATAATGTGCAGATTGTCACAGTCCATGGAGGTCCGGCCACATCGAGACTGGAGACTGGAGTCAGGTCCAGTCAGAAGACTGGTTTGAATTTTGGGTTCCGCTTGATTTTGGTTAAAATGGCATATAGCAGACTTTATGGTATTTCTTTAAAGAACTTCTCCAGAAGTATCCAGGAAATGATGCAACTGAGGCCATGATATCCTCATTTCTAAGTTACTTATACACGCCAATCTCCAAAAGAACTGGATCCTATGTTGAAACTCAATAGCACATTTCTTTAGACTGTCCTTGTCTGTCAAACTCCACGCCGCACTTTTTAACACATTGTGTTGCAGTATACATTTTAAAGTCTAAAGTCTGGTCTTACATACCCCTCATTGAACCATCAGGGTTATATTCCGAGACAGAACCCATTATACAAGTGTTTTCAGTCGTATTACCAATGACAAGAACAGAACTCTATGTGTGAAATTGGTGGAGTGCCCCTTTAAACCCTTTGCTGGAGCTCTTATGGGATGGCTTAAGGACATATGATGACGTCTGGAACCAAGAATACATTCTGGAAGCATTGTTAACAATCGATTAAAAAGTTTAATCCAGATGTTTTCAAACTGTCCCAATAATACATTTTCCTTTCTCTGAAACGCATCTGTGCCATCAACATCCCCAAGTGTAACTTATATTCAGTAACATCAACTATTCTTCAAACAATCTGTCAAAACCTCTCATCCAACCAAAAAGAACCACTCACAATGTCGTTATTGTTGTGCAAATGTTCTGCCTCATTTCAGTGGTTCAAACACAATTTAAGGCCTACATGCCAAGCGCACACCCCCCCCCCCCAAACTTGCTCCTAATTCTAAGGTAATTAAAATGAATGACCCTTTTCAAAGTTCCATGGTCTTATCTGACATCAAAGGTCGCCCACTTCCTGATATTACAAAGGAGAGTTTTTTAATCTGAAGATCTGAGGAGAGCGATATATTGGCCCGCGGATCAGAGCATTCTGTAACTGGCTTTTCAGTTTGACCATTAAGCATCCCACATGTAATTGTAGGGTGACTTCATGAATGAATAGGACCCTGGAAAATGATGGGTCAGACTCAGGACTAGAAGTAAATGACATCACTGCTGGTCTTGTTGTACAGCGGCATCTGTTTGTGTGTGTGTGTGTGTGTTTCTTTTGTGGCCGTGGTGGAGACTGTAGTCTGAATGTACACTGGGTGGCTAGTTTGCGGTGCGGTAGTTGTCGGTCCACGAGGTGGCGAGTGCAGCGGTCGAACTAGCTGCTTATTTACTGGTCTTCTGATGAGTAACTGCCACTGACAGCTGTGGTGGTTTGTGCTCATATGTTGAGAGTGGTTTACCAACCCTTATCCCTGGCTATTACAGAGTTACCTCTGTATTAACGTGTGTGTGTGTGTGTGTGTGTGTAGTGTGTGTGTGTGTGTGTGTGTGTGTGGGTGGCCAGAATGACCAATGATGAGACTTCACAAATGGTAGCTGGGCTTATTGTCCATGAGTGAAAATTACCAGAACAAACCCCACATGTTGAGGTAAGAGTTAATTAAGTAGAGCTTCAACCGAGGATTATTTTCATTTTTGATTTTTGTAGATATTCTATCCTCCTTTAATAATGTATTCATTCGTCTATAAAAAGTCTACAAATGGTAAAAAAAAAAGAGATCCATATCAAATGTTCGAAAACCCCATGGTGACATTTTCAAATACCTTGTTTTCACATTTTAGTGGATATAAACAGTGGAAATCTACCATCATTTCTTAATTGATCGATCTTTTATTGTACTATTCTTGTACTAAAAGAGTGCTTGACAGATTTAGCTTTTCTCATCATGCCAGTTAATAAAAAGTAACCCAGGCTAGAGAGGTCGTGGTCTATTGCTGACCGAACATATGGGAAAGCTCTCAGCGATGACTATAACAGATGCTCGCCACTCACTAGCCCACGAGGGAATCCCCTCCCACACGCAAAGGGTGGGAGCCCGTAGAGGGAAGGTACCGAAGTCAAGAGGACATTTTCCATCAGCCGCAGTGACCCGTCATGTCGTCAGTTACATGCTCGAAGCTTCAGGGTCTACGTTGGTAGGGTCACTAAACAGTGCACTGTAGTTTGTTTAAAAAACACACACAAACCTTATTGTTCCTCGAGATGTCTTGAATTCAGTCTTTCAAACTTTCCTTTCAGGCACTTTTGTTGGGAAGGTTGTGCCAATATACGCATACAGTCATTGAGACAGAGATGGAGTTTCTTTGCCAAATTGTCCACTGACTGCAGTCATTGTTCATTAGTGAGGACTTTCTTTTGGACACGAAGACATCTTCTGTCTGTGAGCTGGATAAGTAAACTTCCTGACCCTGAAAGCCACTCTCGAAATTCAGGAAATTAACTTCCCTTACTAAGAAATCCACAGGGACTTGTCTGTTTGCAAGTGTCAGATCAGACATGACAGCTTCACATCTAGAGCGATACAATGGGAACTGACTGACCTAACTAGGGATTCAATGTTAAGCACTGGTCGCATTAAAACACCAATTTGATGGAGATTTTATAGTGGTTATTTATTTCCATTTACTCTCAATGAAAGCTAACATACGCTTGGACTCGCAACTAATTAATTTCATGCACACACTAATTGCGTGCATGAAATTAAGGTTCAGGATTATGAAACCGAGGGAACAGTCGGGACAGAGCCAAGAACAATAAAATAAAATGTGACGGTAATTATGGAAATATTTCAAGAGTATTGGAGCGGAGACCTGAAATCTTACCATTTGGACTCTGACAGAGTGTTGACATAGCAGAGCACAGTGGAACCTTTTGTGTTAACAATTGATGAATGAAAATTGTTCATTTGTCAACGCTTCGCTGCCGTAGAACCAGATGACTTAGCAACAAATACTGTCAAACAATGGTCACTCGAAAGCTAGTTTTTCCTGAGGCCTTATTTTCCAGTGACTACCGTGATTTTATTGGGTTTACTTATTGGTCAGTGAGGTAATATATACATGCTTCTTATTGGCCATCTCAGTATATCATCCAAAGCTGTTGTGGTCAGCCCTCAGGAGCATCGTGGTACACAGTAATGTCTCCATGCCAGGACCCTGGGATGAATGACACCCCTCTCTCTTTGTGGTCAACCAGCTACTTTGTTCAGTGGCCAAGGAAGTCGAGTAATTTTGTGATCGGTTGCCTGGAACTACGGCCTGGTCTGTGGCCGGTATGGTTTTGTAAAAAGAAATAGTGGCTTGCTTTTCCTGACATAAAGAAAGCTTGTCAGACTGTTGAGCAGGGGAAAATGTGCAATAGTGAGGAAAAAGTATGGAAAGTGTAGGACGTTTGAGGGCAGACCGCACATGATATTGCTTCAAGATGTGGAGCGGGGTTCTCTGGACAGGAAACTTCAAAACCTGGCACTTTGTCATTCCGTGTTGTTAGACAATCACTGACTGCAGCTTTAAAGCCAACGGTTGTATATTTCCTTTTTTAGGGTCTATCCATCTGTGGAGGCCTCAAACACCCGCCTCATGCCAAATCAGTTACCACGCTTCAAATCTGTCATTAACATGGTTCTACAAAGACTAAACAATTCATTCAATCTGGCAATTATGGGAATACAGAATCTGCATCTTCATAAGCTCCAGACAACACAAGGCTCGGGGAAGTAGTTCCTGGCATTATGTTTGCACTTTCTCAAAGAATTTCCCTTCTCCTTCGAATGGCAATGATACCCGTTCCAAAGAAAAATGAATGCCAAACTCAGCTTTTCAAAAGCTCCAGTGTTCTGAGTCCTCTTTGCCAAGTAATTGTGTTGCAACAAAGCTGACAGCTGTGTCCTACTGAGAAGACAATGAGGTTTTGTTAATTGTGCCCTCTCCCCATCCTCTCCCTCCCTGCAGCTCCACATCAGCATCTCTGCAGAGAAAGTCAAGCTCAACTTGGACTGCCAGGAGGTGGCAGAGAAGCCCATCAAAGAGGCCAACAACATCACGCTGGACGGCTATGAAGTGCTTGGCAAGTTGGCCAAGTCTGGAGGTGGAAGGAGACAGTCTGCGACAGTAAGCTAAAAAAAAGATTCCCAAGGATGAATATCCTAATCCTCCTGTGCCTGGATGTACAATTTTATTTTAACTGCTCCCAGTGACTGCTGGAGGGATGGAAGCCTGCATACTCTTCATTCTCTGAGGGACTCACACTTGTCCTGCTCTCAGCATTGTGTATTCTCATCGAGCATGGCAGCCAATTGTAACACCCCTTGATGTGTTCCCCTTCTTCTGTTGTGTAGTTCCAGCTCCAGATGTTCGATATTGTCTGCAGCTCGAGCTGGATCAGCCGAGACAAGTGCTGCGACCTGCCCGCCACAGTAAGCACGAGAGTCATTTTAGAATCGGGTCACTCCAAAGTCAAGTCAAAAGGCCATCTATAGGTGCTCTTGAGGGATATTTTGGCTTTGATGTACAGGACGAAGACTCATTGACTTCGTTTGTTCTCAGAATCAACATCAGATGGACCGTTCTCTTTACTCTATATACTGAATGCATGCAATGTTTCTCAGAGGTCTATCCAAGCTGGTTTGTGGTTATGAGGCTGATAACTAAATTGCAGTTTGAGAAAGAGAGGGCCTTAGCTGAACTCAATAGAACCTTGTATCCTGTGTTATTGTGCTCATGGGACTGTTACCAGTATGATTGACCAATTTCATGAAAACAAGTGCTCATTGGATTCGCGCCGGAGACAGTAAATCACGTTTATTTTCATTTAATACGGTAAATACCGGACGCAAGCAGCATTTATCCCATTATGAGCCAATCATCTATAATTTGCATCAGCTATTAATATATCATGTGAGTGACTGCAGTGTTATATAACTCATTATGTCATGGACTCATTTCCAAAAACGTGGTCGATGTTCGTAGCTGTCAGTGAGCATCTGGTCTTAAAGTCCCACGCTGGCTCTGCTCGGGCCATTGTTCCATCGTGACCTTTGCTGGCTTTTAAACGGTCTCTGCTTCTTACACGGCAAGCAAAGTCAAAACTGCAGTTGGACAGGATGAGGTCATACGATGACATTTACTCTTTCACAACTTGTGTTCTTATTGTAAAGAGATGGTTTATCAGTGGGCGGGTGTGAAATGCACTATAAGAACACTCTGTGTTTGTGCATTTACTGTATGTCGCTTCTCTAATCTCTTCATCTTGTCGTCTTCCTTTTCAGAGAGACGAGGCCAAGTGCCCATCCCTTCCCCACTCGTGCACATGCACACAGGATAGCATTGGCCCTCAGGGTCCTCCTGGACATTCGGTAAAAACTCTCTCAGTCATCCCTTCTTGTCCTCTATCTTCACCTCCTTTACCTCTGTCTGTTTTAATTAAGTGATGATGATGATGGTAAAGCAAGACGTCTCTCTGCTAGTATCGACTATACTTGACATTTGCCTGCCAGAGTGAGACTGTGGATGTCCTTCGCATCAGTCGTGGTATTTTCTTTTCCTTTGGAAGAAATAGCCGAGGAGGACGAGACCAGCGGCGTGCAATGGCATGTGGGCTCAGGAGGAAGTGTCAAAAGATAATTGCCTGTTGGAAAAACAACAGAGAGAAAGGATCGAGGAGACGTCTGGAATATGTGTGCTCGGTAACCTCACTAAGCCCCTGTGAGGATTCGGGAGGGATTGGGGTTTTAGGGATTTTGGATCTGCTCCTGTTGTTACACTCACTGTGCTTGTGGCTCCTTGCTTTTCCAGGGCGGCCCGGGTTCTAAGGGACCACGAGGTGATAGAGGAGAACACGGCAATCCCGTGAGTAACGCCTTACAGCCCCTTTAGCGCATGATACATTGTTATTTAACATTTGCTTTTTTTGCAGGATTTTTGCATTTGTAACTATTTACTCTAGCAACGACCAATAATGCTAAATTAAATCTTTTCTCACTGCCGTTGTATTGCATATGTACTGCTCTGCTACAGCCGTGTGTTAGCTCACACCATCAGACACCAAGTTGCACATATCTGAATTTAGTTATCGACTGTGTACATTTCCAGCATTTGATTCCAAGGGTGCACTCGTCAAGTACGTTAAAGGCCCATTCGCACTGTTGATGTTCATTTTCTATAATTGTCCAATTAAAAGTCTGATTTGACATGTTTATTTTGGCTTTAAAACATCTTTGCTTTTTGTCTGGGTGATGCTGTAGGGTCCAGTGGGTCCACGCGGAGAACTAGGACCCCCAGGCTCAATGGGACCACCGGGACCACAGGGCCCCAACGGACTGTCTCTACCCGGAGAGCCTGTAAGTTGACCTACAACACAAAAGTCCAGCCGGGCAATAAATAGTTAAAGATTCATGATAGACACATTATTCTTCATTATTAGTGCTGATATGAAAATGTTGTTGTGTTTCCGATCCGCCAGTGAGTGGGATTTATAGCTAAAGTCTCTCCAACTTGACAGCTACAAGGTTTTCTAATCTGCAGATGTTCTTGTCTGAACATGAAGTCAATCACAATCACAGACTTAAGAGGATGAAACAAAGATTGAAGCTTCTCGACAAAAACACTTTCTTTTCCTCCCCCTCGTCCCCCTCCTCCCCCTCCAGGGTCGCATGGGACCAAAGGGAGATCCTGGAGACCCGGGCCTGTCTGGCCTGCAAGTAAGTACTCCCCCTCTCGTTTTGTGGTTTATGAACAGGAAACGGGAGATTATCCGTAGAGAGCAGCGTTGCTACTGGAGCCTGGATACGATCCACATGCTGAGACTGAAACCACGCTCAGAGAGTAGGAGGTTTACCCTGCCGTCCTCAGGGAGACACACACTCCCGAATCCGCCTGTTGATTGACAAACATAAGAAGGTCTGTGATGTAGTTCAATTATCGTGGAGCACAGACTCATGGAAAAAAGGGACTGGACATGTTCTTCCACAGCCCTGTAATGGAAGATGTGCGTGTCCTGGTGAAGACTTCACCAACTGGAGCGAGAGCATCTTTCTGTGGACTTCTTGGATGAAAATGACACATAAAACCAGACTCGCCATTCCCATAACATTCAGTGTTCAAAGTTCTTTGAGGTTGTCGACATCACAGCCCTTTCGAGTGAGAAGCGGATTTGAATTCAGGCTTCACCCATTTTACATTCCGGGGGAATGTTTTGGTGGAAGGGTATTTTTGAGTAGGCTGGCATGACATAGCCATTTCTTGGCCGAGCTATGTTCATTCATCCAGCTGAGGTCATTCAGCCAACTCCCACCATTCAACTGGAGAGAACATCGCCGCTGGTTATACTGCCCTCCGAATAAGCATATTCAGACATGGGAGAAAGTGCTATTCTATTATCTTCCGCTCGTTTTGGCAGAACAGTCTTTACACAATAAAGCCTATTGTGACAACACTCTCGATTCAGATTTCTCGGAGACATTATGTTTCAACGGACAAGGGGAACATTGTTCCAGTTTTTAGTTACAAAGATGATATATTAGTTTTGGCTGAATAGCTGGAAATCATTTTTTGTCCCTGTGTCTTACAGAGGCATCAGGGAGCTTTATAAATGTGTTGTTCCTGTCCATTAGGGTTTGATTAGGTGTGTCTCCTCTTTTTCCCAGGGTTCTCCTGGGCATCGTGGTCCTCTGGGCCCCGCCGGACCAAGCGGAGTGCGGGTAAGATCTACCTCTCGGCCTTCTTAGTGTTCACACCAAGTGCTACTCCTCCTGTGGTTAAAGGTGTTCTGCCTGCCATCTCCCACTGAGCTCAGAAGGACTGCATGTTCTCAACGTCGTCAGCCAAAAGAACGTACAAATATAATTAAAAAAACCAGATGCAAGGCTGAAACCAATATTACATTCTGACAATGATGTATTGCATGAATGGGGTCTCCAGTGTGTGGTAACCCACGTGTGATTTTATGTTATTTCTACATAGGGGCCACCAGGAAAGGAGGGACCATCTGGACCCAGAGGCCCATCAGGGCCCATGGTGAGTGTGTGTGTGTGTGTGTGTGTGTGTGTTTGACCCTTTTCTCTTTGTTTTTTGCCTAAAAGAGCCAAATAAATATTCCTTGGAGCATGCTTTCTTTCCGATATATCTGCACCAATTACTCTTCCGGATCCACAGTTGCACTCTGCTGGAACTGCACATAAAAACAGCAGACTGTCGTCGGTGGGCCCCTCCACTGGTACGGGGGTGGTGCATGCGTCTCCTTTTCTTCTCCAGTGGTTTGAAGACGTCTGAATCTACTTAATCCAGCCATCAGGCAAACAGGGAGCATGCCAGTACAACATGTACACACATTATACCCTCCTGAGTGCTCCAGGACTCATTAGCGCTGCCGGGTGGCTGGTCTGTCTGTGTGGGTGTATGTTTGTGTGTGTGTGTGTGTGTGTGTGTGTGTATGTGTGTTTGTGTGTGTGCATCCCATCCCAGTTGTCTGTGTGGCATGTGTGTGTTTCCATCTCCTCTTTAGTGTTTTTGGCAGCTTGCCCCCCCCCCCCTCCTGCCCACCCACTGCAGATGTCTACGCATACATCTCAGTTTAAAGCTTGTGACACAACCGTTAATAGGGTGCAGGAGATAAATGTTGCAATTATGTTTACTGTGCAGCAATTTGAGATCAACATATTTTTATTTTTTTAGGGAAACCCTGGAAATCCAGGTGTACCAGGAATGACTGGTAAACCGGGGAAATCAGGAGACACGGGAAACCCAGTATGTACTTAATAACAGGACTCACATTTTTTAGGAGAGGTTGCAAACCAGGTTGTTGCGTGTTCTGACATCGTTCTTCACGTTAACAGGGAACTCTCGGCCATAAGGGAGAGAAAGGAGAGAGGGTATGTATTGTTTTCAGGAAATGACCTTATACCAGGTATCATATATCATTAATGAGTCTCATCTCTTCATGGAAATGTCTTTGTTTTCAAGGGAGACTTTGCATCCCAGAACATGATGCGATCTATCGCCAGACAAGTGTGTGAGCAGCTTGTGAACAGTGAGCAAACCCTTTTCTTTATATTTAGGGGAACTTTAAGATCATTAAAACATGAATCCAGTGCAAATCCAGCTGTTTTGGTTCTTCTCTTGCAGGTCAGATGAGCCAAATTGACATGATGGTCAACCAGATTCCCTCTGGGTATCGTAACAACAATCCGGGGCCAGCTGGTCCTCCTGGACCTACTGGCAACCAGGGATCTCGTGGAGAGCCCGGACAAGCTGGTCGAAGTGGTTTCCCCGGAAACTCAGGTTTACCTGGAAGTCCAGGAGAAAGAGGTACCTCATCTCTTTTTTTCTTCTGTGCTACAAAGCAGCAGGCAATGATTTAAAGGCCATGGTTATATTGCATTATTAGACTTTACCGTTCATGTTCAACACAAGTGGAATAACAACATAACAGCATCACCTCTCCTTGTGTAGTCTGATACGAGTTAGCATGGCAAAATATTAATAGATCCTGGATCTGGGTTTTATTTATGCCCTTTAGGTTTCTACTAATTTCCAGATATTGGGCATTTTTCCTGAAACATGCTTTACTGGCGTGAAACATTTTGTTTACTTATTTTCTCTGTTGATTGCAGGTTTGGCCGGAGCGAAGGGAGAGAGAGGATCTCCAGGAACTGGAATCAGAGGACAAAGAGGTGTCAATGGGCCCCCAGGTAACACAAGGCCTTCTAAATACCCCATTTGTGTTAGTCTCCCATCACAATGAGGCGGGGAACACAATCGACCACATTTTCTGTCGAGCATTGGTCTCCAACAGCTGCAGACAATCTGTTCGGTTACAACTTTACACTAAAACGCAGTTTCAGTGATCGTTCTCACCTTTTCGGGGACCTTTCCATGGCACAGTACTCCCGTAAGCACAATTAAAATGACACATTTCAACCTGAGGCCAGAATTGACCTACAGTGCATGTGTCTCAGGCACCTTCGTTTTGGCAGCTGCTCTGCATAAATCTTCAGAGTTACCTCGGACATATTCCCAGTTCTTTCTTTTCTTAAGGATTTATGTCTCGTGCATATCGAACTTCTCCAAACATTTGAAATACGATACACTAAATGTCAGGTATTGATATTCATCAATAAGGGGGACATTTCTGTGTCTGGAGTTTAGACGGCATTCAGTTAGTCAAGGTCATGATGCCGTTGTTCAAAAATCCTATTAAACTGATTTGTCAGTTTGAAAAAACCCTTAACCTTTCCTCAGTTGGAATTGATATCCAATAAGTTCTATCTCTGAAAAGTTCAGCACTTCAGAAGAATTTCTTTCCCTCGGGACGCGATTGCAAAGCTGATGTCGGCCCCGCAACCCCAAACACTCCTAAGTCTGTTTCTGTGAATGAGGAGAGAAGCAACTGAGTACCAGTGGGAGGAAGCCCATACTGATGACTATCCTTTATTTGTGTGTGTGTGTGTGTGTGTGTGTGTGTGTGTGTGTATATGCATGTGTGTGTAGGGGGAATCTGATTGTGGTACAATGAGCTTTCTTTGGTGGCTTCATCGCCAACACATGGGCTCACTTAAGGACGAGAAAAAGAGAGAAGGGAAAAAATTCCATCCTGAGTTTATACCGTCTAGACAGATGGGGCCAGGGGTGGGTAGGGGGGCTCCACGAAGCCCCAGACTTTTTTATTTTTCTTGGTCAAGCTTTTTCTAATTGAGCCATTGAGAAATTCAAATTACAGTCCTGTGTTACCCCCTATCGAATTACACTGAGTATTTACGGGTGATGTGAGTGGGTTGTTGTGCCGAGCTCCAGACACGGCCTTCGCCTCCAACTAGCCTTACTCACCTTCTCTTTCCCCCTTTGCAGGACAACAAGGAGGGTCAAGAACTGGACCCCCAGGTGCTTCTGGCTCCTCTGGGCCTCGTGGATCTCCAGGTCGCCAGGGTAATTCTGGCGTGAGGGGACCACCAGGACCCACTGGATATTGCGACTCCTCTCAGTGTGTTGGCATTCCTTACAATGGACAAGGATATACAGGTACACACAACGCTGTCTAGGTCCTGCATGGTACGATGTTAGATACAAGACTAAATGTATGCAGACTAATGACATTTGCAACTCAGTTCACTTCTTCTTTCTTTGATAATGTATGGAGATATGAAGTGTTCAAGAGTAATGATGCATGAACAGAAAACTGTTATTTCCATAGAAAGTTCAAGCGATCGTTCGTTAAGCCCCGCCCCTCGAGCCTGTCAGGCTAGACCGCTCTTGCATGGAACACAGTGCGGTTTAAAATAATGACTCTGCCGATTCGCCATCACAACTCTTAGTAATTTCTGAAACATTAAGTCCTCTATTTCAGACTGAGCTAGACGAAAGATGGCTTCTCATATCTAGCCGTGGACCATCTCTTTTTCTGACTGTGAGGACAGTGTCACGAGCAGATTTAATTCAACTCACAGAGAAGCTCGGTTTATAAAACACACGCAGAGACGGAGTGAACCTTCAGTCTCTGCTCAGGACGCCTTTACTCCACTAAAAAAAAAAGAATCTTTACATTGAAAATGTTTGTTTTCTGCTTTATGAATGCTCTGAATTTCAAATATAGCACCGTAAAATATTATAAACACACATTTTACTTTTGTATTTTGGAATCTAAACAAGGATAGAAATATGGAGAAATCCAAAGCTTCACAGGCTACGCTTAGTTACCGTTGCTAAATGCTAAACGCTAAAAAATCTATTTGTGGGAGGTGTCTAGTGAACGCTAAATAACAAGTCACTTTCCCAATATCTCCATACATTGCATGTACACACTTTAAAACTGGCCTGTGAAGCTAATTGTGTATGATGACTCACATTAAATCAAAATGATACTCATAACTGTGTTCCACAGTGAAAACTCACACCCTACTTGAACCATTTGCAGGTGTGGCATAGCAAACGTTCTAAGTCACCTGTGCCGCTTGCTCTTTGAAGTCCTGTTTCTGAGATGTTGGCCCACTTGCTATGGGCCATGTAAGGATAATCCCACGGAAATAATTATTGAACACTAAACACAAACAATACGAAAGCCCACAAAAAAAAAAACAGAACGGAGCAGACTGGCACTAACATCATCTCACAAGCTACAGTGATGGCAACCTGCTGGCCTGTTTGCATCTTGAACCACAACCCGTTGGGAAAAAAACAAAAAAAAGCAGGGACTGAGCATTTCTACAATGGAAGGAGCATGTACAAATACCACCCCAAACAACTACTAACACAGAGGAGTTCATACCTGAAAGCAATGTTAATGTAGCGGTGATATGTGTAAATAAAACTAATTTTGGTGCTTTGTAAATGATTGTATGAACCAGGACATGTTACTAAAAAAAAAAAAACCATTTAACATCTGTATTGAGCTTGTGCCTCATAACACTCTGCTTACTTACCACCAGCATAACCTCTGTTTAAGTGACTTAGACAGCTCTGGTCCATGAAGCATCTTCCTTGTGTAATTTTAATCATAACGTGCAGGTTGGCCAAATCAGTGCTGAATATTGCTCTCCTGCTATTTGTGTTTTTTTTGGTAGTATGAGCTGGTTATTTTACTACGTCTTATTATCCAATAGCTCGATGGATTTTATTGTAAATGTTATCACAACATTTGGAACTGTTTTTTTGTTTTTATTTAGCTTGTTATGGTACTTGGGGAAGCAATAGTAAGACACATGGTATTTGTTTGGAATTCCAAAGTGCAATATAATTTAAATTGTGCATGTGTAAAGTTTAAGACGGAATCCTTTTTTTATTGGCCGTCCCGAATATTTTTCTAGCCAACAACTACCAGCCTGGACCTGAGGTAGAGACCCTAACTGTGGAGCCAGCTGGAGATTTTCAGGCGATACAATCACCCGGTTACTCACGAAACCAACGAGGAAAAAGATCACTACCACACGACAGAACAGAAACACTCACATCATAGCTGTAATGAAGAGTAATAGTAAAGTAACTTCCATGAGGATGAAGCGATTTTCCGGAAAAAATCTAGTACTTATATGGGTTTGATACCCCTGGCTATATTGAACATTTATTTTTTTGACATGAGAAAATTTAGCAAGATGAATAAATACTTTGTTCATTACAAACCTGTGTGCTTGCTAAGTGTTCCCTTTTTAAGTGTTGTAATATAACTGCAAGTGTTTATCGGACTCCAATGTGTAATGCACTAATCATCTGAGAACCAGCGGAAAGTATGTCGAAGGAAGTACAGTATGTAGACTTTGAAAATGTTCAGGCTGTCCATGTTGTTTTTGTCCGACTTCAGAATATAAAGCTGTTTCAGATTCTCCAAAACAAAAAAAACAAAAAAATGATTTGATCCCCGACGATTTGTTTATTGTGATGTTTTGCCATTAAACCAAATGATCTGACTTAATGTAACAAACCAAACTTTTTTAAATTTCATTCTGTTTTTCTTACCAAAGGTGGAATTGCATGTTTGTGTTGTATATTTACTGAGGATTTCTAAATCAGAATATAGTTGTTGTTTTCTATATATGCAGTTTGGATTTGCTTGCAAGACTATGGACATAGAATTGCTTTTCTCACGTTTTAACTGCACATTTTGTGAATTCCACACAGCCTTATTTTCTTATTTATTTCTGAAACAGAAGAGGCATTTTTCAATAAAACTACTGAAAAAGCGTTTGTTTCAGCTCTCCAGTTATTTTGTGTCTTTTATTAATTCTTTAACTTCTCACCGTATCTGCACATTGACTGACTTCTGAACATGTCAGTTAAAGAGGAAGAGGAACACTGAGGCTGTTTTTAAAAAGGCTCAGTCTAGACTTTTCTTCCTGAGGAAGCTGAGATCCTTAATATCAGCAGCGAGCTGCTCCATGTTTTATATCAATTGATCTTAGCTAGTGTACTCCGAAGTTCATTCAGTGAGCGACTCAGGATGCCTCGGTGTTCCACTGGGAAGGTATTTCGTTTTTTTAATGAACAGCTTTAGTTATTTTTTAGATTTAGCATCTAAATTGATCACGTTCTCTGGGGCATTTTCTGGTTTTATTTGTTCCTTGTCGTGTGTTTCTTGTCTGGTGTGTCTATTTTTTGTCTGTCTCACTGGGGATTAATCCATTTTTCAAATTTCCTATTTTTATACAAAATACCTCCAGATGAAACCGAGTTCATTTGATCTTACGTGACAAAACATTGACTTTCCATCACAAGGCCTTAAAGAAATATGCTTTGAAGTTTTAATCTTTATTTGTTTTGACGGCGAAAGAAATTTTGATGCCAGAATGTCAGGTAATGTCAAGGCAACAAAGAAAAAAAGTATGGAAACAAAAATGTTAAGCATGTGAGCTGCTTCACAGTCTATTACACTCACCCTGTTGGCTTTCGTCCTATCAGGTTGTAACGATTAGACAAAGACTTCCATGAAGAAGCAATGCAATTGAGACCAGATAACGGCTGGAGAATCTCTCAGATTTCCTCTCATTTCAACGGTGAAATGAACGATGAATGAGGTGACGGAAAGACTCATGCCATTGCTGTTTATAGCAATGAAGGGAAAGCATGTCTGAGGAGGAGTTTTGCACAGAAGAGATAAGGACTAGGGGGTTTGGTGAAGATATGGGATAAAGCCTTTCATTATATCGAATGGATGTCTGAACAGCTTGTACATGTTAGTTGGTGAGGAAAAGGAGGCGGGTCTGCTAAAAGACGAGAGAAAGAGCTTACAAATGAGAGGTACATGGTCACACATAACTAAACCTACAGGTATGGATGGTCTTAGTGGACACTTCATGATGGAGTTTTTCCAGAAAGCCAATACTTACTTTCCAGGAGCACTCTCTCAGACAGGCCTTGTGCACAGCTGTCCAAAGGGATACCCTGCGCTTTATTCCTCCTCATCAGGCTCTGGTTTTGGTTTGAATGTCCTTCTGTGTCCCCGTCCGAGATGGAGATGTAGCGCCTTTTTTTCCACCACGATCAATTATTTGGTTTCCCTCTCAACTCAAATACTAAAAACGTCTTCTTCAATGATGCTTGATGCCATCCTCACCGTAACCACGTCTGGTTTCTGTCTGCTGATATTTTTGAGTCTGTTGACAAATCCAGCGGGCATCTGTGTTCATTTTGTGGCAGGGGTTTCAAGTGGGCTGTTTCAGAGTCTGGGACCATTACAGATTTTAACTAACCTGTTTTATCTCCGGTTGTCTTCTCGCAGACATCTAAGTGTCTCTTCCGAGGCACATTATGTCACATTTAATCCCCAAAACTAAGGCTTGAACGTGATTTAATAATTGTTTTGGCCACTGACACATTATTCCCTTGCAAAGTAGACATGGCTAACCATAGCCTACAGCCTATTTACACATCCATCCGACACTGAGCAACATTGCATTTACTTATAATGTTTATAGATACCGAGCAGATGCAAGTTTGATATTTGACTGTAAATCAGCGGCACTGCTGACCAACATCTTCCTGTTAGCTGTGTTAAACCTGTTGGGGCGGGGCAGATTACACCTTTATCATTCTTATTGGGAGATGAAGGTGTGTGAGCTAATAAATTCCCATCGAAACCCCGGCCCACCTTCAACCTGATCAGCTTTAAAATCAAAACAACGAGCTGAAAGATGCAAACATGTTCCACAGAGCAATGTAACTGAGCCAGGCGATTTCCTGCAAATTCATAACTACACAATTTCACATTCCACATAGTTATTTTTTCTATTCTTCTTCTAAAAATATTGATTAGAGCAGCTTGAAACTGTTATTTTGGTATTCCTTCATGGAATAGTGAAAGTGAATGTGCAGCCAAACTCTTGTATAACTGCATCCTCCAAATGTCCAAACTTACCACATTGTCAATACATTTTAGGTAAGATAGGGTGAAGAAACTAATAATACTGTGTATACGGTCACATTTTGTGTAATTTCCTAAAAAGTGATGTTGTGCTGTTGTAAAATGTTGTACTTTGTCAAACTGTCAAAACTTTTAAAGACTTTTCACTCTGTTTCAAAGTGGCGTCACATCTATGGCAAATTCATATCAAGCGTGCGATTTGATGTCATCGTTGGCACCTCAAAACACAGCAGCCCGAGAAAAAGAAAGCCAAACTCACTAAGGAAATTCATGCGTTTTTGATTTACTGTGGAGATGCGTAACTGATTAAAAGTTTACAGAAAATTGGGAGACATTTTTCTTGTATCTTTGTTAAATGATCTAATTCCTGACATTTATAAAAGTAAATGTACGCAGAATATTTGCACAGCGTGTTTTATCGTTTCAGTGCCAAAAATACAATGAAAGCAAGCATGAGCGCTCGGCAGCAGATGAGATGAATTAGTCTCGTATTGAAAAGTAATCACAAGAGATTGAAAAGTAGAATTTTATTTGGACTTTTAGGACTGCTATGAAAGCACCAGCATGAGAATAAGTGGGATGACAGCTCTGATGGAGATCACATGCCGTGGGACACAGACACATGTGGAAAGTATTCAAATTTTCCGGTAAAAAAGGTTGTAGACATTACATTTATCATTACAATGCAGACGTAGAGATCTTTGGACAAGAGTTGAGCGGTTTCAACCCTACAATGGGGTAACGACAGGTTGACCAATATGGGTTCTTGATGACCACTAATATCATAGCTTCCCCAAAGAAAATTCTGAACATTGGATTGTATGACAAGTCTCTGAACCAGCATTGAAACGAATGAACTCAAACTTTCCAGGAAAATCACAAACGAACCTTTTATGAGTATGGATAAGTTTGTTGAGACTCAATAAAACCAGGATTACGTGAGTTACGACATACCTGTAAACAGCGTTATCACATCGTACTGTGTATAATCTCAGCCTGGCTTTTATGTGGTCTAGAGAGGAACTCGTTGCACAAAGGGAACCAGACCCAAATTTATATGAACTGCTTTGCATGCAGCAGCCAATCATTAGAACGAAGTGGCTTTGATTCTCGCAAGGAAAAACCTGAGGAAGGAACGAAGAAGTCCTTTTGAACTTAAAGGGGGGTCGATTCCTCAGAGGGCACGTATCGAGTCAGCGTTTAGCATTCAGTAGGTTTCCACTGACTGAGACGCCAAAAGCAACATCGGAGCAGCCGTTAAATATGGGAAGAGGAAGAGCCAAGTGCTCTCCAGCTGACCTTCTAAAAACCGAGCTATATTCCTCTTAAAAACCTGCGTCCTCATCTGCCATGTTACCTGTCAACAAAATGTGTTTCACAAGAGAAACAAAATGAGGAGCTACGCAGTGTGTGTCACAGATACATATCACACTTCATTCCAACGGTCCCTTTTCCCGCTGCTTGTGGTGTTGTCGAACTTAAATCACAAACACCAGACGTATAACTCACTCAGTGAGTTCAGCCCACTGAGTGCAGTTGTGTAATGCTTGTAATGTGTTTTTAGCCTTTTTAGTTTTCCAACACGAGAAGTCTTAAAATCATAATGTGATGTAATGATGATGTCACCACGGTGATAACGGCATGCAATTGAATAAGGAATCCTCCAGCAGCTCCTTTGTCAGAAAAACATCAGAAGAGCAGCTGGAGAATTGTTTTTGTAAAGCAGTCAAACAAACTTGGGTTCTTTTAAAAAAAAATCCATGCGAAAATATTTCCAACCACTGTAAAAGTGTACGCTGCACACGGCCCAAGTTTTCCAAACGGGCTTGTCTTGGAGAACCATTTGTGATCACAGTTGGCATTAAACTCTGGGACACATAAATTGTGTTTCCTGTTCGATAATAAAAGTCACCTCAGTTCCCCAAGTGCATTTAATGTGCATTAGCAGGAACTATGTTTGCATTAGCAGTAACTTAATACACCTATAATACAACTGTGGGAAAGGTTAATAGTGACACTGATATTAATGTGATGACATTTTAAAAGTGTGAATGACAGACTCCACCTCGAACAATAAATATATCATATAGAGAAAATAATATATGACAGTTGCTGAAATAATGCAGAGCATAGATAACATCTAAAAAATGGTTTGATTTATTGAAAATATTAAACCTAACCTTGAGTTCTCATGTTCAAGTCGTCTATTTTGCAAGGCAGGAGAGTCTCTGGAAGTCCTCCGCCCAGTTCAGAGCTCTGCCCTCTGCTGCAGGAAGCATGGAGAGCACATCTGTGGAGATCACTAGTTGGAGGCCGCTAAGTGTTTTGATTCTTCCGCCTATCCCACAAAAAGGGTGCACCGATGTCTGTGAAAAGTCTGACCTTTTCGCCGCGTCAGCTTTGATGCCGTGTTTATTGAGAGATGAGGGTGGTCTCGGATGTCTCGTGTTGTGACTGGAAAGTTATTGAGGCGAAACTCAACTGTGAACCTGAGGTAGTGGTTGAGCGTTGCCTGCAGGCGCATTTTAATGCGAAACTCTTCTTTTATATCCTGAATTCATCGAAGAGTGTCGGTTTGGATGAACTCATCTACAAACGGATTGATTCAACCTTCTTCCTTTTCTTCTTCAGGCTGGATACATTTCCCCAGGCGGCTGTGAAATATTTTGGGGGAATAAGGCTTCCCAACTTTTGTCATGGTCCATCTGTTTCTATTAAAGCTCGCTTATTTCAACCTCATTCCCCAGTGCCCTCTGCCCTGTGGTGTTTTCCAAAGTTGCAAACCAAATGATGCAGAAAGGAAGAGTCTAGCGGCGCCATGCAGGGCCTCAAGTTAGCATCTCATACTAATGGTATCCGACGTCCCAGCGACAGAGCATTCATCAAGATTGAAGCGTGACAACCATATAGGGAAGATGTTACAGTGTCATCTTGCGTTGATGACGTTACAGCAACCACTTGTAAATACAGAAAGACTGGTTTCATGGAAAGACAGAGGGATGGTTTAGTTGCTTCTAAAGTGTCACGCTACATGTTTGTCATCTGAAGTGGGCCGGAACAGGCCACACGGGTTCATGCAATCAGTTGTTGAATGTAAGATAAGATGAGATGAAATTAGCAGTGGGCCCTGGAGCATAGAGCACGTTGTGGAGACAGGATACAACCACAGGACTTAACACAGTTCAGCTGAGCTGCACATAAACAAGGGCTAAATGATGACCAGATATCTGTTGGTCTGCATTCCACATCTCTCTACAGAGATGGGCTGCCTGAAAAGAAAACACTGCGACAGAGCGATCCTAACAGGAAGGAAGAAAATTGCATCTTTATCGCCGCATTTTCCATTCACTCCAATGAGCAGAGGTCTGTGAACAGGCCTGAAACCTCCATAATTAACACATATCTCATCTGTTTGATCCATACAACCAGAAGTGACTTCCTGGAGTCTTGTTGTCTGGGTCGTCCATGAGTAATGGCGCTCAGAGGTGTTGACGGACACACTGTTTTATTTTTGGACAGAGCACATGTTTCCCCCTACCTCCAGTCTTTATTCAAAGCTACCCGCTATCATTTCATGTTTAATAGACCGATATGAAAGTGAAATCCATCTTCTCAACACACTTGGCAAGAAAGAATATAAGCTTATTTCTCAAAATGGTGAGGTGTGGACACCTTTAAGCATTTTTAGAGGCCTTGAGAGAAGAAACAATACAGTATTTCATTCACTTTTCTTTCAAGGACTTTTAGGGCCCTGATGGGTTTAAAGTATCTGTATTTCACAGGAAAAATTGGAGGACAAAAGAATGGAGAAAATTTAGGAAAAATAGACGACTCTCTGAATCCAATTTTTTCCCCTTCATTCCTTTATCTTAGGATCGGCTTCCGTCCCATCCCAAAAACCACAGATGAAAATCAGTCATGGGAGATTGTCGATAAATGATAAACCTTGAAATACCGGACGAGCTGGAAACGGGTGAAACACTCCAACCAGACATTACTCCCTGAGTTCATTCAGATGTTTCTGTGGGGGGTCAGGTCTGATTGTGGGAGCCGGCTGGAGAGTCAGTGCCGAAGCTTCCCAGAGGGCAGTGAGGAAAGAGGCTCACGTAATGCATGGTCACTGTTTCCCTGCACAGCAACTTTGAGAACATTCTCTCCAGTTTCCCCTCCCGGCCGCAGCAGCTGGCAGAGCAGCCGTCAAGATGACCTTTGAGCCCCCGACAGAGGAAGAGTCTCCGTGACTCAGCACCCAGAGGTGTCAGGGCTTGCACTTCTGGGAAAGACCAAAAAAAGAAAAAGTATCTCAGTTACGGTTAAGTTGTCTTTTTCCTACTTTTTTTTTGCTTAGTAGTGTAAAGCAGTCTAAAAAACACATTGTGACGATTTAAAGATCATTAAAGCTGCTTAAAAAAGAAGATAATTGTTCAGATATTCACCATCAAGTGGTACTCTAGAGCAGGGGTGCTCACACTTTTTCAGCACGCGAGCTACTTAGAAAATGACCAAGTCAAAATGATTTACCTACGTTCCGATGCACTCTGTGACGCGCGAGACGGAGAGCCGAGAAGTGTTAACGCGACACGTAGAGACAGAAATGACATGCTGTTGTGTAGATACGATCAACAACAAACGGCTGTTTAGTTTAATAAAAGAACAAAGACGTGCTATAGAGAACATTTCAGGGGGGCAGGCACATTTTTTTTAATGTCATGCGATCGACCATACTACACCGCGATCGACTGGTAGATCGCGATCGACGTATTGAGCACCCCTGTTATAGAGTAATTACAAAGAACCCATTCAACTATAGCCGGACTCAATCACTGCAAATCCTCTGAGTTTACGATCTTTAACTCTTTTACAGATCTAAAGTAGAAGCAAACACTTTTTGTATCATCACCCACAAAAGATGTCAGGACCATTTCTGTAACAATTCTAACATTGGTAATAGTTGGGTTAATCAATATTATGGTATAGCTTAGCATAGTTTGAAGTTATGATAAATTGGTAAAATTATTTTTTAAATGTTACGCTGAAGTAGAGTTTCCTTGAAATGTAGTTAAAAGCTCATAAAAAATTCTAAGTTGTCCTGTGTGACAGGTTCGTGGCCGTCACCGGTAGGTTTCCCCCCCCCTAAGCACCAAGGAATGCGCAACCAGAGGGAACGTTGGTAACGTGCTTTATTTGAGCGCTCTGACCGCCGACTGTGTCTCTGCTCATGGCTCCCCTCTTCCTCCTGTCCAGCTCCTTTATGGGGACAGAGCCTCACAGATACACAAACCTAGATTGTCATCAGCTGGTCTGATTGTCATCAGACCAGCTGATGACAATCAGACACCGTTCCCTGAACCACACCCCCGCTCCACCCACTCTGCAGCCGAGCTTAAACACACCCCGCTGCCACATCCTGAAAAATCCATGGGAACTGTTTTAGCTATAATAGTACTAATATAAATGTTTGCCAGAGGAAAGGGCACGAGGTCAACACTCAAACACCTACGAGTACGTCATCTTTGAGAGCGACCTGGAAAGTGCTTTGGGATTCCCCAGGCAGAGCTGGAGGACATGGCAGAGCAGAAGGATGTATGGGCTACCATGCTCAGCCTGCTCCTCAGTGACCCTCGGATAAGCATCATAAAATAGATGGACGGATGGTTGGTACTAGAGAAAAGTTCAGGAGGTCAATAGAGATTTATCCCTTCGGAGACCTACAGCACCTACAGTAAATATCAGACCAGCTCAGCTGACGGGGATCTTCCTTTGACGGCAAAGTCCGTCTTGAACAGAAGCCGAGTCAGATTGATTTGTCACTACCACAACATGGTTTGTTTTTATTCCAGCCGGGAAGGCGGCAGTTCCCATCCACACCAATGACAACAGGACACTTGAATTAAAGCTTCACTTTGTTGACTGAGAAAACAGGCCTAATTTCATCCATACCGCGGCAGTTAACAAGTGGTGAACGGCGAGCGGAATGAAAGCACTGGCACAGCAGCCGTCGTGTCCCTCGCCAGTCGTTTCATTAGGAGGCATTTTACAGCTTCACACTGAAGTCATTGTTTCCATCACGGCCTTTAAAGTTGTCACCAGGTTAGCCACACCAGCTTGTATTTTATAAGTAAAAATGTGTAACATGTATCACTAATAAAAACATGTTCAATTATGACATGAATCCTATTTTTTCTTGTGTCTTCCCTCTTTTGAACTCTCCTGTAAGGTCACTCGGGTAAATTTTCCCTCCAACTATAAATGCCGGTGATGTAGGCGTTCCGTCGCCTGATGGTCTTCGTCCGTGTGGGAGAGACATTCCAAGCGGATGATAGAGGTTTTATAATCCTGTTCCTATCAGTGATGGATTTCACAGACGGTCCCTGTCTGCTGTTCACCGTGTGCTGTTACAGAGGAACCAGATGACAACCGGAGGAGTTGAGGTCTTCCCTTTTCCACCCCGTGTGTTCCCCAAAAGATGGCGTAATGGCAGCAGTTGGTCCTCTGGTTTAAATTGAACACATATTGACAGAAGTTTCCGCATGTTCAATTTGATGGAAAACAAAGATGCAGAGCAGATTATGCAGGAATTAAACATGAAAAGCGTTCACACTTAAATGTGTTGCAACAGCAGGAATGACATACACGTGTATTCAATGTAAAACGTGAAACGTGCTTTTGTAGAATTCACAGAAAAGACGAGAACACAACAGTGGGGAGCAGGGAATAGTCCTGCTCCCCAAATTCTGTGAGGTAGCTTTGATAATGGCTGCAGGAAGTTCAAGGCCATGGGTGCTAAGGCAGAGACTTCTGTGGTGTCCTTTAGTAACCTGTACATGTAGTTGCGTGGGCATAGTCACTTTAAAAAAAAATACTTCTTAGACTGTGAATTGTATTTAATGTGTTTTTTCTAATAAGAAATTGAACATTTATTCCGTATGTAATAACTTTCTTAATAAAGTTGAAAAAAGGTCAAGTTTGACCTCGCCTCATGTCACGTGACATCCACTCCCTCTAACACCGGCGGGCTAGCTCGGAGAGAATAACGACTGCAGTCAGCATGAATGTTTCCTACTTCAACACTGTCTTATCAAGGTGCACGCTGGCTCCACATCAGCACTGATTAGTGATATTTAAAATGCAAAGAGAGCAAATATCGCTTCATGTCCGTCCCTCATAAAGTTTCCGCTCAGGCCCTTTCCTTTATTGGAGAATATTTGAGCTAATGTGTGTCGTGCAAAGAAACTATTCAGCCCTTTTAATCTTTAAAAAAAGAGAAATTAATATGGGATTCAAATTGTGGGGAAATAATTGCAGCTGTTATCACCTCAGTATTGCAATTTTGTGGACATCGAATGAACCAACATATAGAGCCAGCCATCTCTTCAGAGCAGGAGGCAGCCAGATCAACTTGTGACCGCACTGTCCGCGTCAGACCTCAAGACCATTTTGGCGATCTACTGTTTTACAGCTGCAAATAAGCGGCCATTTCATAGCAGTTAATAAAAATTACAAGTGTAGTGATTCATCTCAATAAACAAAATGTTTATATTGAAATAATCACGTGGAACTAATGAAGTTTGACGAGCCTGCGTCCGCTCCGCAATAAAAAATAAAAAAAAACATTGTGTTAAGGTCCCTCTGCACACAAGACCAGAACACGGCAACCATGAAATGCATATTGTATGGTGATAAAAGTGCACTACATTTAAAAGTGCTTCATAGTTTTTTTCCGTAATGCATATTAACTAAGATTCTCCAATAAATAAGTTAATTGACAAATTAATAAGAAATGTTCTCTCTCTCTGTTTTCAACATCAACAACGGCCGTTCAAAATGTGACCGAGCGGACACAAGCCTCCAAAGGCAAATCAGATAATGTTTTGACAAAAAAAAAAACGAAACAATGAGGCGCTCACTGGGAGAGCTGTGTACTCTCCTCTGGGTTTCAACTGCCGTCGTCGCTACGGCAACCACAGACCCATTCGTTGAAGTCGACAGTTAACAGGGCGGCTTGATATATAAAAACAACGATTCTCTGCCAAGTGTTTCATAAGAGGATGGAAAACTCAAACGGCTTGGATGAGGAGACCGTAGTTATGGCCCCAGGATTGGATCTCTGGCTCTCAAAGTCATCCAGCTGTTTTACTCCGGCACACAACGGCATCTTTAACCCGACGGACGCAATGCTTCATCTTCTTTGGCCTCTGGACATCGGCCGATATGCTCAGTGCCCGTCAGGAATATGGAGACCCAGCCGGCATACATCTGTAAGAGATGAGAGGATAAGAACATTCTACAATGTTCGTGACACTGAACAAATGACAGCTCGGTTTGGGCGAGCTTGATTTGCAAAATGTCTTTAATCCAATTGTTAGAGTCTGATGTGGTGATGTTACACTGTTCACAAACAGTCAAAGCTAAGATGCATGTACAGCTACTTATTTTTTTTGACAGACAATGATCTGCAGGAGACTGTTCTCAACGCCACAAAACCTTTGAGGCTAGTGTTAATTACTCCAATGTGTAAAGGACTTTTTAGACGTCAAACACAAAAAGAAAGGACAGACATGTGAAACTAAAGAATGCAACTAACAAGGAAGACGTTCACAACAAAGTCATCTTTCTTCAGTGGGATAGACGCGTGGACTTTGTAATAGAATTGTAACTGCTTCTTCCTTTTCTTTTGCGTTGCCTCCTTTCATTTAAATTTAGTATGTTTTTAATTGGCCTTGTGTGTGTTGTCTGGTGTGAGTGAGCCACTGGTGCACTGACACCAAGTTTAACCCTTGTGTTGCCTTAGGGTCATTTTGACCCGAATCAATATTACACCCTCCCCCCGCCTTTGGGTCATTTTGACCCGATTCAATGTTTCACCCTCCTGTTACCTTTATATTTACTAACATATTTTACCCTTTGGGTTCAATTTGACGCCAGCAATAAAAACCTCCAGAAAATTAGTAGAATTAATATTGTTTTCCAAGTTTAAGTGTGAGACACTTTATGTTTGTTTGTTGACTACCGAAAGAACACCGACATTAAACATTGAATGGGGTCAAATTAATCCTAAGGCGGGGGGAGGGTGTAATATTGATTCGGGTCAAAATGACCCTAAGGCAACACAAGGGTTAAGAGTGTTGTACGTTTGTTTTCTGTGTGTTCCCAGAGCTCGTGGACAGTGTGCGGAGACGTCCAATGCTTCTCAGACATGCTGGGCCTGGTTACGGTTGCTAAGCTATGATTAGACAACCACTGTTTTGGGAAGGAGGTTTAGCGCATGCTCAATTAACGAAAGCCACGAATACTTATTCCATAGGTCATCTGATATTGTTGTGTTTGGCCCCACTCAAAACTTGTCTGATCAAGATGTACTTTGCGTTTCTTTTTTTCAAAACGAGGTGAACAGCAAAACTCAGAATACAACTTAATATCCCCGGAATTAAGTCTAACTACTGCAATTAGGGCCTGGTCTTTTTCAAACAAAGTGAATCACTGTACTTTAATGGTCGAGTAGATATACATCTGAAGAAAAATTATGTTTTCTACTCATGATTTTACTGCTCGTAAAATCCATCCCACCTCTGAAGAAGCAAACTCGAGATACAGAATCCCAATTAATACAATTATGGAATTAACAAACTACCCGTCTTTAATTTATTATAAACATGTCTTTTGAAAACAAAGCCAGTTGCTTTAAGTGTAGTCTAATGTATTTCTGCACTTTGTCTCACAAAGCATTTGAGCATTTTTTATTCTGGGAGAAGCGGCGCCTCGTATTCCAACGGAAACTCATCCCCTGGTTTAAACTGATTCAGACTGAGAGCTCTGTGTCACTTTTACTGGCAGTTTGACCATTTTGCCAGAGTTAATACAATGTTCACTTCAAACTTTTTGCACCGCTGCTGAATAAAATAGTTGAATCACTGTGTGATCTCATGATGACTCATGAATGGAAGGTGTTGATGTCCGGTGAAGTTTGTAATTTAGGTCTCCAGCCCTAGATGTCAGCTGACTGGTGATTACAGGCGGTTTGGATGGTTTGGCGGTTCTGATTTTACCCTCAAATGTCTTCAAATGACACTTCTCAAATTATTATGACAAATTACTTACAATTTCTTACCGGTTAAAACATCATCTATAGTCTGCTGTTGTGCTCCCAGTCCGTTTTATTCTGCATTAACTTGTTGTTGTAGAGTGTGAGATGAAACAAAAGGCATTTGGACTTTTCATTTGACCTCTCTGACCCAGACTTGTTAAAACAAAGTCTGGTGATATTTAGTTTTTAGGTAGATCTCTCAGCAATGGCCTCAGTAAAGTTTACAAGCAACAAAAAACACATAAAAAGACATAAATCAATTAATACACATGTGTGCAGAGTTACATGAGACACACTGTTGAACTTGAGGAGGATAAATCCACAGCGGAAAACCGTCGACATCAAATGCACTATTTATTTATATTTGCTAAAAAATATACAATGCCCAGAAATTACACCATATATTAAATATTGTTTTACATATTCTGTCAGAATGAATGGGCAACAGTGCCAAAGTCAGAGTAGGTAAATCAGAAAGTATTGTTGTTTTTGCTTTGAGTTTCTCATGGGATTTATGAACTATAATCAAAGAAATAAAATGTGCCACTGTACCGTATGATTATTTCTCAATCCGTCAGTATATTCACTAATGTGAAACATTTGTTCAACATTATACTATCTCCATTCCAGCATAGCATCAATAAAATGTCTCTGAACTGTGAAGGTGGCTGTGATACGGCATGAAGGCATTTACTGAATAGACAATTCATTCAACTCTCACATGAAGCATCATCTTGTTTGGATATAACACTTAGACGTCTCCAGCAGATCTTCACTCATTGACAGATACGATGGTAACCTGATGGCTTTCCATCTATAAACCCTTCGTGCTCTCATATTGTACTGTCAAAATGTATTTATTTTCACGTTCTACAACGATCATGGCTGTAGCTTTGGCCCGAGCGGCATCGCTGTTTTGGGTTTATTTGGGTTTATGGAGCTTATGCATTGCTTTCTGTATAGGTTTTGACCCCGTCTTCATACTTTAAGAACTTAAAGGTTCAGATTTTCCTCCGCTAAGGCAGAATAGTTACAGACAGGAGACGCCAGAGACTCCCAACAGTGGAGGTCATTTTCTTGTCTGCAAACTTCCCATTTTTTACGCTTGCCTCTGGGCTTTTTTCATTGCGATTCCACCTGAAAGGTTTATTCCACAACTTGGCCACTGAATGTAACCCCGACCCATTTAACTTGTCCTGGTGTCTTTGGGGTTCAAGTTGTGCACCGTATAAAAGATGGCTCGGAGCCTACAGCATATCGCGTTTCCTCCCAATCTGTCTTGTTCACCCTCTCCACTTTGACCTGTGTAAAAATTGGAAAATTGTGGAAAATAAATGAACCATTGATTTATTTGTGTCGAGACAGCTTCATGTCCATGTAACAGCATGAGGCCGCTCTCCATGGTTGGGTAACTTGGACTGAGCAGTTTCATGGGTCTGACCTTCTTCCCCTCAGTTTATGTTGTGGCTTTGTAGGCCTGTTTAGCTGCTACTTGTCAGCAGTGTGAAACAATCTGCAGCTTCCACCTTCAGCTGTTTTATTCTCACAAGCCAAAGAACATAAAGACATGAAGAAAAAAACCTGCCACCTGCTTACATTGCTGTCAAATCCAGTTTCCTATACCAGCTTACTCTTAGCCAGGTATGTATTCTATATTATGCTGAACGGGTAATTGTACATTTACATGCTTATTTTCTTTCTTATTGAGAGTTAGATGAGGAGATTGATACCAATGTCTGTGCGCTAAATATGAAGGTACAGACAAGAGACAGTTAGCTTAGTTTAGCATAAACACTGCAGGGGGAAACGGCTGCTATCCTACACTGAAAAAAATGATACTTTGGACTAACCTAAAAAAAACACTCTAATTTGTTACAAGCAAATTTATTAGTTTTTCTCAAATTATATTTTTGATTTGGTTGAAACCGGAAATTTTGATTAAATATGAAGTAAAAAAATTACATTCATACAAATTAAAAGTTTTATATATTATAAAGACAATTATTTTACTTTGGTACAACTTAATTTTTTAATTTGGAAAAACCTCATATTTTCTATTACATGAAAGCAAAGATTTTACTTTACACAAAAGTAATTAAAACACTCTAATTTTGTTACAAGCAAATTTATTAGTTTCTCTCAAATGATATATTTGATTTGGTTGAAACCTAAAATGTTGATTTAATACAAAGTAAAAAAATTACATTCATACAAATTAAAAGTTTTATATATTATAAAGACAATTATTTTACTTTGGTCCAACTTGTATTACATGAAAGCAAAGATTTTACTTTACACAAAAGTAATTAAATCACTCTAATTTGTGACAAGCAAATTTATTAGTTTCTCTCAAATGATATATTTGATTTGGTTGAAACCTAAAATGTTGATTAAATATAAAGTAAAAAAATTACATTCACACCAAGTAAAATAAGTAATTATAAAGACCATAAACCATGTTTGTTTGTTTTACATTAAAACAACTTTATTTTTCAATTTGAAAAAAAAAGAAGAAAATTATATATTATCTATTACATACAAACACCGTTTTTACTTTGGACTTAACTAATTGAAACACTAATTTGTTACAGGTCATTTTATTAATCTTAAATTACATTTTGGTTTTCGTACATTGCAATTAATAATATATTTAATTTAGTCCAAAGGAAAAAGGTTGCTTAATGTAGAAAAATATACATTTTCATGTTGCTTTTATACAACTTAAAAGGTTTACCATAAACAAACGCAAAATATGCTAGAATATAAAACATTGTTACAATCAGTGTCTAATTTAGTTTAAACTATAACAAAAATATATAGACTTCAAAAGATCTACATAAATCTTAACATGAACAATACAATTACAATATGGCTCCATTTAAACATGACAATTTGAACGCCATTACGGTGTTTTTTTTACATCCGTCCTTTAACATGAGAGACTTTGTAATAACAAAGAAGGGTAGCTATATAAGGTAACAAAAATCACCCCTTTAGCTCAGAAATTCAAATCTTATATAATTTGACACAATATCCTATAATAAACTTTAAAAAATTTAATTTAAACTGTCAATTATTGAGTTTTAGAGCAACGTTTCTTCTGGGTGTAGTTCCATACTTAGTAATTTGATTTTCCCAAAATGTCAAACTATTCATTTGAATGTATGTTTTGTAAATGTCATGTTGTGTTTGACATGTACTACACCCCTAGAGTCCGAACTTCCTTACATTTTACATTTGTGTTTTGCATACAGGATTGGTGATTGGCTTTCGGAGTTAATAATGCCGACAGTGTAAGAAAAGCAATGAGATCCAACAAAAGTGCATTTTGGATTTTCTCTGCTTTGCAGAAGATGACTCAGATACGACCTTTAGCTATTTTGATGACGGAGAGAATATTATGTTTAAAGATTTAGCCTTCAGATGGATCTCTGGTCACGCTTATATCACACATACTGTATGCTGTGCAGTGCGAAATCCATACCATCATCCCTCCATCATTCATGCACAGGATCAACGACGTAAAATACTCAACCCATCTCTGAGAACACACCGCTGCCCATGTGTTCTCCATTACCCACCGCTTGCTGTAGTATTTCAATGATGTGACTGAAGGGTGAAGCCAGGTTTGAGCAGATGTCTTTGGTTTTGTTTCCTCCACTCCACGAGGGTTTACTGTACACAACAGCTCGGATTAGATGGGAAAGAGTGCCGTGGACGTGTCCACTGTATCCGTCCCTCATGGCTTCACTTACGTCTCCATTCAGTTAGATGATAATCGCTTCTGTCCCAGACGGAAGAGGGAAGACGTCAATCGGCCCTTGCCTCATGCAAAGCTAGTTCCAGGCTAATCTTGGGGATTCCTCTAAGATAACCGGCCTCCTGTGTTATTTTACAAGGACACCTGCACACAGCCCCGGCTTCAGGGCAAGGTGATTTCATTTTCCTGTCTGCGGATTCACGATAACATTTTTTCCTACTTTCCCAAAGCACTTTCCTCCTCTTCCCAAGATATCAAAAAGATGTAGAGGGGGATTATCTGACCTTGAAGGGGGCATGATGACAGATTTTCTCCATTTGAGAGGATCCGGGGCCTCTTGTTTGAAAGACAGCTGTCTTTCTTTATCAGACCATGAGCAGCATCTGACCAAGATCTATTTTAAACAAGGATGTGAAGGCGTATAATGTGATATGCTGGACTAAAAGAAATGTCATATATGCAATAATCCGTTGGCTCGCCGTGATTCCCAGAAGAGCCGTCTCTGTCGCTGTGGGGCTGCCATGAACTTTTCATTATTGAGGTTCTTGTTTAAACAAACTGCATCTATAAAAGAAGCCTGAAGGACTGCGCCTTGAAAGGAGACATCTCCTGCATCAAAACAAACTATTAAAAACCTTCTTCTGAGGTTCATAAAAACATTTCTCACAGTATTCCAAAAATAATGTGATAATTGATTCAAATAGTAATCTTTTAAAGAAGGATAATTGACAAGCAAATGTGACGATATTACAGAAATGCCATGATTAATGGCTGTAATTTAACGGCACATTACAGACACTTTTGAATGCATGTAGCTCAGCAAAAGAACAATAAGTCCATTGATCATGACTCACTGCTGTAAACTGGAAATGCCCCCTTGTCGGGTCTTTGGATGCACATCCTTTCACCTCTGTGAGGAGTAGCTTATTATTATTATTATCATTATTATTATTATTATTATTATTATTAATAACTTGTGCAGCTGCTTTCTGTTGCTGATACCGTGGCTGTGGAGAGACCTCTGGGTTGGTTTGTCTGGCTCAAGGCTGAGAGTTCTCTCAGTGAGTCAGCAGGCGGACTTCCACCAGAGCGTGAGATCCCCTGGCCGCCAGCCACGCAGTTTGGGCCACCGAGGCCAAGTTTGTGATGAGGACCACTCAGACACCGCATGTTAGAGGAACAGTGCTGCCTCCAAGCGACTGGGAAAGTGCAGTCAGCCAGTGTGTGTGTGTGTGTGTGTGTGTGATTAGTCGCACATAAGGGCTATAGTCTCTCGCCATTAACCTGCACCATGTCCACAAACCTCACAGGATCAGTTACGTTCCAGCTGTTATTTGTAGCATAAGCAGCAATAGTATTAAAAGAGAAAAACAAAGCATAGTGTTACCAATGCTTTTAACTTTAAATATGTCTAAATGTGATTAGTAGCATTTGTAGACTACATGTTTCGACAGCACCTCGTGCCACAGCTTTATAAGCTAATCTTGATCAGGTCAACATTGCTGGGAATTTATTTCAGATTGAGTTAATAGTTTTTTTCCCCCTAAATTTTTGCCTTAATGCCAGATAAGAAAAAGAAAGAAAGCAGGTAGGTGTCAGGGGGTTGAAGTAACCGCAATTTGTTGCACGTCACCTCCCACAAGTCCATTTGAATTATTGATGACATCTTGTTGATTAACATTTTGTTTGTCCGTAATTTCAGGTCTTTGTGAATGATTAACTATAAACTATCCATCAAAGGTAGTTTTTGACCACTATAGTGCTATGTTGTGATTTTATCCTGGGTCCCTGGTCTTCTTAGTGCACGAGGATGGACAGGGCGATACACAGTCCTGCTGAAACATTCACAATATTCCACTAATTGACAATTGGTGGCAGTTATGTGTAAAATAATTGTATCAATGAAGTGCTGCAGAGACAAAGCTGGAGAAGCACAGGTGTAAACACTATTACTAATTATGACTGAATGTATCTGTTCAGTTTCAGGGTATCATTGTCACGCTGTCAGGAGACTTGAATGGAAAGGAGACATATCATGTTATTACTAACTTAGAACTTTTTCTTGACATATCAGCCGATTTAGATGTTTTTCTCCAACAGCTAGAAGTTAATGTAAACTGTCAAAAAGTGGAAATACTATCCTTTGACTTTGTTATTGTATTTATAGTCATTATTTACACAAAACACTCGATTGAAATGATGGGGAACACATTTGTAATATTATTTGTTTGTATTTAGATTATAAAGCATCTTGGCATTACTTGTTTTAATTATGTATAATAGGATGCTTTGAGCAAGTGTTAGGAAGTTAAACTTCCTCACAAATATTCATTTTTATGATTGTAAACACTTTTATATTATTGTAAACACATTTATTGGGATAACTTACATTTTTTAACCTTCTTCCTTTTCTCATTTTCATTTAGCTTGAACGCACCGTGATGAGAGTCAGTTGCAGCACTATAAGCAGAGAGGCGCCCCGTGCCGTCAATGACTGAGCAGCACGCAGGGAATGAATGTCCTTCTAATACGTGTCTGATGAAGTTATTTGTTCCAAATGTTTTTAAGGGTGTTTCTTCACGGCTGAGTTGAGACACATTGTGAGCTGCTGGTCTTCTTCACACAGACACATGTGGTGTGTCTGTGACGTTACTGTATGTGATGTTACTTCCTGTGGTGTTACTGTCTGTGTCATTACTATCTGTGGTGTTACTGTCTGTGTCATTACTGTCTGTGGTGTTACTGTCTGTGCTGTTACTGTCTATGCTGCTGTGCGGTGGCGGCAAACGTGTATAAATGTAACCGTCAGCAAATATTCTCCGACCGGGCGTCAGAGCATTAGTGCACCTTTACCTGTTGTATTGTTTTAAATGTCTTAACTACATCATCTCTAGCTTAAGACTATCTTACTTTGGAATGGTGCCAGCGGAACCACCTCCACATCAACTCCAGTAAGACCAAGGAGCTGGTGGTGGACTTCCGCCGTGGTAAACGCTCTCCTACCAGTGAGCATCCAGGGACTGGACATTGAGATTGTATAATCTTATAAGTACCTGGGTGTTCACCTGAACAACAAACTGGACTGGGCTGACCACGCACACGCACTCTATAAAAAGGGACAGAGCAGACTCTTCCTGCTGAGGAGACGGAGGTCCTTTTGAGTGACCTTCTCTGACTCTGTGGTGGCATCAGCCATCTTTTATGGAGTGGTCTTCTGGACTGCAGCATAGCAGCGGCTGACAGGAAGAGGCTGAACGAGCTGATGAAGAAGGCCAGCAGCGTGCTGGGTGTCCTCTGGATACTGTGGAGGTGGTGGGGGACGGGAGGATGATGGCAAAGCTCTCGTCCCTGATGAACCACGCCTCCCACCCCATGCAGGACACTCTCGCAGCTCTGCACAGCTCCTTCAGCCACCGGCTGATTCCTCCCCGGTGTCTGAGGGAGAGGAACCACAAGTCCTTCCTTCAGCTGCTGTCAGGCTGCACAACACACTGCAGTAGATCGCTGGAGATCCTGGCAAACTCTGCACTTTACTCAGCACTTTACTTTATTTCCCCCCTGTATATTTAGTATTTAGTATTAGTATTTAGTTTTTTAGTATTGTGTTTTGTGTTTTTTTATATTTATTTTCATTGATGCTCTGATCGGCACCGTTGCTGTGATTTTTGAAATGTCCCCACTGTGGGACAAATAAAGGAATATCATTTCATATCATATCATATCTGCACTGTGTGTGTGTGTGTGTTTGTGTGAGTATCTAAAGTGCAACATCTGTAATCGTTCATCAAAAAAAAAAAGTTACGATTTATGTGTGTGGGACACATACAAGTGTTTGCTGTGTGCTCGGCTGCTCCGTTGATCAGAAGTTCTTGTTGGAAAAAAGTACGACTGAAATCTCTCCAGAGCCGGTTACGAGGAGCAGGTTTCTCACAGCAGAGCGTCAATAAAAACAGGAACTCTGAACATTTCAGTCACTTTAAACCAAATCAAACTGGCAGAATTGTACATTTCATAATTCAATTGATTCTCAAGTTTATTATGTTACATGGTGAAATTATAGCAGCATATCTAGTTCGTACATTCACCTGCATTGCACCACTTTTTAAAAGACAGACGGAAAGAATTATACAAAATCAACATTTACCTGAGAGTAGAGGAAGACTAAGCTAGGAAAAACAAACCTGGCTAATGTGTAATGAAGGGAAGACTTCCTTGAACTCTCTCTCTCTCCCCTCAATCCATTATGTTTGTCACTTCGCCAGATAACAACCCAGCGTGCCACAGGAACCGCAACGGGTTTTCTTTTCTTCTAGGAATTAATTTAATAGGATTATTTGTCAAATCCAATGTCTGCTTTCTGTTAGCGCGGAGGTTGTTAAAGTCTGCCCTGCAGAGGTTTTTACACCTTTAAGTTATTATTGATTTATTTAGTCATGGCCTCCCATTCCTGTTGTGAAGTGTGTACACAAAATGGGATCCTTGTCTGTGCAGCGGGGCACTGTCTGCTTCAATTAGAAATGTTCAAACCATAGGCGGAAATTTTTCCACTGTTTGCTCTTCAACCGCTCACATTTTCCATCTGCTATGAAAGTTTAACTTCCAGCTTTTGGGGGCAGGGAGTTCTTACTTTTTTCTCTTTATTTAGGTAGAGGGGGATAAAAAAGCATACAGACAATCTGTCAGTCGATATAATGATGATGCGTGTTCACTTTTGCGTCTCACATGTCAGGCTAAATTAATACAATATGAATATCGAAATGCAGAAAAAGATTTGCGCTCGATACGTTTGTTGGATTCGTTCATAAAGTTAGCGTTGTACAGTATGCCGAAATGTACCGCAAATGTACAATACCCCATTGTATTACTACCGGTACTCAGAATAAGTTTTGTTCAGAAACATTCCTCTGATTGGCGTCGACGAAGCGTGGCAGAGCGCATTTGCAGCGCTCTGCTAGACGACTGGATTTGGATCCTCGGGAGCGAGAGGTTGTCACGTAACAGCAGTCACAGCATACACTGCAGGTCCTGTGATCTGCCCGGCACTAATGAGAAGGATGGAGTTGAAGTTAAGTTGAAAAGAAGATTAAAGCAGGCCACGAACTGCTCGCTGGGGTCTGTTTCAGCAGAACTCCATTAAAAAAATAAAATAAAACAGTTTTAATTACAACCAAATGTGTTACTTCGATTAGATTCATCGTCTTGGCTGAATCTGTCCAAGCTTCACCTGCAATTCGGCAAACTCATAATTTACCACACTCTAAAAAGCCCAACTTCAAATTTGTTGTCCTAACACAAGTTGAGTCAACAAATGCCTTTGAAAAAAGTTGAACTAACTCAAAATGTCAATTTCATTAATAAAGAGTGGAATCCACTTAAAATGTTAAGTTGAGAAAACTTAATATAGTGGTTTGGGCATCAGCTGAGGTAACTAAGGCCACTGCGCATGTATGTCAGTAAACACACACACATATATATATATATATATATATATATACAAATACATATATAAATACATATATATATGTAAATACATATATATACTACTTTAATCTTATATTTTAAATAATAAAATAATATACAAATATTTTCTTTAGCCCCTGTTTAAAATACATTGGTTTTTGATACCATTGTTTGTTTATTATATTTAGATATGGATTAGATTTGGAAGGATATTGTCCATTGTTTAATGGCAGATTTGCTCTAGTTCAGGTTTTTGTCACTTATTGAATTAAAGGGAGCCTGTACCGTGAGAGCAAATGTTTCCCTGTATTTTGCTCAATTTATTTATTTAATTTAACAGACTATGAAGATTGAAATACTATAATACTAATGTGTAGGAGGTGACTCTTGTATGAAAGTGGTATATTTTAGTTTTAAAATCTGCATAAAATGTCTTTGACTTTTAAATTGTATTGTTACAGAATGGGAAGAAAAAAAATGAAAATTTAAAAGAGGCGGTGAATATTTATTATAGTCTCTGTATGCTTGTTTTTGTGTAGAATACAGACCCGGAGGAATCTTACGTGAAAGGAGTTGAACTGGGAATACTGCAGTGTGGGTGGAGCGGGGGTGTGGTTCAGGGAACGGTGTCTGATTGTCATCAGCTGGACTGATTGGTAATCAGATTGGTAATCAGTCCAGCTGATGACGATCTGTGTTGGTTATCTGAGTCTGTCTCCATAAAGGAGCTGGACAGACAGGAGATGAGAGGAGCGTGGAGAGCAGAGACACAGTCTGCTGTCGGAATAAACCTTATTACCGAATATCCCTCTGGCTACTTGTTGCTTATTGGTGCTTTAGGGGGGGACCTACTCGTGACGCCTACACATGTGTCACAACCATGTTCCAAAGCTTGTTTCAAGGCCTTGATTTTGGATTCACAAAACATAATTTTTTCTTTTTTTTTCTTTATGTAGCCATTTTGATTTTTAAGGATGTTGACTCTCTGCTGTCTATGTTCAAGTGTTGACACCTGGAATTCATATAGTTATGCAAACAAATGTTTCGTTATTGTTAATAAACATTTTGTGTTTGAAGAAGTTAGATTTCTTTAACTGTTGACTTTTCCAAAGAAAACGGTGTACATTTTTAATTAATTTAAATGAAGGCAATGTTGCAAAAAATGTTGAGTGTACTCAAATAATGGGCAGTGAAATTTAGTAACAAAACATTTTAAGTTAAAAGTAAGTTCTCTCAACAAAACATTTTAAGTTAAAAATAAGTTCTCTCAACAAAACATTTCTCAACAAAAAATGTTAAGTGCTGTTGATGTATGTTTTTAATCTACAAGAACACACAATTTAAAATTTCTCCAATTTAATATTTTAAGTGTTCTGAACTTAAGTACATGAGTAGATGTAACTATCAAATGCAATATTTTAAGTAGTGTTAACTTAAATACATAAGTACGTCTGAATAGTAATGTTACGTTTGACACATTTAAGATATCACTTTGAGTGAACTTCTTATCATAAGTTGACACAACACATTAGCCCTTAGTTGAGTGAACTCAAAAAGGCTTTGCAGCTGGTTGCCTCACTTTTTTAAGTTGACTCAACTTTTTTTTTTTTAGAGTGCAAAGAGCATGTGTGAAAGTATAATTACCTTCGCATTGAAAATGCGGAAGGTTATGTTTTGATCGCCGTGTATTTATTTATTTATTTGTATGCGTGTTATTCGCAAAACTCAAAAAGTATTGAACCGAATCGCATGAAATTTGTTGGGATGATTGGTTATTATCCGGGGACCAGTTGATTAGATTTTGGGATCGATCGGGTCAAATTTCAAGGTCAAGGTCATGGAAAGGTCAACGTCTTTTTTTTAACCATAGCACGATACATTTTTGTCCAATTGGCATGCAACTAATGCCAAAATGTTCATAATTCAATGCCCAATCTTATCATATGCGAAGGTATGCACTCTACTGAGTGCCCATTCTAGTTTGACCATGTTTCTCACTGACATGATGTGGATGTTTGACTTCCTGCATTGTATTGTTTTACTTTAACACTTAAATTGTAATTGTTCTTGGTCCAAATGTGCATCCCTATGAAGTGGAGCTGTGTATCTCACATTTGTTTAGCATGTGTCCTCTGTCCTCTTGAAACATCTCCTAGCTGTCCATCTAAAGACAGTTTGTCTTGAAAATCATGACTCAGTGGAAAAGGTCAAGATGTTCCTCTTTTATTTCTCCAATTTTCCACAATCATTCCAGTAAAACTTCTTATTTGGGGGTCAACCAGAAATAGCAGAATAGTGAATGTGTCTTTGGCACCAACCTCATATCTTGATGCTTGCTATGTATCATTTTGGGTTTAGTTTCGGGAAAGCATGGTACCAAATGAACCGTGGGGAGGATGGCCTGCACTCCTTCTTCTCTCTTCTATTACTCCCATATGGAAATCACACACATAGGACATTTATTTTTTCCAGGATTGGGTTACTTGCGTTTTTAGCAACTTTTGGTTCAGTTTGAATCACATGATTTCTGACAGAGGCTTTTGTCAAAGTCTGCAGGACTATTTGTGGCACAAAAGGTCATATATACTTTTCTCAGTTAAAAGTAAGGGTGATTCTTAATGCGAACACTTTCAGAAAAGGAAGTGTTAGGCTGGTAAATGCAAAGGGAAAACATTAGCTAGATTCTACGTTTTGTCAATACAAGTTGTCCAACATCCAGTTATTGAAAATACAGAAGTGCTTTAGCCTTAAATTATTTATTTTAATGCCCATCAGGGGGCAACTCCTCAATAATAAAAGACAGATTGTATAGAAGTCTATGAGAAAATGAACTTACTTCTCTCTGGATTTATTCAAGTAAACATTGTAAGCATGAGTTTATGGTCTCAATTGCGATAGTTTCAAGTTATTTCATAGTATGGACCCCTGTTGGTGTAAAATAGACCATAAAGAAAGATATGCTTTATAGGGAGGGGAGGGGCTACCTTGTGATTAACAGGTCACTGCCACGGTCTGGATGTTCTCTGTGTTTTCATCTTAGATCTTTAACACTTTCACAGTGTGTTCATGATAATAATGTAATGTAATTGTTAATTAATTGTAACATTTTGGTCACCTACAAATGTCTTATTCAGTTTTTGATTGTCCTCAGCTCTTACGAGCAAAAAGCCGAAGACTTCTAAACCGTTGTTGTCCACAGCCCAGTGGGTGACACCACAATGACGACGGCCACATCCCATTCAGTCACACTCATTAGAAACCGTTCATATGTTTCTTTTCTAGCTTTCATGCTGTCACAAAGTGAATCAATAAGTGATTTCATGTCCTGCTTGACCTTTAAAGTATGGTTAATGCAGTACTCAAAAGTCTGGGAACATGGCAGCGGTGCAAGAGAAGAGAGAGGGAGCTTTTCTGTGGCTAAATACATGCAAACTGGTTCCTGGTAAATTCAATGGCTTTTTGTTTTTTCTCTTTGATGGAAAATGAAAGGCTCACCCTCGCATTACACCATAAACTATGGGGGTACAATACCCACACTCCCAGACTCACTGCCAGGTTGCAAACCATAATGCTCTTGCTATTCTCTTTTCCCAAATTAGCTGAAGCAACATTAAACAGAGGGTGAAAGATCACATTCTTCCAAGCCAATACCATTTAATGGCACAGAAGTCAGAGACAACCTGAATTTTTTCCTAATAACTTTAAACCTCTTTCGGAGGGATGACGCAGGATTGAATGAATATACACTTTTATTAATCCCCAAGGGGAAATTAGTTCTCTGCATTTAACCCATCCTTAGTTATTAAGGAGCAGTGGGCTGCGGTGAAGCGCCCAGGAAGCAACTGGGGGTTCAGTGCCTTGCTCAAGGACACTTCGACTTGCAACTAATGGGGAGAGCGGGGATCGAACCCACAACCCTGCGGTTGCAGGACGGCCCTCTTACCCCACTGAGCTAAAGCCGCCCCCTGAGAAGATCTGGCACCCTTCGGGCTGTTAGGAGAGGAGGGGGAAGGAAGGGAAGTAAGGGAAGGAAGGGAAGGGAAGGAAGGAAGGGAAGACCTCCACCTGACAAGATAGCAACACTTTTTCTTAATGTTTAGCTCTTTTCTTTAATGCTTTGCTTCCAATAGAACAGACAGTGCCTGTGTGAATGGTCTCATCGTGAAAAGTCTTAAAATTGTTATTGTTAATTGTTGTTCGCTGAGCACGAGAACTGAATTAGACGGCTTCTCAAATGAACAACATTCTACTAACAATGCTTTTTAATCATAAATCCTCCACATGCTACTATTTCCTAACTCCAAACAACATTGGAGCTCAAGAGCAACACATTTGGTAGCTTCAGTGAACCTTTAAACAATGGGAAAGTCTGACACAAAATGCGTGTGCTTAACAATGAGTGCCATTGCAGGCAGCGCGGAGGAATCCCTGGTGTTTTGGCTCAGACGCAGAGAATGAGAAGCGTGACCAATCCTCTCTTTAGCGCCGTCTGCCCATTAACGATAACCACAAAAGTGCCACTCAGCAACAAGTGAGCCTCGGGGCAGTTGGAGCTCGTATTCAGGGTTTAATGGTTACGCTGGCCACAAAGGTTACGCAACTGAACAAAGAACAGCACTTTTGTGTTGTGGTGGTCTGAGCTGTGTGCGTCTTTGACCCTTTGGCTCTCTCATCTTGTCACATAGTGGGAGGTCATCACTCCTGAAACGGGTCTGTCTCCCTGTAAGAACTCTCTGAAAGTCTTGTAAGTCTGAGATATTGTAAAAACAGGAAAGTTGGCTGAAACACAACAGAATAACTTGATCGGTTGACTTCTGATCATAACAACCACGCAGTCACAAGTTCTGCTGAAATGTCAGCAACTCGAGGAAGAGTTTGTCTCTCTCGGCCATGAGCGCTGGCATCGCAGAGATCATCACATGGCCGAAATGTCACAGGCAGTAAAGTCTAATACCTCTTCCTGTTATCGCTACTATGGGGGATTAGTGTGTGTTGTAATTGTGGTTTACATGCTGGAAACGACCAGAGTGACACATGTTTCATCCGCTCAGAGTCCACAGGAGCAGCGCTGAGGCATCAGAGGCTCATGATATCCGTCCGTACATGACATCATGTGTACATTCAGAGTGCGGTTAGTTTGTCTGCTGGCTTTCAGTCAGCTACGGTGTCGGGGAATGCTTCTTATTACCCCGTGTAAATAGCACATCCTGACTCACTCTTTAATTTGACATTAGGAAGGAGCTTGTAATGCTGAAAATAGCACCAGTGGTCGAATTTGTGAAAGTCAAGGGCAAACACTCGCAGCTTTGTTGCCATGAGTTGTGGTCTGAGGAATGTCTGGTCTTGATTTCTTAATGGAGTTCTGACACAGCCTGCTCTTTGAAGGTTATCGGAGCATCTGTTGTGCTAAAAGCGGCGCTGGACGTTTTTTTGTGCACTAGAAAAGAAATCAAGAAAATCTTAGTTTGTCAGATTCCTAATAGACAGATCTTTAAAACTGAGTGAAAGCATAAAAAAATACTACTTTAAAACTTTTGTGACCAGAAATGTAGAAAGCAAAACATATGTAAAAAGTTAAATGGAGTTGACTGAGACAAAGCGACTTGTTAGGAGACTTTAGGAGCCCTGGAAGAGACTCAACTGTGTTTAATGGGCTCACAATATTTACAGTATTGCAACTTTTTACAGAACTTATTGAGAAACAACAAGAAATCATTTATGTTGATGGTTTGGCTTCCAGAAATTAATTTCTACTTTTTTAAAGTTTTGGATGAAACATCCAACAAAGACAGACCACCATCACACCAGCATTTCTTCTTCATAAATATATTCTTAATGCCATTTTAGTGAATACCATTAAATTATTTGAGACTGTTACCAAAACCTGATTTTTACTGTTGACGTTTTAGATTATTGCTTTGAAAGAAACCATGACCTCATTATAACTAGACTCAGAGCTTACAACCTTAATAGCCGCTCTTTAAGGCTTTGAGGTGCACGCTAACATCAACATGATGCTAATCAAGTGCAATGTTTACTTTTATCACCAGCTTAGTTAAAAGTGTTAGGATGCTGACATTTGACAATTAGTACAGATGAGGCAAACATCAACGCAGTTATTTAGACACTGAAGCCAAAACCACAAAGTTTTATTCACAACATGCGCTAATCCATCAAGTAGATGTTTGGATATATTTAAGTGGCACTAGAGGAGAAGGGCAGACTAATTTATTTTCTTTAAATGTCGTGCCAGATTGGCAATCCATCCAATCGTTGTTTTAGTGGTGGAACATTCTGCCTTGCTGCATTAATTTATTCCTGGTATTGTGTGTTCTTGTACTTTTGGGGTTTCAGGTACAGCCCGGTGTAAAACAATGTTTAGTGAATATTATGAATATAAATGATCCAATTATTTGCTACAGTAAACAGTTATAGTCTGTTGCTGTGGAGATACAGAAACTGTCTTGGGGCTCTGTGAAAAATGAACAGGATATGTTTTTTTAATTTTTTTATTAATGAAAAAATAAATACAGTAGTTACAGGAAGTAGATGATTTATGAGAGCTGCTGTAGTCTTTCTGCTAAAGGATCATACAGTGACCTGGTATCAGGCTTTAAGGGAATAATAAGTTACATAACATACAGTAACGTCTTTGCTTAGAAATACATTATTATTATGAACTGTGACTGTACTTCCACAGCAACTCCTCTACATATTATATGACATGTAAATACTATAAAACATAAATATATTGCATTGGTCATTAACATTTACTCCACTTGGGTCAACTTTCCATGAGAGGCAGCACGGCCTTGTAAAGTCTCGTGTTCCTCTGAATCCTTGGCTCCTAACAATGCTTTGACTTCCTGGATCTTGAGATAAATGGAAATTAAAAACGGAGCGTTTGTGTGCAATGGATCCTTTCTTTGCTGACGTTATGGTGGCAGCCGTGACCGCATTCACTTAATTTAGGCCTTTTATTTTCCTTGATGTATCTAAATGGGAACACCACAAAGCTGGAAACACTAAGTGCATTAATCATATTAAATGTGTTATTCTACAGGCAGAACCAGGCCCCTCATTGAAAATAAACAATGTGTTACAGTAATGAACTGTTTTCTACAGTTTCCCATTGTATGTGGAACAAACATTGGTTGAATGATTATTTATACAACAACTATGATTGATAGATAGAGAGATAGATAGATAGACAGATATATAGATAAATAATTAAATATATATATATATGGATATATATATAGATAGATAGACAGATACATAGATAGGTAGATACTGTATATAGATGGAGAGATATACATATATATAGATATATAGATAGATAGAGATAGATAGATAGAGATAGATAGATAGAGATAGATAGATAGATATATAGATAGATAGACAGAAATATATATAGATAGATAGACAGATACATAGATAGGTAGATACTGTATATAGATGGAGAGATAGACATATATACAGATATATAGATAGATAGAGATAGATAGAGATAGATAGATAGAGAGTTTATTCATCCCCAGGTTGAGATTAGTTTGAAGCAGCAGCGAGCATGTTTACAATATAAACAATCAAATAAAATAGCAAGGCTGGACATATTACATTTAAGAATGTAAAAAATAAAGGAAATGAAAATGAAAACAATTTAAATAATAAAAATGTTAATGAAATGGAAGTGTATCCAGTGTATCCAGTGTTTCTACCTGTATATAAAGTGAATGCGGTGCGAGGGTTATTGATGTTGATTCAATTTGAGGAGGATCTGACACGTTGACCAAGAGACCAATCACACGTCTGAGGGGCTTCCAGGATGAAGATATTTAGTCTTCTCCTTCGTGTCCTGTTCCCAAAGCTGCCGTCAAACTGAAGGTGTATTTGTTGGCCTTGCCCAGTTGTCCTTTCATATGAACCACAAAACCACACTTTCCATGGAGCCCCGCTCTCAGACGGCCAGTGTCTGCCACCGCCGGGCCCCACTACACTAGAGGCCTCTGAGAGCCATCTGGTGCTGGTGACTCATAGTGTCCACAGCAGAGATACCTTCCACACACATTCATAGCTGGAGCAGTAAATCATTTTGCACATGCCATCCCGTACACACTGGTCATTTCAGAACATGATCTTTCTGTCATTGACTGCAGGGGGTTCACGGCCATCCACTGATCTGAGTCATTCTTTTGTTTGTTTTTATGTTGCATTAAGTCTTCTCTGTCGGAATAAATAAATACATTGTTAATATTGCAAACTGTTTTTTAATTTTAGAGTCGTAGAACTGACACAGAGTCGATATCGATAGACAGACACACATTTTTTCTTTGCGTGCTTGCTTTTTGTGCTTGTAAATCAAATTTTGGACCTAATTTTGTTTCAATTGTAGCAGCCCACAGACATAAGGAACACAACGCGAGTGAGAGAGACGCAAACAACTCTTATAGCGCCGCAATTATCTTTCATTCCAAGGTTTGAATAGATTTGCTGAGGCAGAAGACCAACGTCCAGGATCCTATTGACCCAGAGCAGCGTCTTGCAGCCAGTCGGAAGTAAGTTGATGTATTGATTGAGCTTCTTTATGTCATGATCTGGAGTTTGTGTCTTGTTTTGTGTCTTGTTTTGAAGTTCTTGTGTTATCTGTCTCCCTGTGATTGTCTGCCCTGGTCCTGATTGTTTCCTTCTGTGTGATTGCTGGTCCCGCCCTCATTGTGTCCACCTGTGTCTCGTTCCCCGTTGTCCAATCCTCTCACCTTGCCTGTGTATTTAAACCCTGTTCGTCTCATTCCCAGTGTGGCTTTGTACTGTTTGGTCTGTGTTTTTGTTGTCCTGTCAAGTTTTAAATTAAACATTGGTTTTTGCTAGTGGTGGTGAGATGAAGCCTCATGAGGCATCGAACCACTTCAGCCAATTAGTTCGAGAAAGGGTTCATTTCTCGAAGATTCATGTGCTCACGAAACCACCTACTGGCCAAGTGCATAATCACAGGCAGCTGTATCTGAACCACATAATGTGATGCATTGAATGTGTGTGTGTCTGTTATGGCTGTTGGGAATGACTATGAATTACAAAAATGTATGACCAAATAATTTCTGTACATAAATTATCACATATGTACATAATAAAATATTGTTTTAATGTATTCTGTGTGTGTACATGTTCCCAAAATGGTAGTAGCCTATCATATGATATGGCAGGTTGTGTAATAATGTTATTATGTCACTTTAGGAAAATGGCATGGGCTTAAGCAGGCAGAGGACAGTGAATGTGTGTGTGTGTAACTAGGAAGAGGGGACTGAATATGCGTGTGTAACTTGGACAGTGATGTACAGGACAAGGGACATTTTATTCATTTTTATTCAGAAATAACAGTTTCTCAACAGTTACATCTTATCACCTATCCTTCTCTCCTCACTCTCCTAACTCTCCAAACTATTTCTCTCTCTAAATTCTCCAAACTCTCAACCAACAACCCACATTTTGAATGGAGCCTGAGGGGTTTATATTGCTGTCAAACCTCCCGGCAATATCTGAACCACTTCCCGAAGCAGTCACGTGGTACAGCCGGGCAGCGAGGCTTCGGACGTCATCATTTTTGGCTCCTCCCCTAAATGAAGCAAGCCTCGATACGCGCTTCGAGGAAACGCCCCCTCCATTACTCGACACACGCTTCGAAGCGTCGGCACATCTCGTAACAACACTACCTTTAAGCGAAATGCTCTGACTGGATTTGACTTCCCTCTGGTATTCACGCAGTGTATACGTCTATTGTTTTTATTATTAAAATCAAGAACGTAAACTTGTCAAGGTTGACAGGAGTAATGAGTTTACCGTATCTGTTAAGTATATGGAGTGACCGCAAGGTGTTGAACACTGCAGAACACATTTTGAATCTGTCCGTCCCTTTTTTTGCGTAAGTTGAAATCCATCGCGATCAGAGTCCTGCTGGGACACCACGGTCTGCTCGGGTCTAAAAGCCACCAATTATTACGTGCGTTTTGTAAACATACTCATATTCACATTACATTTCATAATGTAAAAACTTCAATTTCAAGAAGTGAAAAAAGAAAAAAAATGCATTACAGATCTCACACCAGTGGAAAAATATCTTTAAGTGTTGCCACATGTAGACATCAAGCAACCATCATGTAACAGCAGATAGTTTCTGCATTGCGGTTTTCAATAAGATTCAGAAATTACCACACTGCTCTCAGGGAAGATCTGGGATGTGAAACCTCAGAGTTCACTTTCTACTTAGGCTGTCTTCTCGCTCACCTGTTTGAGGTGTATGTTCATATAATGTTTGGTTCTCTCTCTGAACCAGAATATACTGAAAGGCTGATCAGATGTACACACACACACACATTGTAAATAGAATACAGTTAGAGGAAGTGAGATATGCAGGATGTATATAAGCATTTTCATTTGTACCTTTATTCTCTTATGTAAGAGATCAGTCTCTTTTTTGGCAATTCCCCACTCCCACTCCCACATTTACACACACATGTATGCCTTGGAGCATGACGTCAATGGGTCAGACTGTTGTTGTACTGAGCAGCGCAGCAGTGGGGGGGCTAAGAGGAAACCAAAACGGCGTTAACGAGGGAGCGACAAGTTTCCTGACGCAAGCCAGAGATCATTTTGTTGAAATGTGTAATTACCAGTGTTGGGCAAGTTACTGAAAATTAGTAATTAGTTACAGTTACTAGTTACTTCTTTTCAAAGTAATTTAATTACTTTACCAGTTACTGTATATCAAAAGTAATTAGTTACTAGGGAAAGTAACTTTTAAGTTACTTTTATGTCTGCTTTTTTAATGTAATGAACAGTACTGAGCAGTCAAACACAATAAACATATTTTTTAGACCTATTTATTGCAATCAACAGGGCAACAGGCCTCATCTCAAGTCTCATCTCTCACCTCTGACCAGTAGCCACAACATTGCTAGCTCTCAAACCAGTTATTGTACCTCAAGAGGAGAAGCTTCTCAAACTTTTGATCTGAGAGCCTATTCCTCTTTGGAGAGAGAATCAGGTTCCCAAGGCTAAAGAGTCTTTCCACTGGGGCACTGGATGGAGTGGCTGCATTATATTTAAGTGATACTTTCTTTATTATGGGAAACTGATTCAGAGCGTCCATCCCTGTGGCTCCTGATTTAAAGTAATCAGCTACTTCATTTTCAACAGAGACATAGGCATCCCCCTCACTCTCATCAAAGCTAAAGAATTCAATCCCACAGTGTGGCACCGTGCATGCTGGTCGACGGGGCGTGCCTGTGATTGGCGGAGTAGAGGGGAGGCAGGGTTAACCTGTCGGAAAACGGGAGTTAAGGTTGGTTGACGGGAACCGTTGTTGTTGACGTTCGAGCTGCTGAGCTGAGAGGAGCACGCTGTCTGTGTTGGTGGATGCTCAATAAAGTGATGATTAATAACGTCGTCCCGTCTCCGTGTCATCAGTCCATAACGTCCGAGACGTTACAATATCATTGCGCCACCAAGGTCCTGCGATGTCGGCTCAGAAGCAGCTAAAGTAGCCTAGCTTGTCTTCTTGTCTGCAAGTGTTCATTTTTCACAAAAGAGAGTAACGCGAGTAACGAACTCATTTAAATTTCAGTAATTGCAACTGCGTTAATTGATTTAAAAAAATACTTCGTTACATGCTCGTTACCGCTAAAAGTAGTGGAATTACAAAGTAGTGGAATTACAAAGTAACGCGTTACTCCCAACACTGGTAATTACTTCATAAAAACATGGTTGATTCAGTTACAGACAATCTCATTGTTTTAAGTATTCAACCACTAGAGATTGTTCCGATGCCATTTTTTTTCTTACCCAGAAACCTGAACTTGCGTATCGGCCAATCCCGAGTGCCAATTGTGCGTAAATAAAAAAACATAAGGTAAACACGTCATAAATTTCTCTATTACATCTATCTAATAAGTTTGTGGAAACATCTCCTTCAAAAGCTACATTTTGTACTAAATAGCACTTGAACGCATTACATGATGTAACTTTGAGCTTAGTTTTTAGCCGAGCAGGACTGTGCTGCCCACTGGCTGCTCACTGCTGACCTGAACTCGCTGTCATTCTGCTAATTTCAACACAGACTTGTTATTCACAACGTCCCAATATCAGGGAAAATGGAGGGCGCAGGGGCCGCTCTAACCACAGGTGTGTAGTACTAGTTTGCACATGTGAAGTACTAATCACGCTTATAAAAGATATGATAACCTGATATTGTAGAAGTGCCTAGACTTGATACCCTATCCAGCATTGTAGGCCGTATCAGAGGCCCAAGAGGGCGACTACAATTAGACTTACGGTATCTAATTGTTACTTGATGGTTACTGATGGCCGAAAGAAAATTATTCATGAAGGACATCATATTTCATTGTAAGCTCATAGTCGCAGTCAGCTGATGTTTTTCATAAAAGGGATTTGTTATTGTGAAAGTTATAAATAGGTTTCTCACTTGGCTGGCTACAGTCGCCCATTATCATACAGTAACTCTGAGGAAGTTCCATGGATTCTAGCAAGCTGTACTTAAAAAACACTAAATCAGCAGGAACAGGTGTCGGGAGGCGTTATGAGCTTCTGGAGGCTGAGAAAAGCATTTGAAACAACCTCGGGTCCAAGTGTGCTTGAACATAAGTCATCACTCCCGTACTTATTTGCGCATATCGCAACATGGTCATAAAGCTGCCACCAAACTTTCAAAGACACCCCATCAAGCACCTCAGTGGCTCGCAGATTATTGGAATAATTGGAGACACATGCCTCATGCCCAAGGAGCTTCTTTAAGAAGGTGCTATGACGTACAGATCCGGCAGGAGAACAGGGGAACTAACAAGGAAGTACACATAGTTGTCACTTGGACAAAAGGTTAGAGCAAAGGACATCAGAGTTAGATTGTGCAGATGAAGCAGTCTGTGAAGGGAAATATGTGTAAAGAGTTTTCTCTTTGCCTGAAACACAGCAACAGCATTCATAACCATCCCGTTGTCAGGGTGGTGTCGTTCGCACTGACCTGTTTCTCTCTACGATCACCTCAAGTCAGGTTTGGACTCGTGAGTGTTTTTACAGTAGAACTGGACACAGACTTTCCACCAAGATCTGTCAGCGAGTGATGGGTAAAAGTCTTCCTGTGCCATGTCCATCGGAGGAAGACTCCAGATTACGGCTGCCGCCAGCAGGCTAACTCACAACACGTGCGCTCGAGAGTTGAGAGGAGCTGCAAGCTGAAGAGACAGACTAATGCGGCTGTTGCGCTTTAATCCTTGTTTATTAAGTAAAGATTCGATTTTTTTAAAAATAAATGTTCCCACAATGAGACCGTGTGAACAACAGCTGTATTAGCGATAGTCGTCAAGGCGGGAACAATGACAGATGTAGCTTTTCTTTTCTTTGTTTCTGCATAATTAATTGATAATCCTCCAGCATTAGCAGAAAGGTGTGCCCTGGCCTCAGCTGACGGGTTTAACTACTGACAGGCTGCTACTGGCTGTGAAACTAATCTGTCCGACAGGGTGGTCACGCCCCCCCGGCCGCGTGCAGCTGGTCCTCCACAGATTCACTGAAGCCGCACAGCTAACCCAAAGTGCAGCGACGAGTGGGCATAATGGGACGTATTGTTCATTTTAGAATGAGTGGATTTTTTGTTCTTCTTCATGGCAAAAAAAGAAGAAAAAAAGAAACTCATAACACAGTCATCCTGGAAAAGATAACTATGTTTGTGACAGTCAAAGCTGTTGTTTCAACCATTATTACTTATTAATACTCATGAGTGCTATTTTCTTGTTTTGACATTGTTTTAAAACTTTGATCCATTACTTTTGGCAGCAACTGCCGTAAAGCGCTCACACACAGTGCACTTTTAACTGATGGAGGTCTAGCAGCTACTGCACCCTATATAAGAATTTGAGTTTCAAGGAAACATAAAAAGTAGAAGACGCCACAGTGTGCCTGAATTGTTGGAGCATAAACAAAACAGGAAACCGTTTCACGAAACAGATGCCAAACACATGGAAACCACCTCAGACTAGCAATGACACTAAACAGAATATCTGCATATTAACAATACACAGACTCAAAAACAAGACGACAGTCTCAGCAAAACAACTGCGTCACAAGTAACTGACATGGAGATATAGTGTAATGGTACTGATTAAAAAACTCTCCACCTGACGCAGTTTATGGTTTAGATTGTTCTCAGACTAACGACTTGCATTCAGTGAAGTCTTTCATACAGTATGGAGAAAAAATCAAAATAAGGATTACCAAATGTGGAGATCTTCAAGACTACACATAGTGCCTTTAACTAACTAGATTAAAATAAATGACAGAGAATAAGTCAGTGATGTATAAGATCAATAATACCCACAGAAAAGTTCAGTGAAGAGAGGGTGACTGTGAAAGACTGAATTCATGACAATCCGACCAATTGCATTGCTTCAAGTCAGAATGTTGCAATGACTGCAGTCACACTGAAGTCAACACCTCGGTTGAAACAATGCAAGGTTAACAGGACTTGCACTTATCTTTGATTGCCCACGATGACCTCATGTAATTCTGCGAGTGGTTTTGAAATTGAGCCGCAGTTTAAACATGACAGGTTCAGAGCAGCAACAGTATTACGAAAAATCCCTCATGGCTCGAAGAGATATTACATGTTCTGGCATTCCCCGGCCTCTCTTGCATAGAGTGAGTTAAAATGAGCAATGTTTGGGCTTTTTATGTGTTTTATTCACAACAGAGGATTACATTTAGTTGTGAAAGTGAAGACTTGATTGGGGGATATCTGAGGTTAATGTAGTCCTTCCTCTACAACCGTTTTCTATTTCCTCGTCTGACTTCCCCTGGCCTGTAAGCTAAACACAGACAAGCACTTCTTTCCTGTCGGGTCTGACACGTAGTTCACACTGGCTGTGAAATTCTGAGATAAACCGAGTTTACCAGTAAAACCCATTTGGACAATCATTTCCTTCATCTTTCATCAACTTTGAGAAAGTGAAGACGGAACATCGGATATCTTTAATGACACGCCGGTGCAACCGTCCGTACGCTTGATGCTATTGGACGGCTGTCAGTTCGCGGAGCGCACGCAAAAATCAAGCTTTCTTTTTTTAAAATCTGCTGCTTGGCTCTGGTTGTCTTGTGCCAGTTATGAAGTCATGTAAGATGAATAATGTGGACGATGAACAGAGTGGAAACTAAACACACAAATGGAACAAATCACTGCAACCACAAGAGCTGCAAATGAACTGCAGATTTTTGGTCGGAGCTCACGCAGGTATTTGATAAGATTGATCCGCTCTCCCACTACAAAGACGAGTAATGAGTGGGAATGGAAACTGAATGGCGGCTGTTTACGTAAACGGGATGAAAGAACACTGTGAAGTAATCACAGTGCCTGGACTGTTGTTTGGGATAATTTGCAATAGATGCCCTTTGTACATTTACATTGCAATCAGAATCCGACATTTACATTCAAGATAATCGTGCTGGTGCTGCCAACTAGTGGCGGGTACTGTCTACGACGTCCACACCCTGAGCAGCACAGCCCCTCCCACAGGGAGAAGCTCAGCATCAGGCCTTCAACAGATCAAACCCATCTTCATAATTTCACTGCAATATATCGTTGACAAAAGATATGTTTGAACCATTGACTCCTGTATCACGGTTCTCTGCTTCGTTGATCAGTTTATACTGCGGTAGAAGTGATTCAATAAAGGTTCTCTGGCTCCGCCCTCTCAGAGCATGGGCCCCTGCTTCAACCCGGCCGGACTGTCCTCAGAGGCATCAGAGGTCTGCGGCAGTACTAACAAAACCCAGATTGTTTAGTAGAGCACAGAGTTGTTTAAACACACATTCCTGATGGATCTAGTCTCTTAATTTTGCTCTCAGAGTTAACCAGATTTATTAATCTAACTTAAACATTTACACATTTTTCTTCTGGATCTCCCTCCAAGGTCTAAAGTCCAGTCCAACATGTGCTCCTTGGGTTTCCTGTTCAACCATTGTGGCTGTTACTTCTGTTGATTACCTTATTTAACTAAAAACACTACTGTGGCAGCTGTCTCCAATCTGGCCTCGGCTGCTGGCTGGTTGGTAATCAGTCAGCTGCTCTGACTGATTGGCAATCAGCCGATGCTGCTCGTATAAAAGGGCAGCAGAGCTGGAGGTAGGGAGAAGAGTGAGCAGAGGCGCAGGCTTGCGTTCTGCTCTGTGCTGTGAGTGTGAGCAAATAAAGTATCTTCATGAATCCAAGCATGGTGTTGGCTGATCCTTGGTGCTTTTGGGGGAAACCCACGGGTAACGGCAATGGAGTTGCCACAACTACATTTTCAGGATAGCTTTTAGAGAAATAGATGTTTGGAACAGCAGAAGTAACTTTTTTTAGTTCCTACTTCTTTGACCAGAGCTGCTCATAACGGAGAAGAAGATAGACGGGGTCAAATCAGTGATGCCAGCTGAGTGGAAATCAAGGTGTGAGAAAGTGGAACATCGCAGTTACTACCATCTGCGAATTTTTGCGAAATAAGTGGAAGCAGAAATGTGTCTAGTTGAACAGATACACGCGCCAATTACGCACTGTATCACACACGCAAACGGCTCTGAATGTGGCCAGACTGTGATGTCTCTGAACAGTCAGCGGGCGTCGGACCAGGATCCCTGAGCCGACTCCTCCTCAGTCGGGTATCTGGTGTATCGTTACACTTCACGCACCAAATGGATATTAATGATGACAATAGAGGCGAGCTGAATGACGTTATTTCACTGGGATGTGGCAGCCGTGAAGATAATAGTGAATTAAAATTTGGGCGACTGGACCACATGGAAAATGTTTTTTTTGTTCAGAATGATTTAACGGGAATCTTTCCCGGTGTTCTTGTGCAACATCTGGGAATTGTATGTGCTGTATTTAGCCGACATCTGTTTGTTTAGTTTTATGTGTTAGCATGTTAAAGCTGCATGGGTGAATTGAGGGCACTTGGATGTTTCTGCTGCACCCTGTTAGCGATGTCTACGTCACATGGTAGTGATGTTAAGAGACAAATCACTTCCTGCTAAGCCTTTCTGTCCAAACTAACGATGCATCGCTCCTCCAGCAACGACAGAGTATTCTCACAATGTGATATTAATACTTTTATTGAAGTACAAATATCTTAGATCTTCTTTCACCACCGCCCACCTTAATATCTTAGATTATATTTTTGGGCAACGTTGCGAAGCTTCCATGCTGCCGTCTTCTCCTAATGGGACCCTGGAAAAGTAAAAAGGTTAAATGATGAAAACGGGGTTTATTTATTCGGTTTGCAGTCACTTATTTCAAATTATTAGTTACAATCAATATATTGATAACAATGAATGGTTACACTATAAATCACTCATCTAATTCAGGTACACATAAACAATTAGTCAGATATCTAACAAGAACACATTTTTGGGGACATGTTTTTTGGTCCATAGTTTCACATTTTAACTGGTGGGGTGTTGATGTTGTATCAGAGACTCATTACATCAACCACAGGTATTATGGGATGGAAATACAGACAAGGATACGCGTTCAGTAGCCTTTAACCTAATATATATTTTTATTTTCCACTGGTATCCGGCAGCCTCACTCAAGGTATCACCTCGACCCACCTCAAGCCGCCATGTGCAGAAACATTCACCCCCGTTTTCAGTCCTGCGGTTGATGGGAGAGCTTGTGTTTCTGAGGGATTTGTTTGAGGCTTCGAACAAGCACTGGCAACACCTCGACTGGACTTGAAATCAAGCTGCAGCCGAATCAGAGAGCGGTGGGCGATTGTCCACAATCAGCAGAAAGTTCCCCCAACCGGAGACACGAATGGCTCAAGAGGAAGGAGGAGACGTTAAGCCGCTGCAAAGAGTGCCAGAGGCTATCGCAAGTTTACATATAATCCATTAACCTGTTTGGTTTACGTATTTGATCCACACTAAGAAAAACAAAAGGTCACGAAATCTTGGCAACATTATTTGAAAGCCATCCCACAAAAGCAGAAAGAAACTGCAAGAACAGCATTTCTTCCACGTTGTCATCACACTTCAGAGCTTCTTCTGCTCCCTGTCGGTAAGTCACTCTTGATCAAAACAAACAGAAACTACTCTGTGTAAATACAGCCCCGGGTGCTTTTTATTGTTTATATTCCCCACAAAATGTATTGACGATCTCTTAATTCCAACCCTGATGCCACTGTAAACAAATTGTATGAAGTATGATAATATTATTTGAAGGATTCGCTGCTGTGGCAGTCCCTTTTTCAATGTCCGCTGCCAGAATGGTAGGAAAGAGTTCCTCTGAGTCTTCCAAGGTAAACAAGACGATTTAATGATCTTTCCAGGTGATTCTGTGGAGTGTATTGTGAAAGCAGCTTATGAGGAAAGAAATGTCAATGCGTCGCTGGCTCGAAGACTCATCGCTCGAGTTCCAGTGCAGCTCGTAGATCTAACTGAGGTTTGAGCCAGTTATACATTTTTAGAAGTGATGAAAGGCATGTGTGGGTTATCTATTCACTTTAAATGTAGAGGAATGCAAAGAATATAAAGGTGAAGTTAGTGGAAAACTGTTTTTCCTCCAAATATTTCCTATTGCATGTCGTGGAGTCACTGGGGTTTTACCGGTAAGTTTCGAGAATACAAATAAAACACAAAAATTCATCATGCGTCTGCACTTCTTGATCATTTCATGGTTGCGGCGTCTGATATTTTGGTTTGGCGTCCTCTGTTTTTTCCAGTTATTTTTGCCAGCACGGGAGCACAACCCTAATACTGCTAATGGCTGCATCTTTTGACAAGGTGTTGGGGAAAATATTGTTTGATTTAATGCTCAAACTTTCCAGCACACGGATACAGACTGCACCTTTGGTATAGTAACTTTTTTATTTCATCCCAGGATGTAGCTGTAAAACTAATTTGAAATTGAATATGCCTGCGTTGTATTTTTGTACCATAATCTTGAAGTAATCCTCATCAGTCGCAAGTTGAGGCGATGATATCGGACATTATATACATAGGAGCACAACGCATCTGAGTTTGGCCTCAGTGCTTTGGGACTTTCTGGGTTTCCTAAAAATGCATGCTGCGTGAGTCTCTCTAAGAGTTTCTGCAGATGTATGAGATATATTATCCGCTGTTGGCTTTGGGCATCATGTCACTTACCATCTATCAAAACACCCTAAACACCTCAATGCCGTTCAGCCAGCAGTCGAACCCGATCCGGACCAGAACAGAGAACACAGAACTCCCTTGACCGTTTTCACACATTTTCATCCGGGATGATACCATCTGATGTCATCTATCAGTCCGTGGGCAAGTTCTCCCTGAGTAAAGCCTGCAGGCAGCCTATTTTTAATTCTTAAAGGAAATGTGTCTGGAAAGAAGTGAAAGTCTTTGCACAAAGTGTGCAATTTAACTTAATAGGAAGTTTTTTTGACTTTATCAACAACAATAAATTGCTGTGTTTTTAAAAGAAGGGAGGAGCTATTGGTTGCAAGAGCAGACAAAAGGGAAGAATAATGTTTTTAACACATTGTCTTGTGGACAGTTGCAGATGTTCTCAGTCTTTCTTTTTGTAGCCGTGTGTGTCTGTGTGGGTGTGTGTGTGTGTGTGTTACATTGTGGAGCAGAGGACGAAGAGGAAATGAAGCAGCGTTCTGTGAGCTTTCCTGTTCATCCTTATTCTCTGATTATGCAGGTAATACTTGACAGAGCTGTCTTTATTTGTTGAACCTGCTCCTGATGATTCAGACGTAAAATAAAATAAATAAAACCAGCAGCGGCGGAGAGGAGTGAGTGTTGAGGCTGTTGCTCATTACCACCGAGGCCTCTGGAGCGCCTGCTATCTGCCACTCTGTGGTGTGTATTTTGTAAATGGACATTCTGCACGGATGGAAGGCATTTGTATTTCATGCCAAAGACAGTTTAAAGTATTTTTACAATACATTGAATCCAGATTAATTTCTTTTACACAACTCCAGTGTGTTTTCTTTCGAATGTAAAAAGGACACACACATTGGATCTGAGCTTGTCATTCAGGATAAAGTGCACCATACAATGTTACACGGACAATTTTTAGCTTTTCCTGTAAAACATGGACATCTCCCCGCTGTCAGCTGGTACCTCCCGACGCCAGGTCTGGATGAGCTGTTAGGGGCCCCGGAACTATGACTCAAATGGATTGGATGACATGCATGTTCCCTTCAGCATGAATTCTAATGACAAAGTAATTATTTGATGACCCCCTTACTTAATCAGCAGGTCAAACCTTCAGTTTGTACTTTGGTTTATGACCAAATATGACATCATCATTAGCCTCATTGCGTGCTAATTAGCATGTCTTCTGACTCTTAGTTTCGTTCATTCTGTTTCTGTGGCTCATCTTACCAAACAAATTAGTACAAATTGAATAATCACAAATGCCACATATTGCCGCAAAGACAATTGAAAGGATGATTATAATCAACTGTGTTTTACCCCAAACTGGATGATTACATGGGACTTTGTTAGTTCAAAAAACATCTAAAAGGTAAATGAGAAAAGGTCATGTAAAAATGAAAATCTGACTTTTGCTTTCATTTTCAGCGATTGCTTGCCAACAAACTGTTAACAGCTGATATCTGATATTAAAACCACAGAGTCATTAACATGCACCCCTTGTAAATATATTGGTAACAACACATTGACAAGGAAGAGAGGATTTGTTTTCATCTTTGCTCTCCACAGATATCTGTCCCAAAGAGTATCAAACCCATCTAGTTCAAACATGAAATTGGATCGATTTGAAAACCTATTGGGAAATGGGAGAAGATTGGAGGGATAGCAGTTGCGCAAATTGAAATGCAGCTACTGGAAGACCAAACAATTCCAATCTTATCTGCTTTCGGCTCCCTCTACCAGAACGGGCCTTGGCCAAGGCCGTTACTGGAACAACAACTCCCCCGAAGATCACTGAAGCGAGAATCTCTCTCATTCCCTTCCCCCTATCCACAGACACCTGTGGTTGTTTTCTCCCCAGGACCCTTCAAGGCTATCTCCATGGCAACGACCATCTTGCGGTCTGAGAACTCTGTCTGTTGTGGCCTGGGGGAGGACGACATACCAGGCCACTCCCACACGAACTTCAACATACTGATATGTATTCACTACCCCCCCCCCCCCATCCCACGCCTTCGCCTGCTTCGTCCCCCCAGTGTGACAGGACGGGGTCTGAGACTGGCGCTGTAATGGCTGCTGGACCGGCTGGCTGCTTGTCGGTGCTGGCTACCTTCTGCCCCCAATGGCTGGGCTTAGATCACCCAGTCTTTGGCTTACCTCCCCTCCCCCCTTCCTACTCGTTGCAAGTCATGTTTAAGATGTATGTGCTTATGTGCTAAGGTGTTTTTTCCTGCTCCCACACTGTACCCCTCTAGGGGCATAGTCGGGGTTTTTTTCTTCTTTTTTTCGCCTCTCTTCCCTCATGTTATGCTGTAATCTTCCATCCACCCTTTCTTGCAATTTCGTTGCTTTTGTACCTGTACTCTAGTCAATGACAAATAAAACCAATACCAATACCAATACCAATGCTGCTGCTTTCTTACAGCTCACAGCACCTACAGGAGATAACAAGTATTGCATCCAGACAGGACGAGAGAACCAGGGACCTGCAGGAAAAGTGTTTCCAGAGAAGGTTTTCCCTCCATCTAAATGCTGGCGTGTTACCGTTTCACAACCTCTGTCCAGGAGTCCAGGCGTCAGTGCCACGCTGAGGTCACGGATGGTCAAGCGAGACGTTACGACCTCTTCTAAAAGGAATATAAAATAAATTCTTGGCAGGGCTCAAGAGTCGACATTTTACATCGGAGGAGCAGTTCACTGGAGAGAGGTGCAGATGGGGACAAGTGGAGTGATGTCACAGTAGAGGGAAACTGTCAGATCTCGGACAGGTGAACACACGTTGGGAAACTAAACACAACTTAAACATAAAGCCAACACATAATTATTGGTTACTTTGCCTTTAATGTTCAGACTCTTATCGTGCGGTTAGCTTTCCTTCAGCTGCGCTTGACACTTTGATTTTTGGCATCAGTTACAGGAATGCACCCACCCCCCCAGCTTTTTTTCTGATTGCTGACTGTCAATCATTGAGTGAGTTTTACAGTTTACTGCCCCCACAACAAAGGCTGCCTCTGCAGCCGAGAGGCGTGACTAAGCGAGCCGGGAGTCGACCTGAAAAATGATTACTATGATGTTTGCTGATTATAGGTCCATCGCTCTCACACATTTGTACATGTTTGATAACACTTCCTCTGATTTATGTTTTCCAAATGAAAACTTTTAACAGTGGGTGTAACTTTAATAACATTGTAGGACACGAGTATATAGACAAACCAAGCACAACCTTCAAAATAAAGTATAAGAGAAAAATGTTGATTTCCAACTTTGCCATCACACAAATAGTTTCTTTTATTTGCTTTCAAAGAGTCAGAAGAGAAGATTGATAGCACACTTGCTTTACAAAAAGCCTTTAAGTCAAGTCATGTCAATACATTTTTTTAAAGAAGCTTTATAATCTGTACAGAATACAACACCCGTTGTCCTTAGACTATATAATTCTTTAGGACAACGTCTAGGACAGCACTTCTCATATTAACACTATTTTGAATGTGTCACATTTTAGCATCTACATACTAATTCAATTCACAAAAATATGAGCTGATTCCTCGAGAAGATATCACTACAGTGGAGTTATCTTCTCTGGCTTCAGTCCATCTCTCTTTCCTGCTGCCAGAGGAGTAGAGGCATCAAAGAAATGGACCTTTAGCGAATAGGAACAAACGAATGGATTTGATCAGCCCCGAGCGATCATGAGTCATGAAGCTCTTTGGAATTCTTTCGGTAAATCAATGAAAGTCAACTTTAAGAAGTTGATCTTTATTACAAACGAAGCAATTGAGGGTACTTTAACTTGAAATTCTAGGAATTCTGTTAATATCATCTTGCGAAACATCTGGATATGAAAGAAGTTCCAATATTCATGAAAATGGTCTGTTTCTCCAGTTTTTCAGATCTGCAGATTGCTTTACCTCACTAAAACTGTTGCATTACTGCAGGCAATATTTTCCAACAAGCCCACCTATCTACTTCTGCAAGTCAACTCTAATTAATTGTTCCATCGAGGATCCTGTAAACGGAGCAACGGACGGACGCAGACGGATCGAGTCGACCATTCTTCAGAGATGTGTTGAGAAACTCTGACGAACACACAAAGAATGACATCATTGGTTAATTAGGCTGATTGCTGCTTCATATATGAAATGTTGGTAACTATACCAGTCTCGTAGTTCAGCCACCTGATTTTTCCCTCTACACGTTCATTCATATCCAAATGACTCGCATAATGCTTGTACAACACAAACCATCATAAATAGATGGCACTAAAATCTCATCAAAAACTCCTTAGTTCTCCATCCTGTAGAGTTACTGAACTGTTATGTAACGGCTTTAAGAAAATATATCCACATTTCTGGCTATGTAAGGCTTGGTGCCGTTTCTCTTCTCCACACTGATCTCATGGAGGATTACGCAATACACCTTTACATGGTCGATGTGCAAAGTTACACTGAATGGATATTAGATTGTATTGCTCAAAGGATGACGCTGGTTTTATTATTAAGAGAGTATATGTTCCTATAGTGAAGACAAATGTTTTCACAAATGGGCCACAAATATTAAGGTTCAGTTTTAAAAGAGTTATTAGAAAAATAAATCATTTTCTAAGACAGCTGTGCACTGTTTCAATAGTGTAAATAGAGTATTTATTACTCAGCCGCGGCACGTTTGGTACGCAAGCGAATATTTGTAGCAAAATACATATGTGTTCAATTAAATGAAAAATGTGTCACCCAGTATGTTATCCTGTTAACACCTGTTTTGTGTTTTATTAGTTTTGTGAAAACAATTAAAATATCCTAACAATTAGTAGCATGAACTTATTGATGGTTTTAATTAGAAGTACAAAAACTAAAGAAAATCCCCAGTCCATTCGTTTACAAGACAAACTGCTCTGGATAATAATAACAGTGAGGGAGTAGTTATCTCTCTGGTCAACAGCGTGGAGTCACACTGTCCAGCCAAGAGCTCAGAAGCAGACTGTGCACTTGGATAAACTCTGTCATGAATTACTCCATAAATCTCCATTGTGCAGTCAGTGTGACTTTTCTGGATTTCGAGTTTGTTTTTCTTTAACTCAGTTATGGATTGATGAATGGCTTACCCACAGACTTTAAAGGGAAATACAGCAGCATCTAAACAGGAAGTAGCAGGAAAGAGTAGTTGAGACATGAATGAAGACAATTTCAGAATAAATGAAAATTCAGATAGCCTCCAGGGTGTACCATCTGTTTAACGTTCTAGCCTGAGACTGGCAGCGCTACTCATTCAGTCTCCATCTGTCTGTCAACCACTTGCAGTTCTGCTTCTTTAATATCTCTTTTTCTTTATCTTTCTTTGTATACATCTCTTTAATTAATAATGAAAGAATAATAACAATAAAAATGTGTTATTTAATACAGCTTCTCTTGGTTTCACAGCTTCGGTATTTTAAACTACAAGGGCTTTGACCTAGTTATAAAGGGTCAAAACAAGGAGGACAAGGAGCTAATTCAGTCTTCAACTTGTAATTCAACAAACCCAAATGTATAGAGATGCTTGTTACCTTCGCATTGAAAATGCGGAAGGTTATGTTTTGATCGCCGTGTATTTATTTATTTATTTATTTATTGGTATGCGTGTTCCATAACAAAAAAAGTTTTAAACCGAATCGCATGAAATTTGGTGGGTTGATTGGTTATTATCCGGGGACCATTTGATTAGATTTTGGGATCGATCGGGTCAAAGGTCAAGGTCATGAAAAGGTCAAAATCTTCTTGAATCGCATGAAATTTGGTGGGATGATTGGTTATTATCCGGGGACCATTTGATTAGATGTTGGGATCAATCGGGTAAAAGGTCAAGGTCAAGGTCATGGAAAGGTCAAGATCTTCTTTTTACCATAGCACGGTCAATTTGTATCCAATTGGCATGCAACTAATGCCAACATGTTCATAATTCAATGCCCAATCTTGTGATATGCGAAGTTATGCGCTCTACTGAGTGCCCATTCTAGTTTCATTGTATGTTTTTAGTCAGATAGGCCGAACTACGGTTTAGTGCTCTTCGTCCACAGCAACAGATTGTCCCTTAGCAACACACTATCTCTCGTGTCTTCATAGACACATTCTGAGATTATTTAGTGGCTCGGATATTGCAATGCTTCAAATGGTGAACCTGAACTTGCTAAACGTCCCGATGCGTTGGCCAGGTTATGGAGCTAACTCCATATATCAAAGGCCGATAATTAAATGGAATGCGTCACGCAGTGTTTTGTTGAATAGATTGTTCTGCATCTGTTTCTGTGTTCCACGGACGTCCAAGGGTATTATATCAGCACGACAATGGACAGAATAATGTGAAAGGGTAAGTACATGCCCATCCTGAGCGGACAAGCTGTGGTTGACCTCAGTCCAGATGGTTTTTAATCAATCACATATGGATGGTTAAAAATACATCCTTACAGCTGTAGCAACAGAGGAAAGGAGACATGCAACTTCAATTATTGTTGCATTTGTACAGTAGATAGATGGAACTGATTAAAGGCATGCACTGTTACAATATTATATTGCCAGGTATTAAATTAAAGACCCGTGGTGTTGTGAGAATTATAATAACTGTGGAATAATTGACACATTTCTCTCGTACCAGTCTCCAAACAACATGTATACTATTAAATATTTACTGATTGTACATTTTAAAAGAAAAATTATTAAATCTGCTCTCTTTTTCCACACTAAAGCATTTAAAACATTTCAAAATATTTCTAAAAGTCTCTCGTGTCTTGTGGGTTTAGGTGCAGATAAAACACAGATGAAACAGCCTGTTGTCAAATAACGGTCACCATCTCATGCAGCTGAAGCAAAACATTGAGCTAGTTTGTGTTTACTCCTCCTGCTTTGAATTTGTAACTGCGGCTAGTCTTACAGACTGAGGTCAGACAGACACACTGGCAGAGATGCAATGTGGAAAAGCTGAGTTCATGACAGCAATTTAAAATTTTGCATCTGGTGCTGTAAAACTTGCAAGTAGTTGATTTATGATGAACATGTTCTGCATTAGTGCAAGATACGCTTTATCTCTCACTGTCTCGCTGAAAATCTCCCATGGATCATCAGAAAGCAACCAGATAGCACGCATGTGAGGAGATACAAGCAGCTAAAACAAGACCGAGGTCTGTCAGCGAGTCACATGACTGACTCCACGGTGCACTCCTCCAGACGGTTGTTTTGGTAAAAACAGATTAAAAAATGATGGATGGGGAGATCTCAGGGCCCACCAATGTGGACGAAGTGGAACCATGTTTTCCTTATTACATTCTCACGTTATCCCATCCAACTTCTGCTGACAGAGGTATTGTGCTATATGCCAACGTACAATTATCGGAGCACTGATAGAAATCAAGCAACGGGTTAGAAGTCTGGCGTGTTGCGGCTGCAGCTGCACGCGGTGCCAGTCTGGCGCTTTTCTTTTCCGCTCGCTGTGTAAACTGTGTCTGTGGGGAATGTGGTGGAGAAGAGCATTTCAAGTTAATATAAGTTTAGCGAATGTCTTTCACTCCTGCTTTAACTTATGTTGCTCCTGGGTCTTCTTCCATGACTTTCTATATCTGAGCCATCCGTCAGTTCAATCGAGACCGGTTGGATGAAGAAAGGATGTTTATTGTTAACAGATGATATGAAATGATAAAGTCTCAGAGTCTTTGGCGCTTATGAACTCAACGGGGGGATTTGTAATCGAGGGCCGACCGCCCCCGATCAGCAACGAGATGGATCTACCCAGCCCGTGGAGTCCAGACCTGGTGGTGACTGATGAGCTGATGGAATGATGATTTTATGAAGCTGATGGATCCGTGAAGACAGGGTGGAGATGGGAAGGTGGAGGTGGGCGTAACAGCAATCCGAATGAACTGACGGTAGAGAGACAGGCATGTTTAAATAAGATGGCTGCGAGATGATAGGCATGTTATTGTTTCCCCGTGCTTATTGGATAGAAGGGACCAGCTGATCTGCACAGCTGATGTAATGATCGACGGCGCCGAACGATGACAGCGAGTAAACAAGCGTGTGTGAGGGATGATTGGCAGGCGTAGGAGGAGTACGTGGCGCGCTTGAGGGGAATGGTCTTCCTGTTTGAACTCGCTCCATTACAAAAACAACATGCAGGCTGAGGCCTCTCTCGAAGAGGTGGTGGGTTGTCAGCTCACGTTTGATGAGATTGGGAGATTTTCAGTTCACTTGAATACAATAGGTGTCACACAGAAAACTATTCGTACATTCAGATAAGTAGTTGAAAAAAAAGTTACACTACGGTGACTTTCTGTTTTCATTTGATTCTTTTGATAGCAATCAATTTATTAGCTATTCCATTTCATAAGTTTTAAAGGTGCAACCTGATTTAATAATTCATTTCTACTTAGTTAGACCTCAGGAAAGAATTTTACACACAGACTTAACCCTTGTGTTGCCTTAGGGTCATTTTGACCCGAATCAATATTACACCCTCCCCCCGCCTTAGGATTAATTTGACCCCATTCAATGTTTAATGTCGGTGTTCTTTCGGTAGTCAACAAACAAGCATAAAGTGCCTCACACTTAAACTTGGAAAACAATATTAATTCTAATAATTTTCTGGAGGTTTTAATTGCTGGCGTCAAATTGAACCCAAAGGGTAAAATATGTTAGTAAATATAAAGGTAACAGGAGGGTGAAACATTGAATCGGGTCAAAATGACCCAAAGGCGGGGGGAGGGTGTAATATTGATTCGGGTCAAAATGACCCTAAGGCAACACAAGGGTTAATGATGGACGAATACAGTAGCTGGTGCAACTCAATCCAGATGTTTCACTTCTGGTTACCAAGCAATGTTCAGTCATATTTTTATTTTCCTCTACAATTAATGTAAGCTTCGAATGTTGAATGCAATGTCTTTTGATAACCTGAATAACAACATTACTCACTTATAACAAACAGTAGTAATGAGTCAGGTTTCCTCTGGTTCCACTTATTTTACATGTCAAATAGAGGAAGAAATTATGTTTGGGAAAAGCTGTATAAGCCCTGCGTGTTAGCTGTGTTTTAACAGCACTCTATTAAATGCGTGTCATTATTAAACCAAGTCCTGCCACTGTGCTGGATTATTTTTTTAATAAATTACTCATATGCCTCTGAGAAATCTCTCATGCTAGCTGTTATTCAAACAACCCCAGAGCAGACGTTTTCCCTCAGGTTCTCAGTTTGGGAAGACGAAACAAACATAGCTTGTTCCTCACGTACCTGCACACTCACTCTCTGCTGTCTGATATCATTGGGGTGATATGGCGAATGGAGATATTTGATCTGACAATTGCTGTTTCGTCGTCTTACAAAAACTCTCCCCGTGGGACTCTTCAATGCAACCCGAATGGCCTGGTCACACAATTAAAGCTTTGCAAGGACTCACATCTTGTCTGCAAATTGGCATCTTACCTCGGGGAATTCTGCAAGGTACGAGGAGGGAATCAATTTATTCTCTTCTGACATTCAAATGGAAATGAAATGCACAAGTTCCTGACTGAAGGTTTCATAGCGGCACTCAAACACCTTTAGCTTTAGAATACAGACTTCACTGTGATAATGCCGTTTTAAAGATGTGATGGCACGCTTGCAAATACTAATCAAATGATTTATTTGGTCTGCTGTCAAAATCTCTCTTAGCCTGCGTGTCGCCGCATTTCAATAGAGGAAAGCTGGAGAGCTACTTGATACTCCCACTGCGATCAAACACTGTGAGTGGCAGGTTTGATTACAGCATCTCCAAAGATTCGGTGCGTTTCAGCTTCGGAACGTCTAAATAAAATGGAACAATAGCTCGGATTACAACATGACAGTTGTATCGTCCGCTGAGTGATTGCACTTAATCCGCTCATTTTGCTGCTATTCCCCCAGCAGACTTTTACCCGACGTGCCCAGATGTGAACAATTATTATACATACTGTTTATTGTTTAGCGTGTGCAGTAACATTTGTTTGTCCCAATAGGAAACCAGGTTCCATTATTATTTATTTGCAATAAACTAGTTATTCCCATGGCACTGCTTCAGCTGCAAGCAAGAAATAAATGCTCTTACGGCTCAATGATAATATGCATTCAAACCACAACAATGTGAGCTATAAAAATTTGCTTTATTTTGAAAGGCCCTTTCTGAGTGTAAACAGTAACAAAATGTCCCATCACTTTAAGAAGAAAGGAAATGAGAGCTGCTCACGTGTCTTAAATATTTACAATGATTAATGATGATTGTTGCTTGATTAGCTCAAGCCGGGAGCTAATGGTGTTGCTAGATTGTGCACATGAGAGATCGTTAGCTGACATCAAAGGACATCTCCACTTTTAAATCGGGCACTTGCTTTCAGGAACACCTCAGAGCAGTGTATGGAAGTGGGACCATTGTTAACACAACGGTTGCCTGTTTACACGTTCAGCAGACGACACAGGCGTTCGTTGTGTGTGTGTGATATGTGTGTGTGTGATGCTACACTGCCTTTGCCAACCAGTGGCTAACGCTGTCTGCTGTTTGGTGTGAGGCAGGAAAAGCACAGTGAGAGCTGAGGGGAACCGAGCTGGTTGGAAATCCTCTATGGATTTGACAATTAATAATCATTTTGAATGCAGAGTATTTAACAATCATAATTATCTTAAGAACTAAATACAGGCCTTGACGTTTGTCTGAGCTTTATGAATTTTGATTGTGACTGGTAAACTCCAAGGGTTGCGCAATCCTGTGAAATTCAGTTCAGCTTTTATGTGGGTAGGTCCTGCGTTTATGAAGCAGGCAAAAGGGCAGCGGGACCTGCCGTGTCCAGAGGAACGGAAAAATCCCTGGACAAGCCAAACCTCATGTATGGCCCCGGATCCCTTGCCTTCAGTCTGAGGCTTTCTTTCTGAGATACCCGTGATCGGCTTTAGTGCCATCGATCCAAAGCACAGTCCTGATGAATGAACATGCAACAACTGATGGGAATGACTACTTTCAATATAAGAACTTTCCTTTGCAACCAAGTGACTGCTGGCCACATGGAATCTGGTCTGTTGCCCTGCAGCATCTGCAACAGTTTTGCCTTTGCTCTGTTGATGAGGATCCACTAAAACCTCTTCCAGAGCCACAACTGAGAGCTGGATGGCTGCTCTTTCGGTTTGGTTTCTTGTATGGATTGATGTCCTCGAAGCTGGTAAAGGAAGAGTGTTAAATAGTCGGCGTCAGACAGAACGCTGAAGCACGGGTCTTTGCTTATATCTAATTCCACCCTCAGAGGGTGTTGTGGCCATATAATTCCAAACAGTGACATGCTGCCTCTCAGAGTAGACTTGTCTCAGGGTTTGCTTTCAGTCTCAGGGTTTGCTTCAACTCCCGTCAGGTAGATTTGAAGGGTTGCAGAAAATTGGAATACTTTGCAATCCAGCAAATTATCATTTAAGAATGACAAGGAGAGGACACTCATCTGTGCAACTTTACAGAATGCATGAGATCAAGAGCTGCCTGAGGTGGTAGAGGCGCTGCCTTGCCTTTCTCACCAGAGTGTCTGTGTTTGTTGACCATGTCAGATCCTCGGTGATGTGGACTCCAGGTATTTATACCGCCACCCCTCCACAGTAGTCCCGTTAATCCCCAGTGGTGAGTACGTCCTCTGTTGTTGTACCCTCCTAAAGTCCACAATCAGCTCCTTAGTTTTGGTGACATTCATGATGAGGCTGTTGTCCTGGCACCAGAGTGACAGATCAGCAACTTCCTCCAGGTAGGCCTTCTCGTCGTTGTCGGAGATCAGGCCCACCACCACTGTGTCATCCGCAAACTTGATGATGGTGTTGGAGCTGAACCTGGCCACACAGTCATGTGTGTACAGGAGTACAGTAGGGGGCTGAGGACGCAACCCTGGGGGGATCCTGTGTTCAGGGTGAGGGATTTGGAGGTGTGTCTGCCCACCCTGACCACCTGTGGCCTGGCGGTCAGGAAGTCCAGGATCCAAGCACACAGGGGGTGTTCAGTCCCAGCTCAATCAGCTTTCCGGCCAGGCTGGAGGGGACTATGGTGTTGAAAGCTGAACTATAATCAATGAACAGCAGTCTCACATAGCCCCCTCTGGCTGTCCAGATGAGAGAGTGGTGGTGCAGTACCTGGGAGACAGCATCATCCGTGGATCTGTTTGGGCGATAAGCAAACTGCAGCGGGTCCATGGAGGAAGGGAGGAAGGCGCAGATGTAGTCCTTTATCAGCCTCTCAGCATTTCATGACCACCGAGGTGAGGGCCACCGGTCGGTAGTCATTCATACATGCTGGAGAAGCATTCTTGGGCACAGGGACAATAGTGGATCTCTTGAAGCAGGCGGGACCACGGACTCAGCCAGGCAGAGGTTGAATATTGTGGTGAACACTGGAGCTAGCTGGTTAGCACAGGTCTTCAGTACTCGCCCAGATATGCCATCTGGACCTGCAGCTTTCCTGGTGTTCACCCTCAACAGAGCCCTCCTCACACTGTGCTCGGTCACAGAGAGTGTGTGTTCATCCCCAGCGGTAGAACTCACCTCGGCTACGCTAACGGTGTTGTTGTTAGCCGGCGAGCTAGCGCTGTTGTTGCTAGCCTCAAACCGTGCATAAAATGAGTTCAGGTCGTCCGCTAGGGATATGCGGTTGGCACTCACCATTGCGCGGGGTCTGCTCTGGTAGTTTGTGATAGTCCGTAGCCCCTGCCATAGGCGCCTGGTGTCGCGCTGCTCCATCTGTGATTCCACTCTGTCTCGGTACCTCCTTTTGGCGCCCTTCACCGCCCTCCTCAGTCCATAGACCGCTGCCTTGTACTCGTCCATGTTGCCGGATACAAGACCGGAGTTATAGGCAGCAGTACGGGCGCTCACAGCTTCAACGGATGGATCTATCAACCCACGGCTTTTTGGTTAGGAAAGACCCTAACTTTTACCGTGGGGACGATGGTGTCCGTTAAGCGTTGCTATGAGGCTCATTGCTACTTCCAAGAACTCGCTGACGTCACTGGAACTGGATTGGATCATGTCCCAGGCGATCGTAGAGCGCCCTGTAGCTCAGCTCTCTGATTGGTCAGACCACCGCATTACGCTCGTCACTACCGCCTCGCGATCCTTTGTTTATACTCCGGAAGCAGAAAATGGCGGCATGGTCTGATTTCCCTAACGGAGGGAGAGAGACAGCCTTGTAGCCTCTCTTGAATGGCGATAGCAGTGGTCCAACGTTCTTTCCTCTGGTAGCACACGTAATGTGCTGGTGAAAGTCGGCATGACTTTTTAGGTTTGCCTTGTTAAAGTTCCCCAGCCACCACCACAGCCGCGTGGGATACTTGTTCTGATGCCGACATAACACATCATGTAGGTCCGATAGTGCCACGCCGGTGTCCGCTAGGTGGAATGTAGACGGCTGTGGTGATGACCGAGCTGAACTCCCGGGAAGGTAGAATGGACGCATGAGATCGTCAGATGTTCCAGGTCCAGGTTCGAGCAGGAACGAAAGAGTCTTAATGTTCTTGGGGTCACACCACATGTTGTTTGTCATGAAGCAAACCCTCCACCCTTAGATTTACCAGACTCTTCCGTTCTGTCTGCACGGAAAACAGAGAAGGACTCGGTTGGGCATATGACTCGATCCGCACCAGCGGGAGGTCAGCCAAGTTTCCGCCAGACAAAGATGTTACAATCCCGCATGTCCCGTTGGAATCTGATCCTTGCCCCAAAATCATCCATCTTATTTTCCAGAGACTGGGCGTTAGCAAGAAGGATGCTGGGCAAAGGTGGACGGTGGGCTTGAACTCTCAGTCTGTTCCGAATCCGCGCTCTCGATCGATGTTGTCTCCCGTAGTAGCGGCTCCACTGTTGTTGTTGTGGTTCGCCTCAGACAATCTCTGCCGCCACGCTGATCGATGGAAAAAAGTGGACAAAACCCTTGTTTTTTTGTCAAAAGTGTGCTGCGGTCGTATGTTGTTAGTGCCGATGTGTTTGTGTCAAAGAAAATATTAAAAATAAACATAAAAACTAAAAGAGCGCACAATCTCTCATGAGCTGCTACCCAAGACTGCGACAGCCGCGCCATCCTCGGTGCAGCAGCACTGTTTATTGTTTAGCGTGTGCAGTAACATTTGTTTGTCCCAATAGGAAACCAGGTTCCATTATTATTTATTTGCAATAAACTAGTTATTCCCATGGCACTGCTTCAGCTGCAAGCAAGAAATAAATGCTCTTACGGCTCAATGATAATATGCATTCAAACCACAACAATGTGAGCTATAAAAATTTGCTTTATTTTGAAAGGCCCTTTCTGGAGACCTTGAGAAACACTGCCAGTAATGTGAGAACAATCTCCATAGCAGTTGCTGTAATGTCGGTCGGTGTCCGCCCCTATAATCACTATATTAGCTCCGTTGTGTGAGTGTAAACAGTAACAAAATGTCCCATCACTTTAAGAAGGAAAGGAAATGAGAGCTGCTCACGTGTCTTAAATATTTACACCACAGCCGGCGAATGATTAATCGAATACGAGGAGCACTTTGGATGATTGTTGCTTGATTAGCTCAAGCCGGGGAGCTAATGGTGTTGCTAGATTGTGCACATGAGAGATCGTTAGCAGTGTAAAGCTTCCTGACATCAAAGGACATCTGTTGACGCAAAAGAGTGTGTCTTGTCCTTGGTCCCATGCATCCGGTCCCACGAACTTCCTGGGAACTGGGTTCTAGCACGAGATGATCCACTTTTTAAATCGGGAACTTGATTTCAGGAAAACCTCAGAGCAGAGTATGGAAGTGAGACCATTGTTAAGCGGGACTTTCGGCCATTCGAAGTGAGAGGGAGAAAAAGCTGCAAACACAACTGTGACACGTCTCTACATTAGCCTTGTTGGGCTAACATGTCAGCAGACGGTTGCCTGTTTACACAGGCGTTCGTTGTGTGTGTGTGATATGTGTGTGTGTGATGCTACACTGCCTTTGCCAACCAGTGGCTAACGCTGTCTGCTGTTTGGTGTGAGGCAGGAAAAGCACAGTGAGAGCTGAGGGGAACCGAGCTGGTTGGAAATCCTCTATGGATTTGACAATGACGTAGCCTTTCTTAAGACGCTATTACTAATAATCATTTTGAATGCAGAGCTTGGACCAGATTGCTTGTAAATATGTGAACATACTTACTATCCTCAACCTGAAGTTCCTGCATACAGCAGCTATTGTTCTATTTAACAATCATAATTATCTTTAAGTTGAGCAAAGAACTAAATACAGGCCTTGACGTTTGTCTGAGCTTTATGAATTAAATGACCTCAAATAAAACATTTGATTGTGACTGGTAAACTCCAAGGGTTGCGCAATCCTGTGAAATTCAGTTCAGCTTTTATGTGGGTAGGTCCTGCGTTTATGAAGCAGGCAAAAAAGCAGCGGGACCTGCCGTGTCCAGAGGAACGGAAAAATCCCTGGACAAGCCAAACCTCATGTATGGCCCCGGATCCCTTGCCTTCAGTCTGAGGCTTTCTTTCTGAGATACCCGCACAGTCCTGATGAATGAACATGCAACAACTGATGGGAATGACTACTTTCAATATAATATATGAACAGAAAGTTAAGAACTTTCCTTTGCAACCAAGTGACTGCTGGCCACATGGAATCTGGTCTGTTGCCCTGCGAGCATCTGCAACAGTTAACCAAACTGCTGGGCAGACAGAAACAGAGAGGCATACATGGTGCACATTTCCGTGTTTGCCTTTGCTCTGTTGATGAGGGATCCACTAAAACCTCTTCCAGAGCCACAACTGAGAGCTGGATGGCTGCGGCTCTCTTTCGGTTTGGTTTCTTGTATGGATTGATGTCCTCTATATAGAAGCTGGTAAAGGAAGAGTACAGAGAGTAGGGGTTTCCTCTTAACCAATATTATAGAGTTAAATAGTCGGCGTCAGACAGAACGCTGAAGCACGGGTCTTTGGTTACTTATATCATCTAATTCCACCCTCAGAGGGTGTTGTGGCCATATAATTCCAAACAGTGACATGCTGCCATGAAAATGGTAGACAGACGACACAGACATTGACATTGAATTATGAGTTTCTGCTAACATTGTCCAGTACTAACTTTTGTTCACTCTCTGTGAAAAGGCAAGGACTTCATGTAAAAATAAGTTGACTTCTCTCTCAGAGTAGACTTCTGGAAATATTACAACGATAAATATTCGATTGTTTGATTCCATTCTAATAGCCTCCCTTTTCTCAGTCTCAGGGTTTGCTTTCAGTCTCAGGGTTTGCTTTCCAGGAATTATACTATATACTATAATGGCAGGATAAGAGTCAACAACTATGATTTGAGCATTGTGTTCAACCGTGTTCAACCATTAACTAACCAATTTCCATTCATGTTCAGGCATGGTTTATGTCAACTTGATGATATGGTATCCCTCCTACGTCAAGATAGGGTCAATTAAGAGCCATTAGAACTCTTTAAACTCCACATGGGGGCTATGTCGGGGGGTATCCAAGCTTTCGTCACAGTGAGTAAGAATGTTGTGAATCTGGGGTCAATGACTCAACTCCCGTCAGGTAGATTTGAAGGGGGTTGCAGAAAATTGGAATACTTTGCAATCCAGCAAATTATCATGGAATTAGAGGACATTTTTACCTTAACATTCTCAGAATTAATAATACATGTCGTACACATTTACAGAAGTAGCAAATAGGAGAAGGCATGCCTGTGGTTGTCTGTCTGTAAAAGCATCTGTGAGTGTGGGTATGAAACACGGTTGTTTGTGCGAGTGTTTCCTGCAGCATCCAGATGTCCCAGATGTGTTTCGGGGACTACATAGCATCATGCGGCCTGTGGTTTTGGACCTTTAAGAATGACAAGGAGAGGGACACTCATCTGTGCACTCGTCTTTACAGAATGCATGAGATCAAGAGACTGCGTGTGATCAGAACTTTTTGCATATAAACATAGTCTAAAATACCGGGGGGTCCAAGTAATGGTGAAAATGATTCATCCGAATGCCAGGTGATCACATCTGGAAGCAAGTCCACTACAGAACAACAGTCTTTTTGAATCAACCTGCAATCATCATTTAGGATCTAATGGTTTAATAATACATAAAGAATCCACGAGTGAACTTTTTGTCAGCGGTTAGCTGTTAAAGAGGTGGTCCCCTGGTGTTTCAGTGATCCATCTTTGTGACCCGGATAGCAGTCAAGGCCCAGTGGAGGAGAGTTTGATGAACAACACCAGTATCTTGAGCAGAAACGCTCACTTTCCTCGATGCTCTTTATGATTCCTGAACACTCACAATTGTAACATCTACTTTAATGAAGTTAACACTCGTCCATTGTTATATCAAATGTGGCATTCATAGGTGTAACCGGAGGTGAATTTAGTTGCATCTAATTGTGATTTTTATAAGGGAGATTTAAAGCAGTGGGGCAACATAGCAGTTGGGAGAGGAACCGTGAATGCACTTTGTTTTATTGTGTATAATAAAATGCAGTCAAGTTCAATTAAAATTAAACAAAATGGCTTCCTCAAAAATGTGGATAAGACGGAATCGGTTAGTGCTGAAGAGTTTACAATGCTTTGTTTCCAGAAACTCTCATCTATTCTCAGAAATCAATGTGTGAGGAAAAATAAGTAGAAATAGCTGCTCTTGGTTATATCCATCTCTATGCTTCCTTTGAATTAGTCCTTTATCGTCATAAAGGAATTGGTTGCTCTTGTGTGACTGAAAACAAGAGCAGCCGTGTGAGAGGATGAGGAACGTGCCACGTTCATTTCCAGAGAGATAGTTATTTTGAATAATGTGGATATGCGTTTGAGAGCAAGTCTCTGAAACAACGTCTTTCAGTCCAGTAGGGCTTCATTTAAGTCATTTATGATTATTGTGCTGCACTTCCATCAAGTTTGGGGACTCACAAGAGACAGAAAAGAATGATGCTGGATCTAACAATTAAACTCTTTGGTGTATTTTTTAAGAGCCAGCTGACGACTTTTTCCACCCCCTCGTTGTGGAATGATGCTTTCCCTCCACAATATTGTCCAAGCTGTTGAGCAACATTGTTTTCTGATCTAGTTGTAGTCTTTTGACGAGAATGCTGATTGGTTTTAGACAAATGTTTTGACATTTTTTATTTTTTTATGCTTTGAATTCTCGTGTCAGAAGACAGAAGTGTTTGTGTTTTAAATGGCGGTGCAACGGATCATAAAACTCACAGTTTGTATCGGATCACGGATCAGATCACAGATCAGATCAGCACAAAAGAAATAAGGAAGCAAAAATAGATCCCTGACAAAAACAAATGTCATGACTATTTCTGTCAATTTAAACACGGATCGGTGGTTTACATTGTTACATTTTCAGAGCTCGGCGAACAGAAAGCATTAATGCAAATGTCCTGATCGCATATTTGACTGAATATTGGAGGATAACGATCGCCAGTTAAAATGTTATCTCACGTTAAACTGTGTAATTAGTTCACGGTTCACATGCCTGTGGTTTTGGATTGACAGTTGTTCTTACACCACGAGTTTTAAAGGATGGAATGTTCCACAGATTTTGAGACCTGATATGTTATCAGGAGCGGTCGGCTCAGATCGGCCCTCAGCATCTTTTCTTTTATGGTCCCAATTTCTGGAGGAGGTGCTGCAGATGAACACTGACACCTGCTGGCTAAATCCTCAATCCCCCCACCCTCTCTCTCACTGAAGGCCTAGGATGTGCTCTCCTGGTCCAGATTTCCCTCTTCTGCTTGAACGTATTGAGGGCGGAAGATTTAAACTGTGGCAAGATTGTGCATAAAGATTGTTGAAAACTAGAAGAGAGATCTGAGATGTCTCTCACTCATCTGAAGTGAAAGATTCTTGGGGGTCAACCATGACTGGGAGAGACGTTTACAAGAACAAAAATGAATGTTGTCACTTTTTTAGTAACAGATTTCACCCAGCAGGTTTGGATACATTGACCAGATATCATAAAAGAAAAGAGTGATGGTAAGTTAAAGACAATCACATGTTTGTTGGAGCTGCATCTGAGATCTGTCTGCAGCTTCGCTGCTCCATTCATCCATCCACACTCTGACTTGCCTGGCTGCCTTTCCTCATGACATCATCCTTCACCACTTTGAGTGACTGGCCCCGGTCCTCTGTGCCATGTCTCTCCGTCAGCTGCTACTGCCACCATGTTGTGCGCTTAATCAACAACATCTCCAGGACCATCTCCCCCCCCATGACCCCTTTAAATGTTTAAGAAGCTAAGAAAAACAAATAAATGGCCGGCTAAGTAGCAGACTACTCACTCTTGCTTCTTGGTATTTGTGTAACTATTATATGGACGAGTCTGATGCTCTTGGGATCCTTGGAGCTGTCCTCAGCACGTCTTTAGTCATCACTGACACTGAAGAGTCTGAGTGGGTGGCTTATGAGCTCAACTTCTTTTCTTTAAGATACAATATATATTATAGCTGCACCGAGAGCACTTTTTTTCAGACCAAGTATAAGTATTTGCAGATACAGAGCACATACAGTATATGAGCACTTAATAAAGTGTTGCTACCTATTGGGCTGACCCTGACCCTAAACTTTATTTTGTTATTCTTGAAACAAATATTCATTAATAAATTCAGTGTACACCATATCAGCCGGCCCGTCATTAAGGGATATACAGTGTTACAAGTTACTGAAAATACTGAAAAAAGAGTTAAGGTTACTAGTTACTGTTACTTTTTAGTAATTTAATTACTTTACTAGTTACTGTATATATAAAAAAAGTAATTAGTTACTAGTAACTTTAAGTTTTTTTATGTCTGCTTGCTAATGTAATGAAATAGTACTGGACAGTCAAACACAATAAAATATATGTTGTAGACTTATTTATTGCAATCAACAGGGCAACAGGCCTTCAAATCAAGCAGTAGTACAAAAGTCCTTTAATACTTAACTTAATACAAAATAACTGTCTCAGTCATTTAACAGTGGTTTTTTTACATTAGGCCCAATGAAATAAAAGTGATTGCCTACAGTATTAACACTAATTAAAAGAAAACAAAGGTGCCTTGAGGTGCTGCATATAATTGAGGGGTGCTAGTGAGGCGTGTACGCTGATCTGGAGTCAGTTTGGTAGGATTTGGGTATAAATATATTATTTCATTTAAAATATGGATTTTATTTAAAGATATTCATGTAATTTGCATGCAAAATAGGTCTACCCAACCAGCGGACAAAAAATTCAACCAGCGGCAAAACCGCGACCTGGCAACACTGGAAGTGGCTGTCAGTGTGGCACCGTGCTGGTCGAGGGCGGCCTGTGATTGGCGGAGTAGAGGCGGGTTAACCTGTCGTAAAACGGAACGGACGGGTGGTTGGACGGTACCGTTGTTGTTGATGTTCGAGCTGCTGAGCTGAGAGGAGCACGCTGTCTGTGTTTGTGAATGCCCAATAAAGGGAATAATAACGTCGCGTCCTGTCTCCGTGTCATCAGTGCCATAACGTCCGAGACGTTACAATATCATTGCGCCACCAAGGTCCTGCGATGTCAGATCAGAAGCAGCTAAAGTCGGCCTAGCTTGTCTTCTTGTCTGCAAGTGTTCATTTTTCACAAAAGAGAGTAACGCGAGTAACGAACTCATTTAAATTTCAGTAACTGTAACTGCGTTAGTTGATTTAAAAAATACTTCGTTACACGCTCGTTACCGCTAAAAGTAGTGGAATTACAGTAACGCGTTACAAAGTAACGCGTTACTGTAATTACTGATGATATAACAGATAGCTTCGTCCTCAACATGGGACTCTCTCTTTCCCTCTCTCTCTTTCTCTCTCCCCTGACAGAGGATGCTGGGCAGACACATAGCTGAAGACCTCCCAGCTAAACTAATTGTTGTGGTGGAGACTAAAGTGGCTGCATGTGTCCACAACAACAACAATACCCCAGGTAACGCGCTGGCGGACGAGTCTGTTTTTACGGCTTCATCCTGCATTGGGGTTGTCGTCGCAGCTGGGCGTTATTCAACTGTATTACAGTTTTTCTCCATTGCTTTGGCTCAATTCTTGAAACAGAAATTACATTCTCAAAGCTCTTAGTGCATTTGGTAAAATAGCATATATGGTTCAGCACAACTACATAGATCCCCTTCAAAAGGTCATATCTCACCCAAAACAGTGAACTCAAGCTTCAAACCCAAATCATTTTCTCATAAAAATAGCCAGTGCCCCCAAAATGAAAACTTCCTTCTCGATTGCTGTGGCTCATCTCTCTCTTGAAAAAAATGACATTCTCAAAGCTTTAAATACATTTGGACATCACAGAGTTCCACAAGGTTCTGTGCTTGGACCAATTTTATTTACCTTATACATGCTTCCTTTGGGCAATATTATCAGGAAACATTCCATAAACTTTCATTGTTATGCAGATGATACTCAACTATATCTATCGATAAAACCAGAGGAGAGCAACCAACTCGGTAAAATTCAAGCATGTCTTAAAGACATAAAAACATGGATGACCTGCAACTTCTTGATGTTAAACTCAGACAAAACCGAAGTAATTTTAATCGGCCCTGAGCACCTCAGAGATCAATTATCTGGTGATGTGGTTTCTGTAGACGGCATTGCCCTGGCATCCAACACCAGTGTAAAGAATCTTGGCGTTATCTTTGATCGGGACTTGTCCTTTAACTCCCACGTAAAGCAAATCTCAAGGACTGCATTCTTTCATCTACGTAATATTTCAAAAATCAGGCACATCTTGTCTCAAAAGATGCAGAAAATTGGTTCACGTTCGTTACTTGAGACTGGATTACTGCAACTCCTTATTATCAGGCTGCTCTAATAAGTCTCTTAGGTCCCTCCAGTTGATCCAGAATGCTGCAGCTCGTGTTCTCACTAAAACTAAGAAAAGAGATCACATCACTCCTGCACTAGCTGCTCTGCACTGGCTACCCATAAAATCAAGAATCACTTTTAAAATTCTTCTCTTAACCTACAAAGCCTTGATTGGTGATGCGCCATCATATCTTAAGGAGCTTGTAGTACCATATTGCCCCACTAGAGAGCTACGCTCACTAAATGCGGGACTACTTGTAGTTCCTAGAGTCTTAAAAAGTAGAATGGGAGCCAGAGCCTTTAGTTATCAAGCTCCTCTTCTATGGAACCAGCTTCCACCTTCAGTCCGGGAGGCAGACACAGTCACCTCGTTTAAGAGTAGACTTAAGACTTTCCTCTTTGACAGAGCTTATAGTTAGGGCTGAATCAGGTTTGCCCTGGTCCAGCCCCTTGATATGCTGCTATAGGCTTATAGCTGCCGGGGGACGTTTTAGGATGCACTGAGCACCTATCAGGGGCGTCTCTAGGATGTGGATACATCTGGGGCTTAGCCAATGCAGCTTAGATAGGAAAGTGACCCACGGCGAGCGTTGTCGACTGGGGGGGGGGGGGGTGCTAGTGAGTTTTTCTAGTGAGAGTGTGCTCACCTGTGTGCGCAGATGTGTCGGCGCGCATCACGGCAGAGCGATGCGCGTTATGGGAGCGGCGGCGCTGGGCTTAGCCCAGAAGAGTGAAGCAGCGAAATTTGTAGACATAGAAACACTCTCAGACAGCAGCTTGCTGTTACGTGCGCCTGCTGCCAGTCTGACTCCGCTGTTTTGGGTGAATGACGTCACGTGCGACCTGGAAGTGTTAACCACTTGTGTGCCAAATCTTTTTTTTTTTTTATTAACATTCGGGGCTAATTAAAAAACATCCGGGGCTTTAGCCCCGGGTTTTTTAGCCTAGGGACGCCACTGGCACCTATCTCCTCTTTTTTCTCTCCTTAAGGATGAATTTTCATCTCTCAATCACACGTTACTAACTCTGCTTTCTCCCCGGAGTCCTTGTGACTTCACGTCTCATGGGGTCATCGGACCCTATGAGACGGCATAGATCCTATCTGCTGATGGATCATCGAGGTCTGGGTCGTGGAATTCCTGCTCCTGACTACGCCACTGTCCTGTTGAGACTCCGCCCACTGTTGAGACTCCGCCCACTCCTCCTCTCTACCTCCATCTGCCTGATGGATCGTGGAGGTCTCCATCGTGGAATATGCCTACTATGAACTATTCATACACTCTGTCACATTCATTGAATGTATTTAAACTCTAAATCTGTCCTTCTGTACACATGACATCTATTGCACCTGTCCATCCTGGAGAGGGATCCTCCTCTGTGGCTCTCCTGAAGGTTTCTTCCCTTTTTTTCCCCCTGAAGGGTTATTTGGGAGTTTTTCCTGGTCCGATGCGAGGTTTTGGGGCAGGGATGTCTATGTGTACAGATTGTAAAGCACTCCGAGACAAATTTGTAATTTGTGAAATTAGGCTTTACAAATAAACTGAATTGAATTGAATTGAATTGAATTTGCCAAAATAACCTAGATGGTTTAGCAAAACACTATGGCACACCTGCAAAAGGTCATATCTCTCCCAAAACAGACAACTCATCAGTCAAAACTAATTCCTTTTCTCATACAAACAGTCAGTGCCCCCAAAATGAAAAGTCCCTTCGTCATTGTTTAAACACTGCGGGTCAAAATGTTTAGATGTTTTGTCAGTATGGCAGTGGACCATAGAAATATCCCTCATGTGCACATTTCAATCTTGGCTTAGTCCTTTGACACTGAATGGTTACTGTCGTAGATGTTTTCTTTCCAGAATACTATGTGTATCAAACAGAAAAAAGATTCATTCAAGAGGAGCCAACAAGGTTTCACATCACATACTGTATTGCACTTATACTGCCATGGAAATTGTTACAGTAATTGAAAAACAGAAACAGAAAATGTATACAGCAAAAAATAGTGTCAAACAAAAAGCACATCAAAAATAAAATTAAATATAACCTACACTACTGTAACAAAACATACAGTAGGGAAGTAAAGCAAAGCTGGAGTTCAAAGCTGGAGTTCATCCTCACTCTCCTGCTCATCCTCGCGCTCACGTCTGTCTGGCCACAGATTTTCGTCAACATCACATCTGATGTTCTCCCTTGCGATGCAACGGGGGAAGAATCGCCGTGCATGCCGCAACCATCCCCTGCACTGATCTGCTGTGACATCGGCACAAGCAGCATCCATTGCCTGGAGAAGGCACCTCTGGTTTAGAGCCCGATGCTCATACACCCTCCACCACCACGCACCCTTGCTCCTCTTCCTCTTCTTCCTCCTCTTCCTCGAACAGGCAGTTGCCCTTGTTCGTTTACCTGGCCAGGTGCTTCCATGTTCATACTGTAAACTGTACTGAACTTTGTCAAGCCCTAGATATTTGATGGAAGCATTTATACTCCTGGATAGCACCTGTCAGCTAACTAAAATGACTGTGTGATTGGTGATCGGATGTGAGAAAATCCCCCTTGATTAGTAAAGTTCTAGTTGCACCTGAAAATGAAGCCGATGATCCAAGAGATCCATATTACAGAATATACCATGACATTTTTCATGTTATTATGTGCCTGAACGATTTTGACAGTGGAGTGAACTATTGTGCAGGTGATGATGTACACAAGGAAATTATGCCAAGATGTTTTGCAGAGAACAACCACTTGACTGAGAAGCAACAGTCAGTTTAGACCAGCAAGATGTATTCAATTGGTAATTGGGCTAACTGAAGGCAATTGTACCGAACCGTTTGCACAGATGTGCTAATTCATTTGAAATGTGTGCAAGCTGTAGGCAATTGTACTTGTCATTTGCAAGGAGTTTCTAAAACAATTGCAATTTGATTAAAGGAATGAGAAATTCAAATCTGTTGTGAACAAGTGCCCAGTGGTTTGGAGGTTTGCACGAGTTGTTTTGAGAATGTCATTTCTGTTTCAAGAATTGAGCCAAAGCAATGGAGAAAAACTGTACAGTAATGTACATAGTTTTCGGCCCCTACTCTTCTTTCACCCTCAGAATATACTCTCAACATCTGTGTGTTGAGCTTACGAGATCCTCCATAATCGCCTCTGAGCAGTTCCTCTGTCTGGCTTGACCAAAAGCTTTGGGAAATTTATTGACATCCGGCCTTAAGAGAGAATAAAGGGCTCAGAAGATACAGTCTCTGCATGGAAGCACACTTGCAGACTGCCTCTGGTCACAGCGCGCAAGTAATCCTCCACAGCTGAGATTTTGGGGAACACACATTCAGACTGAGGGATTGCTTCAACTTCAGACGTGGCTTTGTGGAAAACTGTGTGATGTATGACAAAGTACAAGAACTCCTATACAACAAGCTTCCAGGTCCTTCGATTTCTTTTGGAGATACAACTGCAAATCCATGGAAAGACAGGAAACTACTTACACACACGACCAAACAACAGGGCAACCAAGATGTTAGATTCATGTTTTTTTCCTCCAAATATAAGAGCAACATTATATAAGTCAGACAGCCTCTGTTGAGTGCTTTCTATTTCTCCATCTGTTGAAACAATATAGCCCACATGTCTTCACCGTGTGCTCCCTTAGTCTGTTTCTCCAATATGGAGTCCATTGTCGGTGGCTGTTTGTAAACACAGTGTTGAGAACGTGCCCCTCCTCTCTGGGAGCGGGAATCGGCATCGGGAGAGAGGGCGCAGTCGAGGTCAAGCGAGCCGGAGAGTGAGTGAAGAGAGGGGAAGGGCGTTAGCGAGGACAACGCCGTGAATCAGAAGGATGAAACGCTACTTTATGACGGTTTCTAAGCACAAGTGAACACATCAACACCTCGCGGTGAAGGTTTTTGAATGAATGCATCCCAAGGTCACATCCATCCCGCTGTGGCCTGTCTGCTCTCTCTGTGCCTGCCAGTGTCTCCTCCTGGTGATGTGGGAGAGCCATTCTTTTTTTTATCTTTACGTTGATTTTTAGGAAATTATTGCATAATAATTAATGCCGTAATAATTAATGTAGACGAGGACGAAAAACACCTACAAGAGAGTTGCAGGTCGAGCAGAGACCTGATTATGAAGTAGCCTCAATGACTGTCCTTGAAGAAGTAAATGAAATAACATTGTGTATGTACTCCGATGTACTCGGATACACTCTACCAAACAACAGCCAAGAGTGGACGACCCCTTCGTAAATAAAATATTTTAGTATTATTCAGAAAGCATTTTTTCCGAGACCACGAAAACCCTTTCCATCCGGAATGTAGCATTATTGTCAACGCAAGCCAAGCTTCACATTTAGGGCACATGGCGTCACACACGAAGAGTAGATAAGCTTCAGTTTTAATCAACACAGCCGTCTACATAAGCTGCATAACCGTTTGCTCCACAGGCGGTTTTACGGCGAGAGAGAGAGAGATGTCGGCTGGAAAGAAACACCTTAAAAAAACCTCCTTCTCTTTTTCCCAGTGGATGCGTTGTCAGTCGTAAGCCAGCTGACATTGTGTAAATAAGTAAATACGCAGCCGGCTCTTTCTTCGTCAGTTCATGCAGCATCGTGCCAAGCAGCGCTTTAGTTTCATCACATCGCACATTCATCTTCGTCTTCGTCGGTGAGAAGTGGGGCAGTGGGTGAAGTGAATGTGGCCCAGTCACGACGATGTGCTGTGACCTTGTTCTTGACCTTACACGAGTCACTTATGGGCTCCTAATGGCAGACCCCACTTTATACCAGTGAGTAACTTAGGTCTGGCCTCAAAGTAATCATCAGACCCATTTCATGCGACGCCACCTCCCGCCGAATTGTGATTATTTCTACACACAGAAACATTCGTCTCACACCTCTTTTACATTCACTGTGTTGAGCAGTGACGAGGATGATTAGAGGAGAAACCTTGATGTGAGCAACACCCGGTAACCCAACCTCCCAGACCATGGTGATGTAATGTGTGTGTATGTATGCGTGAATCACCACAGACACCTTCTCCTTCCCTCCGACAGTCATGCGAATGGGCCGGTTTGGGCCAGCTTGAGAAGCCGGCGTGCAGCTTGCAGCAGACGTGGGAAGAGGAGAGGAAGTGCTGAGTCGACACACTGCTGTATTGTTTCAGTCCAGAAATGTGATGACTGAAGAGGTCTGCCGCGCTGAAGTGGTATTTGAGGGCCTGTTTTTAATGAGCGGAAAGTGAAGCCTGGGAGCTGAATTTGCATGAAAGGCACGGAAACTAATCATGAAGCCCAATGGGCGCTTGAGAAAAAAAAAGACCCTGGGCCACAGTCGGCCCGAGGCTCAGATTCCCGAGATTAGCTGCTTTCAACGCATGTGTAAAGAAATAAACGGGGGACACGACTTCTTTCACGGGAGTAATTTCATCACCTTGCTTTGGAAAACATTGACACTATTGCTATCAGCACCTTCCATTCTGGTTGGTGCACCATGTGTTCATTGAAGTATGATGTCACTCTGTGGGCTGTAGATTATTAACGGGGTAGACTGTTAAATTGAAGTGATGTCATGATTTAAAATAAGAAAATGATTCGCTGGTAATCTCATTATCACATTAGGCCCATTAGGCCACTTTTAGAGATAGGCCTAAGCAGCAGCTATAACCCACTTCCATTTAAAACCAGCATGAGTAGGCCCACATGGCCCAAATCTGTGAAGATGCACTCATTGTCTAATGTATAATCTATATTTATCTGTGGTTTATATTATGCACACTACATTGAATGGTAAAGTAATTTCTGTGAAATTTGGCAGAAGCTAAACTACACATAGCATTTTTGGAATTCTGGTCTGAAAAGGGAAAAGTGGAAAATAAATGGAAAGTTTCCAGATCTTGAGGTTTGGAAATTGCAGAAGTCTGTAAAATGTATTAAAATCCTTCTGTTATTCTCCGCTGAAATGTGGCACATGCAACATTTGATGCTGTTTCATGCCTGCTGTCGTTTAATATAATATGATATTTCCTGTTTTGGGGAAGAATCTGTCAAGTTGACTACTACTCCCCCACCGCTAACTTTCAACATGCTGAAAAAAGGTAAAGAAAGTTCGTCAATCCAGCCAAGAAATATAATATCCAAACGGGTGCACCTAAACTCTGGCTTAATATTGATATACAGTTCTTCTCTACAACTACAAATGGAGCTACAGCGTTAGTCATTTGGAAGCTCGTCATTTATTTCTAATAAATCAGCCGATCACTGCTCACGCATGCTCACTTATTATTTACTTGCCGTCATTGTTCGTGTAATTGTTTTCATAGAGACCGGCTGTGTAGATCAGCCTATCCTCCTCCTGCTGCCTCTTCCTGTTGCTGTTATGCACCTCCCTATCTCCACATCTCCGCCCAGTCTTCATCAGATCCATCAGCTTCATCAACTCATCATCCTCACCACCAGGTCTGGACTCCACGGGGGGATTTATCTCTGAGCTGATCGGGGCAGTAAACCCTCAACTACAAATCTCCCCGTAGAGTCCGAGCGCCAAAGACTTTATCATCCCATATCATGTGTCAACAATAAAATATTATCCTTTTTTTACTCGAAAAACTACAGTATTTGAAATAAATTATTTTGACTTTCACTGCACACCGATATTAATATCCTATTGGGGAAACTCTGGCACAAAAATGTCAATATATTATATGAATAGCGAACTAGCTCTGCCTACTTACGCGCCTCCTTTGTAAACCAGTCATTTGATATTGAGGACATCCTGTGACCTTCCAAAAATATGGAAGTGAAAGTATATTGAAATATTGATCCTTTCAGTGTAAAGTTCCCTTCATCTATCAGTCCGCCCTCATGTCACTCCCATCAACGTAAGTGATCTGAGCAGTTTGTAAAAAACACACACACACACACACACATCTGTTCACATGTGTGTGTCTGAAGTTGCTGAGCTGTTTCTAATCAATCTGGTCTACTCTCAAAAAGCCTAAATACCAAATAACTCACTTCTGAAAAAGATATAAAAGTTTCTCCATTCTTTTTATTTCCCTGATGACTTCATGTGATGATTTTATTCCAAAAACACGGTCGATGCCGATAGTTTTTGGATAATAATTGAACTTCAGTGAAAATGACCAAATCACTTCACGCTGGAAAGGCACTGCAACACTTTTATACCAAGAATAATGTTGTCTTGGCTTTTCAGGGGGGAAAAAGTTATCAATTTTACAGTCTACAGCATAATACCATTAAATGTGTCATTAAATCCAAAGCCTTATTATCAACGTCTTGTTGAGCAGCTGAGAGTTTTATAGTTAAAGTTCCATCTTCCTCTACCCCATCAGGGTTCATCTGGCAGTTACACCTAAATGAAAGGGGTGAGTACATTAATTATCCAACACGTGCCGAAATATGTTCAAATACAAATCAAAACACGTGCTCTGGAGAGGCCAGCTCTCAGTCTGCATCAGGTATTTCAATCTGTCGTTGAAGTCTTGACACAATGATGACATCAACACAGACGTGTGTCATAACTCTCCTGCGTACTGACAGGGATGGCAGACATTTAGGACAGGAGGAAATCCTTTGATTTGGTGTGCATCTGCTCTTCAGCTCACAACCTGAGCTGAATGGATGAATGAGTTTGTTGCTGTGTGTGTTTGGACAGCCAACGACTTGTAACAGTCTCATGGGCTGACTCAGAACATTCACTATTGATATCTATATTTATTTATATAGAGAGATTTATATATATATATATATATATTTATATAGAGATTTATATATATATATGTATTTATATCGAGATATTTATATATATATATATATATATATATTAATGTATTTATATAGAGAGATTTATATTCACTGCAAACTTTCTGTGGAAAGAAAATTCAGCATCCTTTCGACGTTAAGACATACGGGGAAGACTGATCTCAAAACCATTCCTCTTGGCAAGCCTCACTGCTAAAGAACAAGTCATCTCATAGCATGAGCAAACTTGATTATTTCCCCTTTCTGTTCCGGTTCTTTACCGTTCTGCGGTGTTGAGGTGGCCCTCGCTCGGGCCCCCTGAGGCTTCGGGGTCTACTGACTTTCATAGCGCTGCCGCGCTCAAGTGGCATAACGACTTGGTGTAGGAAGGACGCTCGCCTGGGTGTTCCACCAGGAAAGCAGGCGCTGATGTTAAAATGACCGTAAATGCGGCGAAAGCGTGGCCCCCGAGAGTTGTGAATACGCCGCTTTCTGTAGTGCAAAGTACATAATGGGCCCCTACTGGGCCCCGTGTCTGTCTCTCTGTGGGTCTGTAAAAGCGAACATGGATGTTTAAAAGTAATATGGTCTACTTGTGATGCTATTCTAGCCTTGACGACAAATTAATATATCTAAAAGTAGTAAAGAATGATTATTTGAGTGTTTTACAAGCCGGAAGAAGCTGACATACTAACTCACCAGAGACCAGGCGCAAATCATACAACACCCCCCCCCCACACACACAAACACACCACCATGACCAGCACACCGAGCCGAGTGGTTTGAAGGGGAAACAGTGGCTCTGAATCACAGAGGACCACAAATCACAGGCGGGCTGTAGATCAGCTCCGACCATCGACCCGAGGCACGTGCAGACACTCGTAAGCGCACACACCTCTCAGACAGAACTGTCTGAGTTATGTTGTCATCAATATGGCAGCTAGATAGGGAAAGAAAGATTAGAGAAATAGTTGAGGGAGGCTTTCCAATTAAGCAATTACAAGCTTCGGGGCCCAGTTTTTCCATGACTTAATCACAGCAGCTTCTGGAGCTCTCCGTGGAGGCTCCGCAGCGTCTCCTGGAAAGAGGCCTCAGACAGGGAGATGGTGGTTTCTGATACAGATGGATGTCTGTTCCACCCCCACCCCCCCAGGGTTTAGTGGTCCGGGCTTCCATCACACATCAGAGGAAGTCTAGACAGCGTTGCTGAGGAGAAGCGGTGCTCCACAATTCTTCACCTTCTACCTTCCTCAGCCTTCCCTCCCTTGCATACATCCTCAGCTGCACCCTATTGTCCACTATTCTTTTCTTCTCCTCGCTTTCTGCCACTGCAGCAGTTGATCTCTCTCTCTCTCTCTCTCTCTATATATATATATAAAGCGTAGTTTGAATAGGTTCCTTGGATGTGGCTGACAGAGGCTTGGCTTTAGGTATGAGCAGGCTGGACCACAGGGCAGGGTCTCACAGGTACCCGTTCTCGGCGACCTCCAGGTCGTGGCATCGAGCTTAACCCCGACGGCCTTTTTTCTTCTTCAAGCAAGTAAAGGAAATGTCTGCTGCATGATGACTTCTGCATGTGCTGGCTCCCCCAGCGAGGAAGGAGAGGCTGTGAAATCTATTTGGGTCAGAGCGATTACGTTTCAACCCTTGTTCCCCGCTTCAGCCGTTTAGGGGGGGTTGCAGCGCCCTGATCCATCCGTCTCCATCCAGTAGATGTTCCTGCCTCATGTCTGCTACAAAGGTTACAGGAAACAAGGAGGACAGCAATGATACGACACAGGAAAGACAAACTGTTTCTACCTGGGAAATGTCAGAGTAACTTCCTGAAATTCCCACTAGTTGCCAGGGCAACCGCATGTTGACAACAAACTGGCACGCACAGGACGCTGCTCTCATGCCATATGGTTCAGAGCAGGGAGACGGGAACACCTTTCCTCTTGTACTTCAGAGTTGCTGTTGTTGTTGTTGACAAGACAGACTTTGTTCATTTCAAAGGAACTAAATACTATTTGTTTGAATTAAGCTTCTCTTGAAATTCTTTACAAACTTCTGCACAAATGTAAGACAGGGAAAGTTGCTAATGTAGGCTTTAATTTAGAACGTCAATGATGTCATTACAAGGCTATAAACAGGACAGGGGTAACCATATTAGACTAATTAATTGGGCTCATGTCATGTATCCTCTTCGGGTTTTCTGAAGATGAAGATGTGTGTTCACTAGAGGTGATGGATTTTGTTAGGCGAGCTATTTCTCCTATTTCTGTTTCCAGTTTTTATGATCAACTCGGCTCAAGAAAGCAAATAAGCATATTAAGTTAAATGTGGAACCACTCCTTTAGTATAACTGTATCTTCTCAGGGCTTTTTTCAGTTTTTGTACTCAACTACCAAGAAATAAATGATATCATAAACATTATACAGCACACTTCTACTCTTCTGCGAAGAATGATCTACATTAACCGCCAAGTATACAATAAGAATTCATCACTAACGGAAATGTGCCACCATACAAGAACAGTCATGGATACCTTGTGTCCCTAGCTGTGTGTGTGTGTGTGTGTGTGTTTGTGTGTGTGTGTTAAAAACTGCTCAAATCACGTACTTTGATGGGAGTGACATGTGGGCGGACAGATAGATGTGTGCGTGTAGGTATGTGTGTGTGTGTGTGTGTGTGTGTGTCTGCTGGAGTACATTCATGGCAGCAGATGACCGACCGCCCTCATGTGGACCTCAGATGTCCCAAGAGAGGTTTCTCGAAAAAAAAGAAAGAAAGAAGGGAACTTTCACAGAGTACAATAATTCAACAGCTTGACGGTGAACGCTTTGGTACGAGCAGATCTGAATGAGAACAGCAAGTCTGACAGTTGCGGAAGTGAAGACTTGCAGAGAGGGCACTTCTCAGACCTGGACGATGAGAGCACAGAGAGGTCCCAGTTCTCCTGTAGACCTGGGACCTCATCCTGGGAGCGTAAAGATAGACGGTCTTAATTCAAGTGCCGGGTCTCCCTGTCAACACGAAGGGGCTCGGGGTCGAGAGGCTGAGCTCAGCGTGGAACTGGCTAACAAGCATGTAGTCGTGATGACAACGAAGGTGATGTTTGACAGATGATAAGCCCTCAAAATCATCCTTTTTATATCACGCGTACGCTTCTAAAGATGCCGACAGAAGACAAAGCTCCATAAAAGATTGAAAATGAAGACAATAGAGAGTTAAAGTATGTATGTTAAGTTCCTCCGCAGCTTCACAGAAGACACCAAATAGTTGCTGAGCGTTAGATAGGGGGATCAATATTAGATATGAAGCTCGAGCCACTAGCCAGTTAGCTTAGCTTAGCATAAAGACTGGAAGCAGTTTGAGTGGTTCTGTCCAAAGGTAACAATAACAATAAATCCACTGCCTGCAACCCCCAGAAAAAGACTGGTTTTAAATGTCCATTCTTTGTGCTACGGTATCAATTCGTGGAAAGAAAACGAAAAGGCATATTTTCAAAAATGAAGAACTCGTCTTTAAAGGACCACCTGATTTGCACAGCAATACATTTCATTAAAACGTCTGTCAAAACTGGCCAAGTGTAAAGGTGAGCATGGCCAGGAAGAACTTGTTTCCCCGGGGTGTTTCATGTGTCAGCGGCTTCCACTTGGGAGGAGTACTTAGTTCTACAGTACATGTACATACAGGTGGGGTCTAGTAGCACACCTTCAAAATAATGAATGACTCAGACTTGGGGTTTTCCTTATGAATGTACGTTTGAAGGTTTGTATTTACACATCTGAGGCTACACCCAACATGCAGCCGCTGCCAAAGAAAACTGCCCCGGGCCATATTTATCCTGCAGAAATCCCAAACAATTCTTCACATTGTCGCACCAGAAGAGAAATGGGAAACTCATTATCCTCACAATAGCTTATTTGGCATATTGGAACCTATCAGTCTGAATCCTCAACAGATCAAGTGTTTATGTTGCCATAACATAACTTTTAATGGGGCAGAAAGAAAGAGATGAGAAAAATAATTATGGAAATCATTACACGCTCCATTGAGGTTGTAAAGAGACAACTGGATGCACATTCGCAGTCACAATGCCAAAGAGAGAAGCCAGACTATTGCACAGTAGTATATTTGTTATTACACTTCTATAAAGTCAGGGGGGACTATGACAAGTTGGTCTTGATGTGTACAGTACCTCCTTATTTTTAACTGATTTATGGCCATTTTCCTACCAGTTGCACAACCAGAAAGATAATGTCATAAAGTTGTGTGGCAACTTGTAAAGTAAAGATTATTTTATTATTCAAATATGTCTGAAAAGAATACCGTGAACACATTTTGAGTTGTATTTTTTCAGATTGATCACTGTAGAGGCCACGAAGCTGATGCACACGTGTTGTGTACTATAGTATACACACTAATCAGGTGTTTGATGATGATTTACCTGAATGCATTTTCAACATCACACAAATAGCAACTAAAACCAACTCAAATGAATTTGTGTCCCCAATTAGTTCTCAGTGAGAGAAAAGAAAATGTGAAGGAATCATCTGAACGGAAGATTTTGATAATCGTTTAAATATAATCTTGCAAAACTATCTTTCAGGGATTGTGCAAGCCTACATTATGATGAATGCTAGATTTTTATTTTTTTCATTGATGCAAAACCAACAATAAAACCAGTGATGCTAATTTATCATGATCACATTATAAATCTGGTCCCATTCTACCCAGATCTGGTATTAATCACAAGTAATACTCAAATGTTATTTAATTTAAATATTAACAAAATATTGCCTATCTCTGATTGTAACCCCTCAAAAAGAAATCAGGATCATCACTTGGGTGGATGACAACCATTTTGGATTTGTCAAAAAGGACCTTTAGGGGTACGATACCAGTGAAATAGTTTATGTTGCCCTTTGTGAGACTGCTCTAAAATAATCTTGAGGAAAAATAAATTATATATATAATTTGGTTCTTTTTGTTAAGTTGAACTGATGAGTTGCATCCCTTCCCATTAAGTATAACAATAGTAAACTCTTGATTTCTTGCCTGCCTAACATAGTAACACAAACAGTACTCCATGAAGTTGTGGGGGATCATTTGAATCAACGAGTCGCTCCTCACGCAACATGACGTCAAACCAGTGATTTATTACGCAAAGCAAATGCCCGGTTGAGTCGGTTGATAAAACATCCTTAATGAGCCGTTGCCAGGCGACGAGACACTAAAGCTCGGGTCCTATTCACTTCACTCCATCTCAACTGGGCCCCGAGTATTTCCAGCAGTTCCACCGTCTCCGTGTTGATTATCATGGAGCCGTACGTCAGAGCATTACACAGCGGAAGCGTTTATTTTCTCAGCAGCGCTCCATTCATCAATCCCATAAGGAGTTGATGAATGGATGATTGTCTCCTGCTACTGCATGAACCCTTGCGTCACACGTGTTTAACGGCAACGTCCTGTGTGTATCTGGACTAATCAAAGCAGTAATAATCCAGTTTGAGAATTACGGGCCTTATGAATCACGTGGCGCTTTCATGAGCCTCCCTCTGATCCCGCACACATAAACAATCTTCTTCTTCGTGTCTGTCTTGTGTCTGCATTTGAATAACTACAATCACACATTCACATACAGGAGCAGGGGTATGAGCCTATTTCCACCTGTTTCTGATTACTCTAGGTGGCCCGTGAGGTTGAGGAAATGTGTGACAGCTGAATCTGGGGTAGAGAACCCGACCCTGGTGAAAAATGAGTGGAAAACTTGGAGAGCACCCAAGTGAGAGAAGTCATCGCGGCATTTGGAGTCAGCGCATGTGTGTGTGTGTGTGTAAGACCGGCTAAGTTGAGTCTGTCTTGTAGTGTGAATCATTGATTCTCTCACAAAGATTTAAGAGAACCCCGGAGTCTGAAGTGACTCACCGGGTGATGCCGAGTGTGAGGCCGGATAAATGGTGCACAGAAGCGGTGAGTCAAGAAACCATCTCGAGCCAGACAGAATCAATCAATCACACTCCGGGAGGCGGGACCGTTACAGCCTTCCCCCGATGATGACCTTTCACCGCAATGAAAACCGATTCATTCTGTTGCACCTCACAGCGGCTGGAGAGGTGTCGGATGGTCTTTCGCTCACAGAAGGAAACATAGAAGGTTTGTTGTGCTTACAGTATATATGTTGTGTTGATGCAGATTAGATTACAGGATATTTCTGCTGTAAACAAAAAACGGTGCATAGAGATCCTCCACGCCAACTCCCTGTGAATCACTACTTATTGGATGCCTGAAATAAGGTCTGCAGATATAAACTATTTTTAGTTTGTTAGTTTAGTTTGATTCTGGTGGTTTGTGTTGTCGTAGTGTGGGATAATGCAGTAAGTAAATAGAGTTTATTTATTTTTGCATTTATCGCAGACAAAGGGTCACAAGTGCAGTACAAAAGCAAATTAAAACAATTTGGCATCAACAGGCCCAAACATAAGAGATAAAAGAGCAAAGTAGAATACACTGTATAAGATTGTGCAATGAAAACACAATAAAACAATATGGCCTAAAACAAGCAGGTCGTAGAATATTGAGTTTAACGAATGCCAGTGTGAACAGGTATGTTTTGAGATGGGTTAAAGGTAATTAAGGGTTACGGGTAATAACATTCGGGTTATTAATTCAGTCTTTCTTTAAGGCAGAAGTTGCTGAGATATTTCGGTTCCAAAGTATTGGTTTGAGCAGTTGTCTGACATCTAGACATTGTCTGAGCACATGTGAATTTTCATAATTATTTTTGAACATATCTGTGACTGAAAGGTCCCAGTTTAAGGGATTTAAATGCAGGGCCACGATACGCAGTGTGTACCTCTGGATCTTGTTTGTATTATGTCTCATTGGGCTTGTCGAAGCTCATACTAGACATAAACACACAAAGATGAATATCTGTTGGTACATCAAAAGACGGTGAGTCATGCAGGCAGACTAATCCCAAACTAATCGTCGGCGGCGACGAAGACTGAACCAGACACCTCTTGTTTGGCGAGAGGTGGACCCACGGCGATACGATACAGCGACGGCCTTCCTCGAGCGGGATGACTGAGTGGACCGTCAGCCCGGCTTTGTTCCTCTGGAGTTCCCTCCGTCTGGGATGGATCGGTCCGTCTGCGCCGGCCTCTCCAGGGTCGCCTGAGGGTTGTGCAAACACACATTCACTCTGGGTGGGATGGAAGCTCAAAAGGATTTTCGATTTATTTTCCACGATCCGACCCGGTGAATGGAGCGTGCCTTGCCAAACAAATGCATCATCCCTCTTCTCTATTTCGCCGCCCTTTAGGAAGCATCACCAGGGAGTTGGGACTTTTCCTTTCGATTCATCTGAGCAGTTGATGCGACCCCTCTGTTCTGTCACGACGTAGCGTTGGGTTTCCATAGGATGTGGTTGTTTGTTGTGATGGGGATTCTTTCCTACTGATGTCATCTGGAGCAGGGCCACAGGGAGCCATTTAGTATCTATGTTTTTTGGAATAGACGGGGCTCTAAATTGAAGCATTGCCAGGAAAACACTTCCTAGCCACAACATCTCGCGGTTTGAAAGCAGTCGGGGTATTGCACTTAAATATATGCTGCGCTGTCAACCGACGTTTCCTTTTTGCTGATTCTGACAGATTTCTTTCATTGAGGCAACACAACCCCCTTTTGAAGATTTATTTGCGACACCTGCTGACAAGGTGAATTGCATATTTAGACCAAACAACCACACACCGCGTCCAACCACAGCATTGTGCGTGTTTCTCTAATGGCTCCCACCCGGAGAAGAAGCTAATAAATAATCTTCTCCTTCACTTTGTTTACCGCGACTGCATCAGCCACGCTGCCGACATTACTCCTCTCACGGCCACATTGACGTGAGGGGATATTAATAAATGTCATCAGACTTAATGGACCCGATTTATTTAGAGCTCGGTGTTGTCGTGATGTGACCAAACCCGAAGCTCCAGAAACGTGTGCAGAAATGGTGACCTGCAAAAGCTTCACTTAGGTGTATATCACATGTTTTTCTATTTCAACCTCATGTTGCTCAACTGGACAACAAAGTAGTGAAAGATAAATGCCGTTAAGATGTCAATCTCTCTCTCTCTCTCCCATACATCTTTTTTCTATGAAAGGCTCCCAGCCACTCAAGTCGTAATACCTTAACTTCACTGAACTGTCAGTTAAGGCCACCTCATTAGGCAGTGAATGCCCCTGACCGGTCACTGTTTGTGTAGCTCACCCCCGGTGAGTGAGGGCCATGACCTTTACGTGTGTGTGGTGGTATTCCACACAATTAGGTATTTACAGTGGAGCCACAGCGCGGTTAAATCAAATAAATATTTAGTTTGGTTCTCAGAGAGCAAACAGGACACGCTGGACCTTCCTTCATTATTTCGCACTTTGCTCAAATGCATCAAAACGTTGCTGGTGAGTCTTTCGTGAGTAAATATTATCACAGGCATCAGACACACTTGTTGTATTTAGTGGAAACAGCAAAGTTATCATCAAATCCCCGGAACCAAAGTGTGCAGGCCAAAAGTATTTCCTGTTTATGATCGTATCAGTTTATGAGGACTCTCACCGATGCTTTGAAACGGCCGCTATTATGAGAGCAATACTGCCATCAAGTGGTGGTGTGACTGGTACTGCAACCGCTGAGGGTTTTGTGAAACAAAGCTTGAGGAAATTGCCAAGAGACATTACAAACAGTGTGTTCGTTATCATGGAAACTGTATGGAACTGATTTATTTCTGCTGTGGGTGAGTTGTGGCAGTGCAGTTGCCGTCTAGCCGTGATGTTTTTGTAAGTGGGTGTTTCTGAAGATGTGGCGAGCTCCTGGTGTGTAGTTTCAGTTAGAGCAACATGCATGTGAGGTGATGTTTTATGACAGGAACACATGTGAGTAGAGAATAAGTGCAAGACAGTTCACATATGGTTAAAATGCAGGATAGCAAGTTTACAGTAACATTACTGTATTTCCAAAAGGCGCAGGATATTTCTTTGCTGTGAATCTGGAGCTTTTTTTCATGCCACAGTTCTGTGGTCAGTTGTCTTTACTGAAGGATTCACTTCATTTTCACCTTTTAATTTGAAGGAATAAAGCAAGAGAACAAAGTGTGGGAAATCCTCTCAAGTTGGAACCAGAAGTGTTTTAAATGTGTTGACGTTTGTTTTCTTAAGTACTTTGTGGAACAACTTGTCTTCTCAACTTCATTCCATGTCTGCATTTTGCTCATGAAAATAAGCTTTATTGCCCCTTGAGGGAAGTTGCTTGCCCCAACGAGCATTATAAAACATTTTACACATAAAAAGCTGACATCCATAACCATTAATATACAAAACATCAACACAACTGATTTATTCTCACACACACACACACACACCAAAGCTCCCATCACTGGAGGAAAGTAGACTTCAGTATTGAGTTTACTTCCATAATTAAATTACTGATATCCAAACTTGGTCATGTGAATATGTTGTAAAATGTTTATGTTGCACAAAATGGTATTTTCCATGGATTGAACACAGTAGGTTGAAAATCATAGAAATAACATTCGTATTTCCTCTTTCTTAAAAAACGTCAGGCCTGGTTACGATCCGGTGATGACTTACATGTGTACGTCCAGATCAGTCTGCATTCCTGTGGCTCAATGGCTCGTGATGTGTCAGAGGGGAATGCACGATTATATATCACTTAAAATGATCTGAAGGGGCATTTTCTTCTCTTTTTGCTATATTAACATCCAAACTCAGTTAGTTATATCAGCACGAGTAAAAACCCATTAAACCCTGAGAAGCAGAGCGGGCCTGTCGAATAAATCTTAACATGTGTGCATGATCCGAGGTGGTGACAGTAGGACACTTTTTTATGTATTCTGTTGCCAACTGTACATGAGTTCATTAAAGCTTTCATTCCAGTCAATACATGAAACCATATTGGATAACGGCAAGTCCCATGACCCAAGTACACTCTTTTATTTGTTTTTTTTATTCAACCAAAAATACATACAGGTATATCGATGAAATTTGACTTATCAGTTTCCAAAGACAGTAATTCGTCATTAATCTTAAAGGACCCATATTATGCCCATTTTTCCACAAGTTGATATGGTTCCTTGGGGTCTTAATGAAATGTTTGTAACATATTTTGGTCAAAATACCACAAGAATCATTTCAAACAGCACCCTTTTTACCCTGTCAAAAACACCTCCCCACAGATTAACCTGTTTTGAGTGCATTCCTTTAAATGCTAATGAGCCAGCTCCCCCCTCCCCCCTCCTCCGCGAGATGCGCTCGCCTAGCTGCTGCCTGCCCAGCTAGCCATTACCTTTGTAGAAATATGGCTACTGCAGATGAAGCAGGGCTCTCAAGTCTCACGCATTGAGCGTGAGACTCACGCATTTCGGTCATATCTCGAGAGAGGGCGAGTGCAATCACTGGCACCGACAACTCAATGGCAACTCACTGGCAACTCACTGGCACCTCAGTGGCACCTCAGTGGCAAGTCTGTGGCAAGTGCCGCTCGGTGCCAGTACTCAGCGACAACTCACTGGCACCTCACTGGCACCTCACTGGCACCTCAGTGGCACCTCAGTGGCAAGTGCCACAGACTTGCATAGATAATGTATTTTTTTAGACTTACTTACAATATGCAATACGATATTGCTGTACAATACTGCTGTACTATATTGAATATTGTTTTGTGACTACTACGTTTCACTTCGTAATATATAACACTTATATACCATGATATGTATAATGTACCCGCCTTTCTTTAATAATAAAAAATATATAATTATTTTTTTTACCATGTCATACTGTTATACCTCCATGAAATTCTCCTTTGAGGAGATGCCACTGTTAGTCTAAAGTTTAAGCACTGGCACTCAGTGACACTTGCCAGCAGTTGCCAGCAGATGCCGCAGCTAGTCAAAAAGTGCCACGACTAGTTAAAAGGTGCCACAGCTAGTCAAAAAGTGCCACTACTAGTCAAAAAGTGCCAGCGGACGGAGGGTCGGCCAGGCGCGTCTGAGGCATGTCTGCGCATTGACGAGTCTGCAACGACTCAGTGACAAGCTTCACTGAAGTGCCCGGACAGCGGAATAAATCACTTTCATGATCACAGAATGGAGGAGCTGCGGTTTAGCTAGATCAGGGGTGGGCAAACTTTTTGACTCGCGGGCCACATTCGGTTCTAAAATGTGACAGAGGGGCCGGGCCAGGAGCATTTGGACACGCAATGTAATTTTTTTAACCTGGAGATTGCGTCTGTTTTTTATACATTTCAATTTAGGGTGCAAAGTTAAAGTAATCAACATTTACTGGAAAGAGATCAATGGAATCACTTTCAACATTCAAAACAAATTACCCAACGAAATACTCAAGCTCAATAATTTCTAATTGTTTTAAACCCCGCAAAATAATGGACGGATTGTCCTGAGAGATACTGTATTAAATATCCTGCCTGCAGCAGAAACTAGAAAGGGGTCTTTAAAGTGAGGGCGATGTGCGGCGTCATCTGGTCAGCATGTGTATGAACCCGTCACAAACAGACTGACAGCGCTTTACTCGAGAAAATATGACCCTAAAGCTGACAATTGAAGTTCTATTTTTTTAAATTATTCATATCTCTTCTGAAAACACACCTTTACTCATGTGGACCAACTGTTTTGGTGTTTGAAATTGGTTTACCAAAGGTCATAGGTTCACAAAAGCAGTGTAATATCTGAATACAATGCTAGATACATGTACTTGCACCTGTCCATCCTGGAGAGGGATCCTCCTCTGTTCTCTCCTGAAGGGTTCTTCCCTTTTCCCCCCTGAAGGGTTATTTGGGAGTTGTTCCTGATCCGATGTGAGGTCAAAGGTCAGGGATGTCTATGTGTACAGATTGTAAAGCACTCCGAGACAAATTTGTAATTTGTGAAATTGGGCTCTACAAATAAACTGAATTGAATTAAATAAATGAGGAAAACCACATTTTGTATTACCGTTTTGAGTAAAAATGATGCGTCTGTCACACATTCACCAAAATTATAAAGATGGGACTGAGAAATGACTTCATATTGCAGATAAAGTTTCATGGGGTGTGTGCAAATAAAAAATGACCATTACATTTATTTATTTTTATAAATATGTATTGTACATAAAATAAAAAAATCTACATTATATACATGTTGAGAAATAGAAAACAGAACACAACTATTGACTATTTACAATATAGCTTCACTATAATAACATCATGTCATCGTGTCACGAGAGCTCTCTGCTGGCCGGGCAGGCTGCGCTGCAGGCTGCGCTGCAGGCGCTGGTGAATCCTCTCTGTAAAATACAAAACTAGTCAGCACCGCGCGCACGTTACGGACACCGTGACGGACACCGTGACACGTAACGTGTAGTAAAGACTCTTACCCGGTCCAGGTGGACCTCTTCTGGCTGCGTGTTCCTCCTCGTGGCTCCGCAGCCCCTCCAGGCTCCGCGCTGCTCGCCAAAATCACTGCGGCTGTTTCTAAATGAGTCTCACCTGTGTGGTGGGAGGTCCTTTGTGATTTACTGAGTGTTCATTGGTTGGTATTTTTCGAGAAATGTTGACAGACAAACGGATTGACAAATCACGGTGAAGGGTTTCGTGTGACGAGTTCTTTCCGCGCCAACGCACACCGGAAGTAAACAAAGTCGCGATTTGGACAAGTTCGGCGGGCCGGATTAAAAAGCCTAACGGGCCGGATGTGGCCCGCGGGCCGTAGTTTGCCCATGTCTGAGCTAGATAGATAGATAGCTAAAATAGCTAGATACACAGATGGATATATATATATATATATATATATAGTCTTTTTGTAGACACTTACTGACAATATGCAATAAGATAGTGCTGTACATTACTGCTGTACTGTATTTAATATTGTTTTGCTACTACTACGTTTCACTTCGTAACCTATTACACTTATATACCATGATATTGTAACGTCTCGGACGTTATGGCACTGATGACACGGAGACGGGACGACGTTATTAATCCTCCCTTTATTAGGCATCCACCAACACAGACAGCGTGCTCCTCTCAGTTTAGCAGCTCGAACGTCAACAACAACGGTTCCCGTCAACCACCCTTAAAGGGTACCTGTAGTGCAAAACAATATGTAGCCAGATCAAAAGATAATGTGTTTCTAAAGTGTATTCATGCACTGACGGTCCAGTATTCAATAACAATACGTAGTTTAGGCTGTTCAAAGTCCTCAAATCCGACATGCGACATTGCACTAGAGCTTGAATATGTCGCGGGTGGTGTGACGTCACATCGTTGATAGATCGACAGCCAGCCACAGCGGATGTGTTCAGATACCAATGTAAACAACGTCGAGCGCTCGCAAACAAATGCTGAGAGATTGAGAATATGGACGATGAAAGATTGTCTGATTCAGCAACTGGATACTTGTTTGAACCTTTAAAAGCAGACTATCCCCATTTAGTGAATTGTGACAGCGATGATAGCGATGATTCTGATGAAGTTGATGCCGAAGGACCGCCGGTACAGATGCTTCACCGTGCGGACCGTGCACGCAAGTCGGCGGACGTTTGGTGCAGTTGTGAAATGTGTGCCACAAAAAACAGACAGAGAGTGCATTTGTTGTAAAGAGCACGAACTTATGTCCGATGATATAGTGTCATTAGACCTCATCTGCTTCACACAAAAGAGTGAGCTTGATAGCTACATCGCGCATAAGCCAGCGCTGGAGATGTCTTTCATTGATGCAATGTTCGGCCGACATGTTCGGGGTGCTAGTGACTTTTTCTTTGCTCCGTCCGTCCCGATGCGCGCAAACCAGTGTCGGAGCTCCGCGCGCACGAGACGGCGGGCAGAGGACTGTCAACGCAACACGTAGAGACAGAAATGACGTGCTTCTGCTGTAATGTGGCGCTATAGAGAAAGTGACGGGGGGGCGGGCCAATTTTTTTTTATGTCATGCGATCTACCAATACTACGCCGCGATCGACTGGCAGGTCGCCGCGATCGACATATTGAGCACCCTGATACAGATTGTGTAATTCTTGAGGCCACCGATCTATCCCAAGAAGCAACGCGTGTAGAAGTGGCTCCGGATTGGCTGAATTCCTTTCAACGACTCTACGTCATAGTTAGCTTTGAGCTGGAGTAAATAACTAGCAAAATGGCTGCGCCCACGGATTCGGAATTTTGACAAAGAAATGTAAATCCTCGGGCTATGCGTGACTTGTTGACAATAGCAGCGGGGTAAATATGATTTATTTGATGCGCCGAATGGATGTAGCACGTTGTTGTTTTGCACTACAGGTACCCTTTAACTTCCGTTTTCCGACAGGTTAACCCCGCCTCCCCTCTACTCCGCCAATCACAGGCACGCCCCCTCGACCAGCAAGCACGGTCCCACACTGTGATTGACAGCCACTTCACAGGGTCGCTACAAAATGTATAATGTACCCGCCTTTCTTTAATAATAATTTAAAAAAAAGATATATATATATATAATTTATTGTTTTACCATGTCATACTGTTATACCGCCATGAAATTCTACTTTGAGGAGATGCCACTGTTAGTCTAAAGTGTAAGCACTGGCACTCAGTGACACTTGCCGGCACTTGCCAGCAGTTGCCAGCAGTTGCCAGCAGATGCCACTACTAGTCAAAAAGTGCCACTACTAGTTAAAAAGTGCCACTACTAGTCAAAAAGTGCCAGCAGACGGAGGGTCGGGCGCAGTGACGAGTCTGCGACGATTTAGTGACAAGCTTCACTGAAGTGCCCGGACAGCGGAATAAATCACTTTCATGATCACAGAATGGAGGAGCTGCGGTTTAGCTAGATTGATAGATAGATAGATAGATAGATAGCTAAAATAGCTAGATACACAGATGGATATATATATATATATAATTAGTGTCTTTGTAGACACTTACTTACAATATGCGATAGTGCTGTACATTACTGCTGTACTATATTTAATATTGTTTTGCTTCTACTACGTTTCACTTCGTAATATATTGTAACGACCCTGTGAAGTGGCTGTCAATCAAAGTGTGGCACCGTGCATGCTGGTCGAGGGGGCGTGCCTGTGATTGGCGGAGTAGAGGGGAGGCGGGGTTAACCTGTCGGAAAACGGGAGTTAAGGGTGGTTGACGGGAACCGTTGTTGTTGACGTTCGAGCTGCTAAACTGAGAGGAGCACGCTGTGTGTGTTGGTGGATGCCTAATAAAGGGAGGATTAATAACGTCGTCCCGTCTCCGTGTCATCAGTGCCATAACGTCCGAGACGTTACAATATCATGGTATATAAGTGTAATAGATTACGAAGTGAAACGTAGTAGAAGCAAAACAATATTAAATACAGTACAGCAGTAATGTACAGCACTATCTTATTGCATATTGTCAGTAAGTGTCTACAAAAAGACACTAATTAATATATATATATATATATTAATTAGTGTCTTTTTTATATATATATATACACACATCCATCTGTGTATCTAGCTATTTTAGCTATCTATCTATCTAGCTAAACCGCAGCTTCTCCATTTTGTGATCATGAAAGTGATTTATTCCGCTGTCCGGGCACTTCAGTGGAGCTTGTCACTGAGTCGTCGCAGACTCGTCACTGCGCAGACATGCCGCAGACGCGCCTGGCCGACCCTCCGTCTGCTGGCACTTTTTGACTAGCTGTGGCACTCTTTGACTAGTAGTGGCACTTTTTGACTAGTAGTGGCATCTGCTGGCAACTGCTGGCAACTGCTGGCAAGTGCCGGCAAGTGCCACTGAGTAGCTGTGGCAACTACTGGCAAGTGCCACTGAGTGCCAGCGTCGCTAGGGGGATCTCGCCCCTACTGCATATCTCACGCACTCCCGCCACACATCGAATTCCTCACGCTGAAAAAACCTCTCGGCTATTTAATGCTTGAATGCAGGGGTGCTCAATACGCCGATCGATTGTTCCGCTGCAGAGCTCCGACGCCGGTGTTACGGTTCAACCTGAGTCCCTGTTAACTGGCGAACTTCGGTCGAATGCGTCTATTGTTGTCGTAGTTACGGCAGATGTTGATAATAGCAGGAGAACACGCAGCTGTCCTGGCGAATGCCGTATTGTTAAATTCTACAATGCAATGAGAAAGCTTCTCGTGTCGTGTCTGGTCTGAACATACCGGAGGAGACGATGTAGAAGAGAAAGCGTCCAGCAACTTGAAGCGTCGCGTGTTGTTTATGGTTGAAACAGGAAGTTAGCAAACTGCCCTTCCTTTGAAATACATTTGGTCAAATAAATAAACACTTAATCAACATACAATTGGGAGTCTGTTTTGTGCAAATAAATATTTAGGGAAATAAATAGTCACATTCAATTACATGCCAAATTAATTTATTTTGTATCGCCCAGTGAAAAACTATCTGTCGGCTATAAATCAGATCAGGAAAAACTCCCCCAAAAAACCCTTTTAACAGGGAGAAAAAAGGGAAATCAGAGAATCAATGGTTCAATCATCTCCTCCCCTAGCCCTAAACAGCGTGTAATGCTATGAATGGAATGTGACTATTTATTTCCCATATCAAACTCAAGTGAACTCACCTGTTTTGCCTTCTGTGTGTTCTTGGCTGGTTGGAACAGCCACTTATTGGTTTGAGAATATGGTTAAGTGCTCCGGAGTTCATGTCAACATACTCCATGGTAGTCGGCAGCATTATGGTCACAAGTTGATCTGGTTGCCGTCTGCCTTGAGGGGCGACTGTTGACTGTTTTTTATTTATTTGTTTGTAAAAGTACAAGTCCAAGTCCATACTCGATATGCCAATCGTGGCGTAGTGGTAGTGTCGCTGTCTGCTGATTATTTTCCACCCGTAGATATGAGTTCGAATCCCGAAAATTGACTGTTGGTACATTTTTGGCCTTATTGTCCACATTGTGTATGTTTACCTCATGACAACAACACAAACATTTTCCTCATTAATTTGCAGCCCTTTAAAGACGTTTTGATTTGAAACAGAGTGCTCCTTCGTTCACGTCAACATGCTCCATGGTAGTCGGCAGTGTGCTTGGTCACAAGTTGATCTGGTGGTTTTCTGCCTTTCGTGGTGACCAGTGACCGCAGTACAGGTTATTTAATTGTGTGAACAGAGTATACCTTGTCGGTCTTGGCCTAGTGGTAAAATCCCCGATAATAAACCTTTTTTCCTCCCAAAGACATGAGTTCGAATCCCGTAACATCCTTATATATTTTTGTTGTTGTTGTACTACAGAGTTATGCTACGTGATGCATGTTTGCACAAAACAGACTCCCAATTGTATGTTGATTAAGTGTTTATTTATTTGACCAAATGTATTTCAAAGGAAGGGCAGTTTGCTAACTTCCTGTTTCAACCATAAACAACACGCGACGCTTCAAGTCGCTGGACGCTTTCTCTTCTACATCGTCTCCTCCGGTATGTTCAGACCAGACACGACACGAGAAGCTTTCTCATTGCATTGTAGAATTTAACAATACGGCATTCGCCAGGACAGCTGCGTATGCTCCTGCTATTATCAACATCTGCCGTAACTACGACAACAACAGACGCATTCGACCGAAGGTCGCCAGTTAACAGGGACTCAGGTTGAACCGTAACACCGGTCTGCGCGCATTGGGATGGAGCAAAAAAATAGTCACTAGCACCCCCCCCCCCCACCCCCCCCCTATAGACTGATGGTCACGGTAAACGCATTCGATCGGGAGCGCGCGAGGGTTTTGATAAAGTTAGCAGAAGGATTTATGTGACAACATCCGGTTTTGCAAAGTTAGCGGAAAGAACCACGTGAAACAACATCCGTTTATCAAAATAAGATGTCGACAAATCATACACTAACATATACAAGTAAACAATGAACTGATTTTGTATCTTTAGAGATCGTTTCTGAGATTTAGCTTAAATTATGCTAACATTAAAACATTTTTACTGTACCAAGGAAGAGTTTATAAAAAATAAGTCAGACTTTTGTATGTTAAAAAAAGTCCTGTATATAGATTTCCCCAAGAGTTCCAGGAAATGAATAATGCAGATGTGTTCCATACATATCTGAAATCCCCTACAATAGCAATCAAACAATTTTAATGTATCAATTAGGACATTTTTCAAAGTAAAAGTCCTAAATGTTTAAAGAAATCTGTAATTTCTTTAATGTTTGAGGTGCTTTATATATGTATTTCCTCATAGTCCTAGGCAATAATGCTACACAATAAATAGAATGCTTCAATCAACACCGTGATCAGTGATCGGTATTATCGGATCGGCAGATATTGATTTCAGTGATCGGTGATCGGCACCAAAAAACCTGATCGGTGCATCTCTAATTGTCAATCTATTAGCCTATCTATTTTAGCAAAATGATTTCCTCAAGCATTGCCTCCATTATTTATGGTAAAAAAAATAAAAAAATACATAGATGTCTGCTAATTACGGTGATATAGCAATAGAGAAAAAAAAATGTTGGGAATACCGAAGACCCATTTTGACCCAGGAAAAACCCTGCTTGTTTACTTATTAAATCGTTGTATTTGATGACATGACTTATTTGATGACTCATGTCTGTAATATGAACACAACTTTAATAATAAATAAACTTTACCTGCAAAGTTGTGGTGGGGGGCGGTCCAAGGCCATGTCGCCAGACTCCCTACATGGGCGTGCTTCAAAATCTACGTAGACGTTGGTGGTGATCCCATTTGACGCACTCAAGCATATAGTTTCTGATATAGAGGAACCACAACAAGCCGCGTGAGGTTTTTTCCCCCAGCGTTTTTGTGTTGGGAGACATGCCAGATACCCAAATTAATGTATAGAAGCACTAAAAAAGTGGAATTTTCATAATATGTCCCCTTTAATAGAAATAATAAAAAACACTTCATGAACAGTAGAAGGCATGTGCACAAAGCAAAAGAGCAGCACGCAAACAGGCCTCTAAATATTACAATCACTTGTCAAGAAACACACATTTAACTGCATCTGGTGCATATTACAATTTGTGTAATATTTTTAATTATGTCTAATTATATCATCGCTACAATTCATTCTAATTAGACTACACCATAAGAAGCAGTGACTCCAAGACATATGCAAATGAAGCTGTAGGCGGCACTGCTCACAGAGTGAGAGAGCAGTGGGGAGGTCACGCTGATGGTGATTCCCGGCCTACAGAGCTCATACGTTTCACCGCAGAAGATGGACAGATTCATGTTCTGCAGAGCATCGGAGTTGTAGGTCCTCTTTGCCTTTCTCGCTGTGGGATGGGGTAAAGAAGTGTATGATAATCAGGACATGGTACTGTGAGTAGGTCACGTTAGTGGTCTTGACTTTTCACTAGCCGGAGCAGAATTGAATGAACTGAACTCACTGGGTTCGTAGAAGTCGTAGACATGGACCACAGCATCCTGTACGCGAGCCACTTTGTAATCTCTGATGAGAGGAAGTCTGATGCACACCTCCGACTTGTTCAGCTGCAAATGGGACCAGACAAGTGACACAATATAACATTTACCTGCCTTAATTCTTAATTTCTTGTGAATATGTAGAATGACATGATATAGGTAATCATGTTTACATTTTAAAATTAGGGTAGCCTACTACATTCTCTTCCTTATTTACACTTTAAAGGTATTAATAAGAAAAGTGTGGTTCTTTGCAGACCACAGACTGAATATAAGAAATTGATAAAGTCACTGTGACGTCACCCATTGGTTGGTGGACTACTGTTTTGAAGCATTGAGATCAGTGTGATTGCTGTGGTCCTCTGGTTTTTTTACATTTTAAGTTCCAAGATGAAAGCACAGAAACCCCCCAGACCCGACGATGCTATGGTCGCCACCTGTCAATCACAAGGTAGCCACGCCCTAAAGCAGGGGTGTGAAACTCATTTTCACAGTGGGCCACATCAGCATCACGGCTGCCCTCAAAGGGTTGTAACTGAAACACTGTATGAACTACTGCCCAACATGTTGTTAAATAACTCTCTTTGCATTTGATTACGTTTATTCGAGTGTAGAAATATGGCACACAAGTAGATTTCTCTAATATTATAACATGCATCCATTTAATTTAAAACCTTCAAAATAAAAGCATGTGATATGTTTCTTAAATTTCTTGAAGAAAAGGTGAACATGTGTCTTTCAAGCCGTCAGGGGCCACTTACAATGATGCGCCGAGCCGGATTCGGCTCATGGGCCTTGTGTTTGACACCTGTGCCCTAAAGCATACCCCAATGTATCGTTGTATTTTACTCTAAATGGAACCATAATATACTAAATGAAGATTGCACTTTATTGAAGAAGACTTTAAACTAGCAAGTGAGACAATAATGAAATGTTTACGGGGTAATACATCAAGTGAGAAGTAGCGCCATTTTCTCATAGACTTCTGTACAATCTGACTTCATCTTGCAACCAGAGGAGTACTAATGGAAGTTTAATGCACTATAATAATTAACGACAATCATGATGACTTAAAGCCCCATTATGTAGTTTTTCCCTTTTAGCGCCCCCTTCAGTTTTTGAGGTATTTAATGTTTACTTCAGTGTCGTAAATACCCAGTTACGATAGATGCAGCCCGGTAGAAGCAATCCGGCGACTGTTTCTATTTTGGATTTATACCAACGGGCGGGATCACTAATACGAAGACTGCGCAGGAGCACTGTGAACTGGGCCCAGCACCTACCGGACTAGGGTGAAGTAGCGCGGGGATTGAACGCGGCGCCTCGCCACTTTTCCGCCTGGTCGGTCAGCTGTTTGCCGGCTTTTGGGGGGAGGGGGGGGGTGCGGGTGCAGTCATTTACTTTTGTTTTCGGGGACTGCAAAGACTTTGGGACTGTCGGGATCCGGGATTATACTTCGTTTTGAGTGGGTTTGATTGTTTGTAGTGTATGTGTTCATTTTGGGGGCTTGCAGATGCATTGAATTTGATTTAATAGAATAACATTTGGGTTTCCGCATATCGACTGTGTTTTTCTTTTACGACCATTTGAGCAGAGAGAGTTAACACCAGAATTCGCAGATCTGCCCATTCCCTTTTTTTGTTGCGTATTGTACCTTTTCCCCTTGATTGAGTTGCTAAGGGCGAATTGTTACAACATAACCAAAAGAATGACAACATTTAGTTTAGATGAAATACCGATCGCGTTTTCAGCCGATATACGTTGTTTTCTAAATGTTTGAATGTGGAGTACGTGTGATCGAATACAATATTGTTGACAACACCAAAAAGCTACATAAAAAAGCTACCCTTATACTGTAGCTGTGAGCGTGGAGTGGCACTATATGACATTGCGTAATCACTGCCAGAAAGCAGGTCGAAGTACATCCGCCTCGGATCGGGCGGCTCCAGAATCCTACATAGCGGAGTTATTTCCCCACAGACCCCCGATGGCAATGGCGGAGGCGCAAATCGCCATATTAAAAGTCATTGTAGCGGCACAATATTTTTCAAGCTGTTATTTTAAGGTACAATTGTTACATAATGTTACTTTAACACGGACAATTTTCTTTAAGTTCTGGTTTGACAAAATAAAACGAAAATGGCCGTCTTCACTCGACGTGTCATGCCTGACCATGAAATGAAGACATGCTGAAACACTTACTGAATCTAGGTAGAGGCTGACTTTCTCAGGAAGTATCTCCACTTTCCTGATGAGACCCGTCAGGGCAGCAGCTCCAGGAGAGAGACTGAAGCCACTGAGCAGGCCCACGTCCAATATGACCATGCCCGTGTGAGATATCAGCTGACTGTCCTTCAACCTAGAGGTCAAGTCAGATGTACATGATTATAGTCCCTCGTCTTGCAGGATAGTTGAAAGGCATGACAACTTAAACGACAAAATATGAATGAAATCAGAAATACAGGCATATTTTAGCAAAAATAAAATTATTTTGACATTCAGGTCAGGTTGTACGTACCCGGTGCATATCACGAGCAGCATGTGATTGTGGTCCATTTCAACAGTAACATCAACAGTTAATGAGAAAGCCCCCTCGTCTTTGGCACGCTGCAGGCTCTGTGAAAAAGCTTTGGTCTCCAAGTTGTAAAAGACATTCATCTGGATGGGTTCATGGAGATGTTTAAAAATGTAAACACTTAGATTTAGGGGTGCAGAGTTTAAATGTACTGTACTGCCCGATACCCCCGCAAAAAAATTGTACGAAACTGTAATGAAGATGAATAAATTAAAATCCATCAAGGTCACAACAACAATACCGTGATAGAAATCTCTCATTCCATGAAAGCAACAATGAAATAAAGATTGCATCTCTGTATTAGCTCCAACAATAAAGCATTGAACCATAGAAGTAAAAACAAGAATTGGTTGTTTGTAATATTCCACATAATGAAAAGACGAACCTCTCGCTAAAGTCCTCCTGTGAGTGATCTGATCCGGAGACAATGAAGGACTTCAAGCTACAGTATGTGTTCCAGATGTTAATTGCTGGTAGTCCGTGATCATCATGCTACATTTAGCCTTTACAATGCAGTCGTTCTGCTGGGGGAAGCTCCCATGCACAGCTGCATGTTCACATTATGGTCATGCTACAGTCATTAAACATGTCGACTTGAATATGTTTGTAGGATGAAAACGGTGCTGCATTGTGGGAGTTTATGGCGTTAAATGTTCCTTTAACAAGGATTGTTTTTACAGAATTTATATGGAAGCGGCACACGAATCAAATCTGTACTTTACGGTTATTACATACACAAACAGTATCATTACTGTACCTGAAGTATTGCAAATCCTCTTCCCTCCATGTATATATGTAGGTTTAGATCTTTGTCAGAATTGATCTAAGAAACATAAAGAAGGTAAACAAAGAAAGTCCAGGATGACAACACAGCATAGTCACATGGCACATTAAGCACCGTTATCACCCACGTCTGTTACCTCTTGGCGCTCTAACGTCAGATAGGTGCTGGAGTTGATGCTAAAATGTGACACGAACGGAGACGTTGGGGAAGATACTTTGAGCCGGAGGTCGATGGCGGTGGCGCCGCTAAAGGCAGCGTAAAAAGCCAGAGCTTGGAGGGCCACCACCGTGTCCTGGGAAAGAAAACGTTCCGTTCATTTATTAAAAACGTTCATTTGATTCCCAGCTGCACAGGTAAATGTCAGTCACCTGTGTCGTCCCGTAGCCTCCCAGATGGTTTCTCTGCTTGCTTAACCACTTCAACAGCTCAATGCCCTCCACCAAGCTGCCCCGCCGGTACAGAGCCAGCAGCACATAAGAGGCCATCTCGATCTGTGCCGAGCGCGTCTGCCAGTCATGTGACTCCAGGCCAGCCGAGGATCCCCACGTCATGACTCCATCTTTGGAACAACTTACGGGATCAGACTTATTGGGAAAAACAAAACCTAAATCACACTAACACAAGCACTGACATGTTCTTATTATCACACGCTCTTCTTTTTAAGTTCTAGCACTTGACCAGATGGTGGCATAATAAAGTCACTATCTACAAATAGTTCTTATTTTGTTTTGTTCTGTGAAGCAACAATTAGTATTTAAGGGTTGCATGGAGCATGTTTTATATTTTATATTTCTTTCATCGTTGGTGGTGGTAAAAAAAACATCCCCAAACATGGCATACGACATCTCTTTAATGAATGTGCTGCTCAAGCAGTTATAAATTGCAAAGTTTAGAGATTTGACTTCATGGTTTTGTTCACTATTATACATCAGGGTACCTAATTTATATTATTGATATCAAATATTTGTATCTCTTAACTAGTTCTAGTCCAACATATAATCCAAATAATGTCAGTTTTATTGGATTTAATGAACGCAGTATCAACAATTATAATGATTATAAGAAGGTATTTGAGTATTTATGTGACTTTTGCACATTGCTGAACATGAAATAAACTCCGACATTACCTCTGTAGTCGGCTCTCCTGTGGAGCTCATCCAGGGCAGCGCCCGCCACAGGACTACTGGCCAGAGCCAAGGTGTAGGCCACCAGGCTCAGGCTGTAGTTACTGACCACCGCGCCACTGGACACCTTGTTCTCCAGGTATCTCTGAGCCAGGGACACGTTGCCCGGGTGCGTTTCCTTCACACAGACAGAGATGATCACCATCAGCCAGCCGAGTGGCAGACCACAGTGATCTCCACAGATTAATTAAACAGTTTAACTTCTGCTAACTATTTAAAACAACAATATATTTTTGTATCATTTTTTTTTTTTATACGAAGAAACACGATTTTTGCTGGTTGACACTGACATTTTTTAAATAAAAAAGTAGGTGAAGCTTTGTCGTCTTATAGATGCTCTAATCAAACAAAGGGATTATGATCTGCATCTAAAAGTGACATTTGCTCCCTTTTTCCTCCGATCCATGAGTTTTATGATCTAGTGCACCACTACCATCAACTGACTTCTTTGCCAAATATATGATGTACACTAGAATTTGTCATGTTTTGTTTTTTAATCCCATAATGCAACTTCAACACAAATTCCCCCGACTCACCACGTAGCTGTCGTCCTCCAGCAGCGCCATCAGAACGTAGGCAGTGAGTCCCACTGAACCGCCGTCCAGTCCTCCCTGCATCTCCGTGGAGATCAACCTGCCCACCTCACTGAACTCACCCTGAGGCCCCTGGTGTTTCAAGAGCCACGTCAGGGCTCTGGTCAGGACACTCTGGTCCACCTGCATGTAGCGCTGAGCCTGGAGGAAGCACCTCAGCACGAAGGCCGTCAACCTGGGACCACAGAAAGGAGAGGCACCATCAGAGACCTTTGAAACCAACACAAGTGATGATTCAGTGAAATAAATATTATAAATACGACACATTTTGGCCTGCAGCCGTTCCACTGGTGACCTACCATGTGCTGCCGGACGTGTCGCTGGCTCCAAAAGCGCTGAATGAACCATCGTCTCGTTGGTAGGACAGTTGTCTCTGGTATCCTAGCATCGCCCAAAAGATGCCCCATTACATCTGAACACTTTAACACTGTATCCAGTACATTTACTGTGATGTTCTGACTGAAGGCTGCTTACCGTCCATCATGTAGATCAGAGCCCGGCTCCTGATCTCTTCATTGCCAATTAAATTGTCCAGGTACTGGAGAACATAAATACATGGAGCAAAGTGGATCATGTTCTGCTCCCCACAACCAAGAGGCATCTGAACCAGCGAATCCAAGTTGCTGATGGAGAAGGCCAAGATGTCCCCTGTGTAAGGCAATAGAGGAGGATAGGAGGGATTTAGATATCGCACATGTTCATGAATAAATTTCACACTAAACACTTAGAAGGGGACAGACAGTGTGTGTGCTGGGAATTATTAACACGTTTCCCACCTTTACTATCCTATATACTACGATTAAGAAATCTTAAAATGAAAAAGTATGGAAGAATGGAGAAGAAACTGATGAACCATCACAAGCAGAATGTTACACCAGAGGCAAAAATGTCCGTTGATGTTTTGATAACGCTCCCGAGCACCACATTTATGATTGTCTGACAATGTTGGTGAAGTGTTGCATGGTTGTTTTGCTTTTCTGTTTCCTAATTTATAATTATTTTCCTGCTTTAACATTTCTATTTTTGTGTTTCGTTATGGCCCTTCTTGGCCAGATGCATGGTTCGTTTCTACTTAATTTTGTATTATTATTCTGCATTCTTACTTCTAAAAGGTTGTATTCCTGTAAAAATACCTGAATAAAATATAAAGTATAAAAAAAAGTAAAAATAAAAGCGCTAAAACGGAAGTGGCACAACAGGGAGGACAGGATGGAGGACGTACCAACCACCGCCACATGGGCCCTCTGGCTGCCCGCTACCAAATCTGGTGGATAGGAGAAGGAGAGGGATCTGGAGCTGTTGTATTTCGTTGGTTCCATCTCCAGGAACAGAGTCTCAGAGAAGGACTGTTCAACTCCCTCGGGCTACGGGAACATTAAAGTTATTTATAGGATCAATAACATGCCACGTAGCACGTTATAATGCATTGTTTTTTTACTGGGTGTTATTACTGGATATTACCCACTGTTTCCATCATACCACACCTTTACAAGCACTCTCCAAACAAGGCTGTCTGAGGCCTCCGCGGATACGGCATCCACACATATTTCCATCTCTCCCAGACCTGAGGGTCTTATAGGGAACAGCGCTGAAGCAGACACATGACTCCCCATGATGAGCTTTTGGGCATTTACCACCGAGACATCCCCTTTGTCTGCCAAAACAAACTCGAAGGCCTCACTCTGGGCTAACAGCACAATTACCTGTTGAGAGAGACGTCTTTTAAAACAAAGAATGCCACATATTCTGTGTGCCATACGTTACAGGGACAAGTGGGAGATGCTAATACACCACCAGCTAGCGATTAAAGAAATACTTAGCAGGTCAGATGATTTACCATACCTCTATGTCATGCTCTAAATGGTTGATGATGTTCACCTCCAGCACAATCTCCTCTCCTCTGATTAGGTATGATGGGACATCCAGAGTCAAGGAAAAATCTTTGGACACGGCCAGCTGTGAATAGGAGAACATATTAAACGGCAACTTTAACTAACATGACTCGCAGCGGATATTAAAAGTGGTGGAACAGGGCTCAGTAGGCTTGTGACCTTGAACATTGTTGAAGCTGCAATTCTTTGTTGTGAATATTTGTTATTGTTTGCGTACAAGACAGTATATGAAGTAAGCCAACAGACACTAAGAAAATGAAATCACTCCCCATGTCTCCTCGAACTTTTTCAGTACAAACAAAGAAGCACAACGTCCTCTTTGCAAAAGGAAACAATTAGATTTGTAGAAATACCACTGATGTATAGAGGCTGCAGTGAATGTTTTAGTTACCTTTTGTGGCACACGAGTGAATTTCAGACTCAGGGTGTCCGACATCACCAGTGCAAAAGCTCTCAAAGACGCGACGCCGTCCGGCACCTTTATGTTCCCACTGGTCCACGTTTCATCACTGAGAGAAGTGACAGATAAAAGCACAACGCTGAATTTATTCAGCACATCACTGTACACTCGTTTGAGTCGCCAGCATATGTAACTTTCAGCACTTACCTAACACTAGTGTCGAACCACAGCAAGGATTCAGTGGCATCCATCCAACGGCTCCAATACTTATCTACCGTGAGGACATCCCCGTCTTAAAAAGAAGAGAGAGAAGAGATCCGTATCGGAAGATGAAGATCATATTGTGGGACAAAAGGCCTAACGGCCAATAGAATGTAGATGCTATAATAAAGAGGATCTTGTTGACTCAGTGTTACCATCTTACCATGTGTAGGTCCACCAGGCTTGTTGTTCTGATATAGTCTGGCATTGGTCAGCATCCTAATGTTACATTCCTGTGGTGTGAAAAGAAACAAAAAAGATGAAAACAATGGTACATCTGTTATATTAGTTGCTAATATTACAGCTAAGAGGACTTTTTGGAACACAGGCATGAAAAGCCTGCCCCGAGAAGTCCGCTCTCAGATCATGCACCATTAGTGTACGATACAGGTCACGTCTCAGCAGGAGTCTCAACTCTGAAGAAGCCCGAGGAGATCTTGCTTGTTAAAATGTTCTCTTCTTCCAGTCACAATACTGTGGAGATGGGGAAAGGTCATCTCAAGACAGCCCACTGGGCTGAAGCTTTGTTTCCTCCACCTTGCATCCATCAATAACCCTCAGGCCCTGAACCCAGCACGGTAAAGTTACCAGCTCTTAGAAACAGAGTCATCTCCGAACAAAGCAGACGGATGGGTTACACCCAGACTAACCGGTTGAGTGGTCGCACACTAAACGGCCGTACAGTATCTGACTGGGAAAAGTGTGAAGTGTTTACAACAGAATAAAGAAGATTGGGGAAGACTCTGCAATGAAACGGTGAAAAGAGAGTGAAGCTAATCTAACAGTAGACAACAAGTTAAGTTTTCAGAGATGCCGTTTTGCTCTTTAGTCTGAATATATAGACTTTTCCACCTTTTAGGCTTCGGCAAAATAAAAACGGGTTGTCACACCTGCTCCACTTTTAAGTCGAGGGGACCCTGCGGAGCGTCGTCGTGCGCCCCGATCACCACGATTCCCAACTGGGATCTGGGCTCCAGCCCCGTCACGGTGAGCGACACCTGCTCACCTGGCTGAGCTTTATCGGTGCTCCAGCTCAGAGAGCCCTGAGGAACGCAAACACACCTAGTATCACACACACACACACACATGTCCGGGAGAATCATGCAACTGTTAGAATAGTACGACAATAATTAAAGTACATAGTTGTGTTGGTTGATGTGGATGTGCGCTGTGTCCATGGCGACCTCTCCGTCAGGGAGGATGCAGTAGACGGTGACGCAGGCCAAAGGGGACCAGGACACTGTTGGGGTCAGAGAAAAAGAGGAGGCATTCTGGGTCCCGGCGGCCACCACTTGACCTCTAGAGCTCACCTGGAGGAACAACCATACAAGTATTTGTTCTTTGAGCAAAGCACAAACTTCACAGGGGAGTCCATACATTCCTGTAAAGATCTCTAGATTAGCATTCTGTGTGTTTTAGTAAAGTGATATCTAATGAAAACATCATCTTGAAACATGGGAAATGCTGCTGGCTTCCCAGTGATTGATGTTCTGGTCGGAGGGTATAAAAACACAAATCAACAACTAATTTAAAATCTTCTGCTCATGTGAAGATAATAACATATTTGTGGGATTACATGTTCCCAGTCGGATTTTGGGGCTTGGATTGATAGAATAGAGGAAGTAGTGAGAAGTGACCTGTAGCTGTTAAATTATACTGGTGGCCCACAAAACAACTATAACTACATTTGAAAAATAGGTGGAGCTAGTGCGGGATATATACAGTAGGGTATGGGCCATCTGATGTTTAAGACTTTTCCCAGAACATTGTAGAGATGGATCACCTTCACTGGACACAATGAGGACAGAACACTGGATAGAGTGAAGGTCAGTTTGTTTTCTGCTTTTGTTTTGCAAAACAACATAATCAAATTGTTTAAGATAAAAAATGACATAAAAATGATGACATAAAAATTATAAAAGCGCATTACCCCTTATCCATTAACCTGAGATAAATGTGATTCTACTTCTAACTGTATCAGCACTCTGTCTTTAAGGTTCCTCATGTAGATATGCAATATGTCTTTATTGCAGAACCTAAAATGCCAGGAGTTCTTATTCATGTGATTTGATTCATATATATATATATATATATATATATGACCAAACGTACCACAAAGTGCAGCTCAGTTGGTTGAAAGGTGCTCCGTACATCGATCTGAAGAGGCAATCCAATCTGAAAGTTAAACGTGTTGTGTGGATTATGACTCAGTCACATAATTAACATCCTCTACTGTCGGCATGCTTGCTGAATCTTTTCTCTGGTGATTCATTAATATGTTTCAAGCTACCTGTGCAGGTAAGGTGTCATTTGGGGAGATCTGTATGTAGGAGTCACTCGGAGAGGAGGGGGTGTTGTCGACAGTCAGAGTCTCCTCACTGGACTGGAATCGTGCCTGAATGTCAACACACAGAAAATATAAACATATACAATCATTTGAACCTCATAATATAATATATTATCAATGCATGTTGCTGATGTTTGTTTCAAAAAAATTGAGAAAGCAACTTGTTTCACAATCTGAGGACGTTTGCCCAAACTCTACTAAAGTTTTACCTTGAAACTACTCGTATTACAACGAAACTGCTTCCCCCCGAGGACCCACATTCCACGTGGTGATAATCAAAAATACTCACCAGGATAAAAAGCCTCCCGACTCGCTCCCGTAACTTGAACTGAACGTGGATGTCCCCGTCCTCCGGCACGGCAAGTGTCAGAGTCGTAGCTTCAGTCTTCATCGTGGATGACGTCTGAGTGACTTCAATCACGGCAGAGTGAGTCAGATCCTGAGCGCCGAGCGGCTTTCCGTCATATCTTGAGATCCTCAGCTACGAAGGAGACGGGGAGAAGGAAATCAAACGGGAACGTCAGTTTAAAAATAGATGTTGAATAAATATAATAATAATAATTATTCACCCACTTTTGTAGTGAAGAGTAAAGATGGCTTGAGTGTAGGCGGCGAATCACGGAACGCCAGCTGGAAGGTTTTCCTTGTGTGCTGGACCTCAACGCTTTGATTCACACTAAATCCTGGGGTGACAAGATGCAACAAAAATGGTTAGAAGGGGCAACTGGGACGCTTAACTCGACAGTTTCAAAATATATACACTACCGGTCAAAAGTTTGGGGTCATCCAGACAATTTTGTGTCTTCCATGAAAACTCACTTTTATTTATCAAATGAATTGAAAATTGAATAGAAAATATAGTCAAGACATTGACAAGGTTAGAAATAATGATTAATATTTGAAGTATTAATTTTGTTCTTCAAACTTCAAGCTCAAAGGAAGGCCAGTTGTATCGCTTATATCACGAGCATAACTGTTTTCAGCTGTGCTAACATAATTGCACAAGGGTTTTCTAATCAGACATTAGTCTTCTAAGGCGATTAGCAAACACAATGTACCATTAGAACACTGGAGTGATAGTTGATGGAAATGGGCCTCTATACACCTATGGAGATATTTCATTAGAAACCAGACATTTCCACCTAGAAGAGTCATTTACCACATTAACAATGTATAGTGTGTATTTTTGATTAATGTTATCTTTCTTGAAAAAACAGTGCTTTTCTTTGAAAAATAAAGACATTTCTAAGTGACCCCAAACTTTTGTACGGTAGTGTATATATATATATATATCTCACTTGTGGAGTTGTCAGTGACGCAGACAGCAACATGTACACCACCGCTGTTTCCTTCCAGCAGAGCGTTGCTGAAGGAAAACTGTGTCGACCCATAGATCTGAAAAGTAACGGTCAACAGTCAGCCGTCGACGTTTGGTATGTATACGTATGCACACTGTACAGCACAGGTGTCAAATACAAGGCCCGTGGGCCAAAACTGGCCCGCCACATAATTTTATATGGCCCCTGACAATTTGAAAGACATATTCATCCCCTTTTATTAAAGAAATGTCAGTAAAATATCCTGTGCTTTTCTTTTGAAGGTTTCAAATTAAATGGATTTATGTTATAATATTAGAGAAAATGTATTATGTACAATATTTTTACAGCCCAAAGAAAAAAAGAATCAAATGCAAAGAGAGTTATTTAACACTATGTTGGGGAGTAGTTTATAAGTTTCAGTTACAACCCTTTGAGGGCGGCCATGATGCTGATGTGGCCTACGGTGAAAATGAGTTTGACACCCCTGCTGTACAGTATACGTACTGTACCCACTGTGAGCCATCTTTCACAAATGAGCCACGTTAACAACCTCACCGATTTAGTTTGCGTTAGCGTTAATGGAGACGCAGTATCAGGCACCAGAGTGACCGAGACAGTTAGTGTCCCATGCACAGGTTGTCCGCTTGTGCTCCTAGAGGGGGGAAACATAAATAAAGTACTGCGTCATACGAGTACATGTGACATTAATGATTCGCATGAGTTATTTTAACTCACAGTGCTCTCACTGATCCGGTTATGTCATCTCCAACGAGGACCTGTAAAGGCGTCTTGAGCAGCACTTCAAAGTGAGGATGCTCTGCAACAGCAGACAGGAAAATGAGGGGAACGGCAGGAAGTACGTGTCCTTACCAACCAGAATATGAGGCTACAGCAGGGGTCTCCAACAAGGCGCTCGCACACTAAAATAAAGTCAATGGCACTTTGTAAACCTGGTTGGAATATGTATATTCCATTTTAGTGCACAGCAACCTTTAGGGACCATAACAGGACAACAGATAATTACTAATTCACTTACTCTGTGCGATAATTGGATTGGATTCAATTTATTGTCATTGCACAGAGTACAGGTACAGAGGCAACGAAATGTATTCTCTGCATTTAACCCATCCTTAGGTATTAAGGAGCAGTGGGCTGCAGTGAAGCGCCCGGGGAGCAACTGGGGGATAAATAGCTATTGGCCACTTTAATTTATCATTAGTATATCATATACTTTGTCTCAAAGGAAAAAATAGGACAATTTAGTAGGATTAATCCTCTGGGGAATATGGCATGGCAATCCATCGATAGTTCTTGAGATAGATTGGCTGTTGATCGACCAACATGCCATCCTCTGCTGGTATTCTTGTTCTTGTTAGTTGCACTGCTAAACTCCTCCCCGATACCATTACCTCTGGGGGAGTTGTTCCCGTGAGGTGTTAGGTGTACATTTTGTAATGCCCTCTGAGGCAAATTTGTGATTTCGGGCTACAGAAAATAAATTGAATTGGTTTGGCAAAAAAAAAGGTTGTGCAATAAACTGATGGATCTATTACCGTGACGCTCCACAGTGAAGGCTCTCGCATCAGTGACGCCCTGCAGGGAAGAGGATGGAAGGTAGAAGAGACAGACGCTGTTCTTATTCAACTCAATAAGCAGCGTTTCAAACGGCATGCTGCACAACAGTGAAGTCAGTTGCTTATTTCAACGTTAAATTTCCTACGTTCATTGTGGTTGTGATCACCCACTGGCCAAGAGGATTTGGGATGGCCTGGGGTAGACTGAACTCCCACAACACAATCCCCGGGTTCCCAGAGGAGTCCCACCTGTCCACAATGTTCCCTCTGGGATCCTGCGCGTGACAAAGGAATGTCAGTCAACCCTCCCACCACCACACAACACCCGGCTACAGATCCCTTCAACTCCTCCGGCTGTGTTCTTTCACACAGAGGCGTACCTGTATGGAGATATCCACCGGGCCTTTGTACGGACGGTTATCCAGCTGCACACACACCACTCGGACTTTGACGGTGTCGCCTGGTTGGTAGCGTGATCTGTCCGTTTGAATGAAGGTGGAGACATTCCTAGGGCTGAAGCGGAGGGTGGAGGTGTTGGTGAAAATGAGATCGCTCCCTCGGTAGCCCCTCACCGTCAAGCTTAAGGGGGAATCCGCAGTTGTAGGTCCAAGAAACTGGAGCGATTGCATCAGCGTTTTTAGTCACGTACGTGATATCAGGCTAAACAAGTAGTATTCTCTCATTGGTCAAGAATAAACAGTCCATACTCACAGGAGGCAGCGTGAGAACTCTGGTCAAACCTTCAAAACAAAATGATACTTTAGCCCTCTAAAAAGACAAAGGTGAATTCTGCTAATTAAGGCCTCACTGCAGTGTCACCTCCTTGGAAGTCCTCTGTTTGGGCAACTTTGGTGTTGCCATGTGCCACCTCAGCAGTCACCCTGACAGGGAAGTCAGCGGAGACTGTGACAGCCAGCGAAGTTGGTGTCCCAGAATGCACCACCTCTGGACTTGAGATCAGAAACAATGTCCTATGAGAAGAAACAAAATGGAAGAATGGCTTGTTACAGACTGCATGATATATATATTTGTAAACACTGCACTATTATGTAGTGATTACCACTGCATTAGGACGGTATCAACAGACTACGTCTCTTACCTGGATGAGTCACACACAACTCCTGCACACACAACCAGAGCCCAGATCCCATCCATGCTGCTGGTCCTCGGTCCGCCACACGGTCAGCGCCTGGTTCAGACACCAAACTGAAAGCGACCGCTTCGTGAAGTGATCGGACAAGTGACGAAACCCCTCCTCCTGTCTGTCCGGCGTACTCACATGCAAACACAAACTCACACACACACACACACACACCAGGATGCATGCACATTTTATCACACGTATATTCTTTGTCACACACACAAAAGGAGGAGTTCACACACTCTTAACGCCCTTCGCCCAGGGGGGTTGCGTCTCATCTGTCTTTTTTAGGGTTTGACAATCCTGGCCTGTCCACAGCAGAGAGAGAGACGTCGGTGTGTATCCATAATGAAGGAAGCGCGTCTTGGATGTCGGAAAGAACACGACCTGGCATGTTCCGTGTGACACAAAACCACCGGAGAGTGTTATACTTTGCACGTTATGTGTAAAGTAAGCCGCTGCTATTTGAATCTGAATTGCATTTGGAGACATGTTATTACTTTGTACCGCGTCCTCGGAAAACCAAATCCATAGAATTGCGGTCCAGCGGCAGTAAGTGGTAAATGTGGTATTTTAATCACGTTGTGATAACGGAACAGCGGGGTGTTAGAGTTTTTGTCATGGGAAAAAAATGGTGATAAGTCACGAAAATAATGTTCATTTTAACCCTTGTGTTGCCTTCGGGTCAATTTGACCCGATTCAATGTTTCACCCTCCTGTCGCCTTTGGGTCAATATGACCCGATTCAATGTTTAACCCTCCTGTTACCTTTATATTTACTAACATATTTTACCCTTGAGGTCAATATGACCCCAGCTATTAAAATCTCCAGAAAATTATTAGAATTAATATTGTTTTCCAAGTTTAAGTGTGAGGTACTTTATGTTTGTTTGTTGACTCCCGAAAGAACACCGACATTAAACATTGAATCGGGTCAAATTGACCCGAAGGCGACAGGAGGGTTAAATATTGAATCGGGTCAAAATGACCCGAAGGCAACACAAGGGTTAAAATGAAAAAAAAGACGTCAAATCTTATAACCATGTTGTTTTTTGTGTGATACAGAAATAGTTTCTGTAAAAACAGCAGCAGGGAAGGGATGAGCTGACATTGTGGGGGTCGTGTTTTAACCTCCAAGCAGTAAATAAAATGTTCACCAAGGAGTGCGATGACACAGGCACAATGAGAGCCAGCCATCAGCTCCTCTTCACCAGCAGGAGGTGGTGAAGTCAAGGGCAGCTCCTCACTGTCACGCTGTGCCTGTTCCAACTCAAATGAGAACCTTAATGAAACCTGGAAGAAATGGGAATACTTTACCCAGTCCTTTCATTCTATGACGTGTTTAATAGACTCACATTTTTTCCTTTGGAAGTCACTGGGTTACACAATACGCACACAGTATTATTTGCTTCATATTAACATTTTATTTCTTTGGTATTATTCTTCTCACACGAGTTACAAATAAACATCTTTTACAATGCTGGTACTTTGGCAACAAACGCCGCTTTACATCGGCTGAAACGTGTTAGTCGGTTTCTCAGTGTGAGGCTGCAGGTGTGACGTGAGATGATGCGTTCATGGCTCTCCTGTAATGCACATCCCTGAGCTCCCAGACCGCATATGCACTCTGTTGTTAACATGAAGGCACTTTTCAGATTTTGCTCGTCGTCATTCAGAAAGAACTTAACAAATCTTCTGACTGGTCTGCAGCCTTTCTGCTCGATACCGAGCGTGCCTGTAGACGACTCCAGCAGTTATGTAACATCTGTGCTGTACACTATTACATTCGTACACCGACACGGTGTTGACAAAAGTGCATATTTATAGAGCGCTAAAAAGGTCCAGGAAGAAGAAGAATCTTTGCAGAGCATCAGACAAGTTTAAAAGGCACAGCACATTGGCAGATAAAACAATGACCAGTTTAAGGACTGTTAACGACTCGATAAAGGACATGATGTTATACACAACTTTTGGCCAGTGGCGTACCAGTGTGGAGACATTTACAGCAACTCGGCCTATACACACACCTTCCCCAGAAGGATGCCATAAAAAAAGATCCACATATTTATAATGCATAAGGTGATGAAGGAATGATGAGTGTTTTAAAAGCTACATGTAAAATGTGTATTAATTAAAAAATAAGATCTTTATTAATCCTTCCTATCCTTCTCAGTTGGTCTGATAAGATATATACTTTCACGGTGTCTGACATCTTCACTTAATACTGATATACAAGTCAAATGGCAGCTGATTAAATGTATATACAAAATAAGAATTAATAGGACAACGGCTGTTCTGGTTAAAGAACATTTTATGAAGCGTATTACAAGCAGATGGGACTTCAAACCACAGCAGCAAATTCAAATTATAAAGACTTTTTATGTTTGACTGGGAGTCTTCATCAGGAAATTGTATCTTAAACGGAAGTTTATCCAGTTTCCGGTCCCACAAGAAAACGTATATTATAGTATTGAGGGAACCATTACAACTAACTTCGGAGAGTCCTTAAGGATCCCTTCTCTCGGGATCACTGTACGAGTGAGTATACCTGCAGCAGTCACATCTCAAAGTGACGGTAGATGCTCTCCACGTAGTTCAGGACCCTTTGCCAATCAGGTCCTCCTGCTCTCAGCATCTCCTCTACCGTCTATGGAGCAAAGAGATCAAATACCTTCATGAGCTCAAAAATTCACATTGCATGTGGCAAAGAAACGTCACATGATTTGTTTCCATTAGAAAAGACACCAAGACATACCAGGGTTTGTGCAATCCCAACGGTCTCTCCTGTTTTGAATGCCAGGCTGAGATTCTCCTTCTAGGAAGCAAAGCACAAATCGATAAGCTCACTCCCGTAAGTCACTTGGTCCCGTCCGTTAAACCAACGCTGGGACCGGTTTCCTACCTTGTTCTCTGGAGCGAGCGTGGTGTAAGGGATGTGCGAGGGGAGGTAGGTGTGGTACACGGCACAGAAGGCGAGACCGTCGGCCCAGCTGCTGCTGAAGTTGGTGATGTCGATACTCTGCAGGGAGAGAAAACATTACGGTCACACGAGAGAACCAATGTTAGTACATGTTACCCCCTTTTATTTCCTCCTATGACGCTGTGAGGAAAAACAAACAGGCGTAAAGACTTAAATCATAATAATAACTAGAATGGGCACTCGGTAGAGCGCATACCTTCGCATATCACAAGATTGGGAATTGAATTATGAACATTTTGGCATTAGTTGCATGCCAATTGGATAACAATTGACTGAAAAAGATTTTGACCTTTCCATGACCTTGACCTTGACCTTTGACCCGATTGATCCCAAAATCTAATCAAATGGTCCCTGGATAATAACCAATCATCCCACCAAATTTCATGCGATTCAAGAAGATGTTGACCTGTTCATGACCTTTGACCTTGACCTTTGACCCGATTGATCCCAAAATCTAATCAAATGGTCCCCGGATAATAACCAATCATCCCACCAAATTTCATGCGATTCAGTTTAAAACTTTTTTTGTTATGCGAATAACACACATACAAATAAATAAATAAATAAATAAAAACACGGCAATCAAAACATAACCTTCCGCATTTTTCAATGCGAAGGTAATAATAATAATAATCATTTATTTCATATAGCGCTTCTCAAGGCACCCGAAGTCGCTTTACAGAGTCCAGAGTCCAGTAGTCACACACACACACAGTCATCCCGGTGGTGGTCAGCTACATCCGTAGCCACAGCTGCCCTGGGGCAGACTGACGGAAGCGTGGCAGCCAATCAGCGCCTCCGACCACCACCAACATTCATTCACATCCATACGACCCGGGGTGAGGCTGCGGTGCATGTCCAGGATCACCTTGTAGCCGTGTGTTCGGCTCTGACACCAACGGAGCAGAGAGTTTCTCTTTGAGCCTCCGTGTCGACGCAGCAGCAGGTTGAAACCATCCTGAGACCTGACAACAACAACAACAACAACAAGGTGAAACGCTGAGGAGCTGTTTGGTTTGAACACTGCAGGAGCGGTTGTCAGTTGGTTCTACAACATCATGTCACATAGAGGACTCTGTTACTGACAGGACAACCTAATGAACACATCGATTCCAATGTCAAGCTTCATGAGTTCTCCCAACAAATGTTCTCGGGTAGAAACGACTAATTAGACTCACAGGAAGCAGCGATTGGGCCGCTCCCTTGGATGAAATGGTTTGTCAGCGTGCGAGAGGATGTGTGAAGACTCACTTGGTGGCTGGCAGCTCCATGAGGGTGGAGTTGTACTTGTTTAGAGACTCCTCACGTTTTCCTGTAAAGACAGGCAGCGGTGGTTAGCGACTCCACACTTTAACAAGCTTACACACTTTTTCTACACATTTAAAGCAGCTTTGATTGATTTTTTTAGCAGAACAAGCTGTACGGTGGACGTTCGGTGTCTGAAGACGCAAACTAGTGAGCAAACAATTAACCCTTTACATATTTACACATGCCCATGAAAAATGAGCGACGATAGCGTTCAAAGTAATCGATTGAAACATTTCTAAATATCTTAAATCATGCATTGTTCACATGTTTACTAGCTAGCATATTTTGTCCCGACTGACTTTGTTGGCACTTCCTAGCACATTTATGCCACCAATTATTATTCATGCTCTTCCCCATGTACATGTCCAATACACACACAGACCTGCCAACAGGTAATTTATATTACACCTGGCCCATGCTTTCAGATATGTCCGCTGCTTGTGGGATCAAGTTGACTTAAAAGGTTTAACTGCTGCATTTATGTAAATTATATAGTAGATGTACAGTGTTTCAGTTTACAGCAAAACATAGTCCCCATTTCTTTCAGGCAAGAAGTGTAAAGGTAAAATGGAAATACTCAAGTAAAGTACAAGTACTAAAGCATCCTAAATGTCCACCAGTGCAAACTTGTTTCCAAGAGCACAAAGTTCTTTACAGATCTAGCCTCAGAATTTTGCTTTCCAAGTACAACAGATTGATGCATTTCATTTTCAAAATGTCCTAAATGTTCTTCTCGAGGCCCAAGCCCTCACAGCCTTACAAAGTCCGGATGGAAACACCGATTATTATTGTTATTATGTACAGCAGCTCGTTGTGCTGTCAGCAGTGTGACGAGTCTGACGTGTTTAGGTCGCCGAAGTGATACTCGGAAAATGTGGGACCCATTTGTGAAAAGAATTGCTCAAAAGTGCCGCCAGTGGTCAAAAACGACACCAGAGACGAGGGTAACACAGGTTCCATGATGAAAAAAAGGTAGATGCCGCTAACACACATACTGTGACACATTGGACGCAAGCATTTTGTCCGTATGTAACATAGTCAATCTGGTCTGCATTAAATCCAGCTAAAATGGAATTTACGCCACCTGCTGTGGTTAAGGTGGTGCAATTTATTATTAAGTAAAGGGATTGTGGGGTGGGGGATCCCCAGAGTGGATTCCCTTTCCAAAGAGGTCTGTCTGTCTGAAGGTCTGTGGGCTATAATAGGATATAGATAGTAGGAGTGAATGAAGTGAGCTTTGGCTTTTATTTATTTGTTTAGTATTGTCTTAGATTGTATTCAGTATTTTCATTAGGTTTTATATGTTTTTTTTTTTATGTTTCGCCAGTCATAATAATATATTTAAAGCTAGCTAACTAGCGACAACTAACGCGGCTCTCTCTTCTAGGAGCATGCACCGCCCGCTGCTCACATTACTCTGTCCCTTTTGTATGATGCCTTTGTTGAAGTGTGTTGTGTTGTTGAGTGTGTTATTAATGAGTGAGTTTATTATTTACTTTATAAATGAATTGTTGTAAATATAAATAATTAATTAATTAAGACTAGACAGTGTAAATCCACTATACGATCACTGTTTCTTTAGTTCACTGTTTGTATATTATTTAATATATTATGAGGTAACTGGGTAACCCCACAGACTCGGGATTCCCAAACCCAAGAGAACGGAGCATGCGCTGCCACAATACTCTTGCTGATGACGTGGTCTGTGAGAATAGTATGCCCAGCCAGCCTGAGACAGTCCACAGCAGCCTGCCCAGGGAGCAGATTCATTGAACAGTGCATACACACAAACACACCTGTGTCAGCGCTTGACCGACTGTCTTGCCAATCCAGACCTCTTCGGCCTCTCAGTTGCCCCGAGTTCTACGGAACAGACAAGATTCATCCAAAATGTGGTCAAAATCACTTCATGATCAGCAAGCCATGGATCAAGTGTGCATAAGGAAGGATCCTCCTCAAGATAAAGTGCCTCACCTTGTTTATAGGGCCACCAGTTGAGGCGGTATGGGGCTGGGATGTTCCATTCTGCATGGTGGGGGAGCCTGAGGGGGCAGGCAACCTGGATAGGCTCCTGTAACGGGGCAATACAGTTAGGAGAACGGCCCAGATGGACCAAACCAATTACCTTTTAGACAAGTGTCCCACTCCGCTGCAGCTGGACATAAATATTTTCAAACGGTCCTCAAGTGGCCCCAAGAAGGACACTTGAGGACAACCATCACAGTCCTGACCAAATTTGGTGATTGTTATTTATTTTTCACTGCAACGTCAGAGACCAAACATGTGAAGGGATTTTGGCTCAGCTCAGAAACATCTGACTGTCAGAACAAACGTAAGTGCCACACACAATTATGCTTTCGTGTGTTCCTCTGTATTCCCCAAAAGGTCAGACAAAGGTCAAACCGTTTACCTCACCTTGACCTCTCCGAGGTTAAGGTCCTTCGCGTCTCGCTGCATCGCACCTCCTCTCCGCTCCGATCCTTATTGATCACGTTCCTCAGGTACCGCTTGGTCACACCTTTACAGTCCGCTCGGGCATCCTCGCTCACGACGTTCTTCGTCGATTCATTCAGACTCCCACTTTCCATTCCTTCTCGCCCGAGCCTGTACGGCCCTCTCTCTCTGCCCCTTGGGGTCCCTTCTTTGCTTTCGGAGCTGTTGGTTGCTTCTCCATTGGGCCTTTCTGCTTCCTGGCATGGAGCCTGGGCCAGAGTAGCCAGTCTCTGCCTGCTCTGCTTCAGCTCCCCTCTCAGGGTCACCAGTTGCACATCGGCCTCCTTCTGTCTCTGCTGGGAAGCGGCCAGCTCCCTCTCCACGTCTTTGTGCGCCGCTCGGAGCGCGGTCAGCTCTTCTTCTGCTTCGGCTCTCAGGCGGTCTGCCACCGCCACCGCCACCTGGAGGTCAGCCTGGAACTGCAGCCATTCCCCACGCTCCGTCTTGAAGGGAAAGAACAGGGGTGTTTATGTGAAGAACATTGCAATGTTGTTCTACAATTACTAAATAACAAAGCACACAAAATGATTAAACCCAAACTGAAATGACTGCAAAAACAAACAACATGAACTTTCAGCAGACAATGACGAAAATCAAATTCGCCATTTGAGCCTCAACGTCGTGAACAAGTTTAAACTGAACTGAGCGACAAGTTGGCAAGTCCGCTCTAATGAGGCATAACTGAATATTCAGCTAAAAGTTTCTGCTCATGTCATCTAAAACATCGACAGCATTATGTTTTAGAGAAAAAGACACAGGCAGGAACAACAAGATGTAAGCAACTTTATGAGTGTGCTTTTTAAAATAAATAGAAGCATGGTCAGATGAAAACCTTAGGATTTTTACACACGGGGGTTTGACGAATACATGTGTTAAATAGAGTTCCCTTTGTAAACAGTGACGCAGTTTATTAGTCTAGGGACTTTATTGTGAAAGGTAAGAGAGGAAAGAGTGGACTGGGACTCGCTGCCTTTGTCACGGATGAAAGGAACAGACTATAGAGCCTCTGTTGTTGTACAGTGAAGTGAACGTTTTCAAGTATGTCCTTTCTGCACAGTGGAATTGGATGATGCCTTTATTTGAAAGGTCAGAAAAATTAACCTTGTTCTGGGGAATAAAAGTGTCGCGCTGCGTAATATTTGCATTCCGTGAGAACTACTCGTGACAAAAATCTGTTGACATACAAATTAAATCGCGCAAAAGCCCAAAGAAAAAGCTTTTGGTGTGTAAAGGCCGTTACACGGGCTAAGTTTTCTTTTTTTCAGACGTATTATTGCCTCGGACAAACACTGCCCCACACATCGAAAGACGCTCTCCAATGAAGCCAGACATTAATAGAAATATGACGCAACCGTCATCATAAAAGAGAGGGAAGGGATTGAGAAAGAAAGAAAAAAAAAGGTACAGACAAAAGTGATTGAAATCAGGCTCAGATTTAATACTGTGAAGACTGGGGAGACATCAAGAGAGACGTGAGGGAGTGCGGAGGAGCCGAGTGGTTGGGAAGGTCGGTAATTAGATGAAGAATGGATGGAGATGTGGAGGAGGAGGCGATATCTGATCCAAGTCTGACCGGTGACTCAAGACCACAGCTGGACCCGATTACACTGCACGCACATACACACACACACAAACACAAACACTCACACAGACGTATCATATTCCCCTCTTCTCTCCCACACATACGCCTCCCTTATTCCCTTACAAAACCACACTGTTCAGTTTTCTCTCACACATATCTATACATCCAGGGGGAAGCTGGAGCAAATTCTCCGTGGCAACGAGTGTCAAATGAATAGTAGCGTCATCGTCCATGTTTGGAGACCTTCTTTAGTAAGTAATACACCCATTTGGACATGAAGGAGCTTGTATGAACAGAGTCGTCGTTATCTGGACATGACTCCAACTGGAGCATGTCCGTTGAAGGAAACAGGAAGGAGTGCTCATCAGGGTGACACTGAGATAAGGGTGTGGATTGTCAGACACAAGCACACACTCATACTCCCTCAAGAGCTGACCTAGTGACACACCAGATGTGCGCACACACACACACACACACACACACTTCTGACTATTCCTGGAAAGGGTCCAGCACACTTGGAGATTGTGTCCGTGTGTGTGTTCTAACCATCTGTCCCTAGTTGACCTCCACACCCAGTCGTTCTGATACGTACTTGGGGAAACATCCCAGCTCCGTAATGGTTCCTCTCTGCAGCTTTCCAAAGCCTGTGGTGTGCATTCAAAAAAGCAGTTGAATACGCTGTTACAGCAATTAAAATTAATTTCCTCTATAGCAGTCACACACGCACACGCACAAAATGGGCAAATTCTCCCTCCTGGCACATGAAAGTAGCCTGGTAGTGCCTCCAAGCTGCATATCTAAATGCCCACAGACATCAGAAAGGGGTCCCAACTCACTGCCATTTACGAATCACTGCAAGTCTTAATTCTACTCGTGAACAACCTCCCTGGCCTCAGATGCTGGACCTTTTCTGAGTTCTTGGAGCAGCCTAGCAAGGAGGCAAAGAAAGCAGTGGGAACAGGATCATTCCTGTAAATCTCCGGCAACGCTCACCTGGAACTGATTCCAAAGCGGCGCTTTGTGATCGACTAAATCTCCAGGGGGGAGGGAACACAACGTTGACCGGCCACACACACACACACACACTACCCAGACATGAACGAGTGTTTTCATTTTTGTCGTTTAAGACAATTGAAGACTGGTGGTGCGCATAAGCACAGACAGATGGCACATCGCGTACCACCCTTCATAGTTCGATGCATGTTGGGTCATCATGTGCTTTCAGAGTTCTGTTTAACTACGGTACATCAGGAGAACATTATGGTTGCGGACAGGCAGAGAAAGACAGGAGCGTTTGGGAACGCAGGGATGAAGACTAAGGAAGAGGTGCGGAGGAAAGGCTTAGCTGAGGGGCACTGTGAAAATAATGGCTTTTTAAACGGGAAAAAAGGTCCCAAAACAAGGACGTCAGAGCTAAAGCCAAAAAGACCGAAGCAACGTGGGGTCAGATGAAAAGATGGGCAGGAGGGAAGGAACAGACTTAAGAGGTGAGGAAGCGAGATAGAGCTGGAGAGAAGAGAGCGGAAGGACGGGATGAGATAGAGAGGTGTGTTGCAGCAAAAGTTGGAGGGCAATTGTTGTGGGTTCCTGTGCTTGGGGAGGAGTGGTCAGGTCCCAGCCACAGACAGAATGAGGGAATGAAGAAACACAGCAATGGAGGAGGGAGGGAAGGAGACTTCCGTACAAAGCTTGAAAAACAATCGCACCAGCCAAGACTTTGAATGCATCTGAACGTGTTTGAGAGTCTTCCGTCTCAAGACATGGCCGGTCAGTCACTGCGCGACAACCCGCCCCCCCCCCCCTCGCCACACAGCACAAAACAAGTTTTGTCTCCTGGACAGCCGAATGTGAACGCCCTCCTCCGCACTGCACTCCCCTTCTCGCCACAAAAAGGCTCCCAGGACGGCACAGCAGACAGGGAGGGTTCATAAAGTCGAGCTATGCCGGCTCTACCGAGGGCCCGTGTAAACACGAGGTTAGATTGCCCCGATTTCTAATTCACGGCTACCTCTCAGTGGCAGACCACAGACTCTTTGTGGTTCAGCTGGCCGGTGCAAGGCTGTTATTTTCAGGTCCCTCACAGGGATGTGGGAAAGAGGAAAGAAAAACAGGGATTGAATATCAAATAGGGAAAGAGCTGACGAGAAAGGGGGTTGGGGGGGGGGGGGGGGTAGAAGAGTACAGTATACTTGGTTGCAGCATAACAAATAAAACAATTCATAAAAGTAGAAGTAGTAAAAGTCGGGACAGTGACAGTGGGGAAGAAGGAGGAGAAACGAGATGGGGTTTGACGGAGGCGGTTCCTCTGTAAGGTTCCAGCTGTTGTAATCTGTGGCAGATATAGAGGAAGCTGGGAGCCTCTGGCTACAATCCTCCTCAGGGAGGGTCAAGACATTGGAACAAAAACGACGCACAGGAAATTACCGCAGCATATCAGTACGCGAATAACAGCATGGAACCCCCGAGCAATAGGACTGACGAATGCTTTCAGAATTGACATTCCTACCTAGCATGGTTTCTTCATTTCTTTTGCTTTGGGTTTGGAACCCAACAGTGGCCTCATCGGAAATAGCGGCAAGATTTTTTTTTAAAGGCAACAGGTGTCCTGCTAACATTTCAAACGTAGGCACACCCATATGCAACTATCTAGGATCAACTCTACAACTATAACAACTTTGACAGATGACGATCTCAAAGATCTTCCTCTTCTGGGCCCCTCAGGAGAAGCAGAGGACAGGAAGATGCCTATTAGCAAGGCTGCAGCTCCCAGAGGGGACCAGACTCAGGCCGATTGTGATAGAGGGGGGTGGCGGGTGGACTGCTGTTATCTCCTGGATGAAAGGTCACAAGCGCTCCTCTGACTGATGTATAACTGGAGTGCGTGGCTTCCTGTTTACATTGCTATACTTACACACCGTGTTGTGTTGGCTAATAGGCATTTTGGTGGGAAACTTTATAAGGAAAACTGAAAAACTACGACTTTTAGATGACCGAGGTATTTTCTGTCCCTAATTCACTGAGCAAAGCCTCGCTTCTCTTAGTGATGTCTGAGTAACTTCTGAAACAATGGGTCCTTTGCCTCAGAGAGAGGAAGACAAAGGCAGGCTTCTCATTTCTAGCTGGCAGCTGTTGACTCCTCTGGTTGAAATGGTAATTGTCCCAAGCTGTCGCTAGCTAAATGAGCTTATGTTAGCTCCATGAGATCAAAATGAGTCTTCCGTGAACACTTGATGGCTACATACATGACAGTGGCATTGGCAGGCAGCTAATTAGCAGGACATGCTAACCTTCGTTAGCCCGATGTCGATTGCTCAACGCAGAGACCAAACACTAACAAGCGTCGCGGGGCGACGTACAGTTGCTAAAATGGACGACTGCTGCTCGGGGGAGGGGTTTAGTGAATGCCCGTTATCATACCATGATCATATTTTAAAACCAACCAACTTTCAAGGGCAACTCACCTGTAAAGTACTCTTCAAACTCTTCACTTCTGTCAGTAGATGCTTCAGTATCTCTGAGGGGAAGGATAAAGAAATGGCAGAAGACATCACATGCATATCAAATACAACAACAACAAAAGAGAATGTCAGGGAAATGGATTTACCCTTCTCAAGGCGGGGAGATGTCAAGCCCACAATGAAATGAGGAGTTTCAGTGCTCAAACAAAAGATGTTGCAGACCTGAATACTATTAATCGTCAGAATATAAAGTATATTGTAGTACATCTTACCTGCAGTGCAGGTGGCCCCATCCTGACCGGCAGTGATACCCAATGTTGACCTGCACTCCTCCAGCAGCGTCTCAAGCTCCTCCCCCTGGCTGACCCCAGCTTCCTGAGCCGGCAGTAAAGACTGAATCAGACCACTGTCCCTTTCCCTCCAGTTCTGCCCAGAAGAGCTGCCCACCACAGGTGAGGCACTACCCAGAGAAGAGGGGCTCTTTGTGGGGCTGCTGGACACAGTCTTCCCCTGGGAAGCCAAAGGTCGAGGGGTGGAAGTAGGAGGACCCCCATTCCTCCCCAAAGCACCTCTACCCACAGTACTTCCTGACTTGGGGTGCAGTGGGCTAACTCCAGGGCCAAAGGTGAAGCTATTTGAACCGACGGGTGGAGGAGGCCTCCATTCAGGAGCAGCACTGGAAGTGCTTGGGTTGGTGCTTGGCTGTGGTTTCTTCCCACTGGATGTGAGGACCGGGACTGGAGGCGGCGATGAAACCGGTGCTCCGGGGGAAGGTTGAGGGGAAGTAGGGTGAAGGAGTTGGGGGACGCCGGGCATAGGAGCAGGGCCCTCACTCTGTGGAGAAGCAGGAGGAGTGTGGAAACCATCCCCAAGGGCCCCTAGGGGGATGAAACACATTCAGATGAACTAAGAAAAGCAAATACATTTTTTTTAAACATCAAGATATACATATATTGAGGCTTTAGTGGTTTGTTAGTTGTGCCTAACTCTCACCATACAGGTGTCACGGTCGCACAATCAACGACATCATCCGGATGTGTCGATCACGAGGACGAGGAAAAAGCAACTCAGATTTTTTTAGGATTTTGTCCATCTTTCAATGAAAATAAGAGAATACTTCTGCATGTGTTGTTTTAATTTCACTGTACCAACTTTGAAAAGCAGCCTTCAAACCAAAACCATGACTTGTTTTTATCCCCAACATAAATTATATAGTTTATACTCTTCTGTTAATAACAATTTGGCAGATATCATTGTTCTGGTAAAAATGCCATTAAATCATTTAAAATAACACTTACTCTTTCTCCCCTAATTGAAAAATTAATAGTGCATGGATATGCAAATATGTCTTATTTGGAAAGTTAAACACAAGGTCTCGGGCTTCACTGATCTAATGTCGGTTTTAAGTGTCTTTTGGCGTGTGCGTTGCCTACTGGACTGTGATTGGCTCCCAAAGTCCCGCTCGTTTTAAACTAAGGTTTACGGGGAGCACAGAGACACTTTCCTAATGACTTAAAACATTTTTTTAAACGGCCTTCTTCTTAAGTCAAACCTCTGCTGAGACATCATTCTGCACAGTGAAGGTCAAACGTCCAATTGAAGTAAGAAAGGCTTTAAAGTTATGAATAATAAAACACAACAGGATTGAAAGAACTGACTGAGAAACTTAAACATGAGACTGTAGAGAAACCAAAAACCCAGCTGAGTGGTCACTGGTCTGGCATGTTGACACTGAACACACCATTCAGAGAGGTGGCATCAGGCCGTGCCCCTGAAGATGAATGCTTTAAAACAGACATTCCTCTTGGGCCGCTCATCCACAATGTTGTGTGCGACATTCATTCTTCAAATTCACACACACACACACACACACACACACACACACACACACACACACACACACACACAGAGAGAGGACAAATGTCTCCCATACATAGCAATTTGCAGCAGGAAGCCGCAAATATATCTCCAGAACTTGACACAATAGCAATAACACAAGATATTTCTACTCTTCTGGCTCAGCGCTCCTCGGCCTTTACAGCATACCACTAAAAATAATAATAACAACTTCAACAGCTATCGGAACCACTGGGCACCCTGTATCCTTCTTTTCATTCCTCCTATTCCTTGTTTGGACAAAAACCTCACTGCTCGTAAAATTAACTGTTTTTTCATTTTTCCGTGTTTGCACGGTCGGCCGTCTGCGAGCCGATGATCGGGAAGGAAAGACAGATTGTCTTCAGAACTTTCTCATGCCACCTCTGCTTGTAGTTTGTCCAACCATGCACACAGGTGGCTGTTTGAGTGTGTGTGTCCCATTGAGGTGTGTGTGTGTGTGTGTGTGTGTGTGACAGAGAGCATAAGGCCTTCTGATGATTAATCCGCTGCCCTTGTGAGACGGGGAATTCTGCCGATTCACCACAGCTGGCCCGAACGAATCATAGGGATGCCGGGAGAATGACCACTCACTGTGCAACACACAGGAGGGCTGCCAAGATTCCTTCTGCTGCTCGGCGCACGTACACTCACACACACACACACACACACACGCACGCACACACACGCACACACAGGAGGAGGAGACTACAAAAGAGGGGTGGATAAGCAGCGATCAGGATATTGAAGACAACAAAAGGAGTGTGTGTGTGTGTGTGTGTGTGTGTGTGTTGACCTACCTGTGGGTCCATGGCCGTCCTTGCTGGTGAAGTTACCCATTCTGCAGTAATGGGGTGTGGGCCACTGGTGGGGCCCTGCAGGTGCTTGTTGCTCTTTCACTTCGTTCAGACCAAAGTGACCTACACACGCACATGCGCACACACACACACACACACACAGGACATCGAGAAAGATGATGAAGTCATGCACTGCCAGCGTGCACTGTTATCCAGCAGATGAATACTTCAGTGACGTCAGCTCTGCACCGAGGTCAACTTCATGCCGTTAAAGTTGATGACGTACTGGTGGAGTTTACGGGGAACTACGCACGTGACAACCAACAAACAAACACGGTAACACTTCCGACTGAGAACCGTCAACATCGAAAGAACACAACTACTTAAAAGTTTGAAAATATTTAGATTTACACAAAAAATAAGTCCTTTTGTTGTAACGCCATTGACTTCCACGCATCCAACTGCCCGCGTTAAACATCCGAGAGTTTGAAACTCGTGTTTAGAGAAGTAACTTCAACGTCTCGCCCACTTCGTTGTGAAGCAACACCTCTGAGCCCGAAGAGCAAAGACAAGCGCATACCAACCCTTTGAAAGAGGAACACAAAATGGAAATATATAAACTCCCAAATCCTTGTGTTCGCGGTTTTAGTGGAACTCTTCTTCTCCGCTCGCTGACTCGTCTCCGCACCTCCCAGCGCGTCCTCACGCAGGAGAAGAGGAAAGGAGAGGAGAAGAGGAGAGGAGAGGGGACTGACGTTTCCTCACAGCACTTTAATCCCCGCGACATCCCCGGAAACGTGGCGATGCGAAGACGACACGTCTATCGAAATACGCACACCGAACCAAAGAGCGAAAACAACACCAACAACAACAACAACGAAAGCAACAACAAAAACACATAACCCGTGACGGCAAAAGGACATGGGCGACAGATGGCACTGTTGGATGTGTCCACTGGAGGGCGCCGTTGGACCGTGCCAGCAGCAACTTGTTGCCTCTGGGATGTTGTCGGTGCTCTTCCTCACGGACCGTTGACCCACTGACCCATTCACGAACTTTACATGTTTTTAAAACACTAACATATTCAGATGTTCTCATATGTGTGGGGGCCAAATCCTTTGACTTCGAAACAAAGAACCAATTAAGTCTGTGAATAGTGACTATAAATCATTATGCGTATTGTAGTGATGCTGTTTCATTACTAATACATATATGTTTTGATCGCTGTGTATATATTTGTATGTGTGTGTTTGTGTGTTATTCGCATAACTCAAAAAGTATTAAACCGAATCGCATGCAATTTGGTGGGATGATTGGTTATTATCCGGGGACCATTTGATTAGATTTGGGGATCGATGGGGTCAAATGGTCCCCGGATAATAACCAATCATCCCACCAAATTTCATGCGATTCGGTTTAATACTTTTTGAGTTATGCAAATAACACGCAAACACGCACGCATACAAATAAATACACAGTGATCAAAACATAACCCTCCGCAGAATGCGAAGGTAATAAACAATTGCCCATATGTGTATATTGTCTACTTGATGAAGTCTAAGGCATCAATGTCAGTTTCCACAACTGCTCTTTGAATAAACCAGCTTTAATAATGTGATAGTGGATGTCAGACATGTAGAAAAAAGAAACGCTTTCCCCTAATTAGAGACACGACCCATCATGTGAAACATTTGGTAACGAGTCTAAAATCTACACAACTGAATGATTCAAACTGTCACAAAGTTGTAAATGCTTCTAATCTCTTCCCAGCTTAATTAAAGCAAATCAGCATGAATTGCACTTCGACTAAAACATGTTTATTTGTTGGTACAAAAAGCACAACTTCATAACACGACACAGTTCAAACACAACCAGACCCACAAGTGTGACTACGTGCAACAGGTAAGTAGCGTGTTTGCCGAGTGCTTTTATTTCTGAAATCCCTCAAACATCTTTTCATTAAATATTCATTGTATTGCTAACAGAACAAAATCTCTCTTAATGGGCACAGCTGAAGTTGAGTTTGTGGAACTTTTGCAGATTAACACGAACTAATGCTGATGTGTGACACCCAGACAAGCTAACATATTAAATACTGTGCCTTCACACGTTCCCTGTATTGTACAGCATCATGTTTGTCAGTACCCCCCCCCCCCCTCATAAACTGTGCAACACTGATTGAAACAGGAAGTTTGCTGCAGCTCTCCCTCGCCCCCTGATTGAGATCAATAGGATTCCTCAGTGCTCACTGTGCACCGCTGCAGTAAAGAGAGAATCCATCAAATGCAGCAAGGTGCCTCCAGCCCCCCCCCCCCCCCATCCACCCACCCATGTTGATATCACACTTACGCATGGCAGTGCAACTCCTGAACAATGACGACAATAAGACCGTTCTCGCCAAGCCTCATGGACACTTTCAGACTTCGGATAGTAAGAACGTAGCATCACAAGTGTATCTGTGTGCATGTTCATTTATTATTCTCTCATGATTAAGAGCATAGTGACGGGAAATCCGCCACAGCCCCGTTATGAAACAGCTTACGGGTGTCGGGAGGCGACCTATTTTGTGTTCAGTGTCTGGAGCCATGAGCCCTTTTTGTTGAGTGGATTAAGACCGATCTGTTGGTGACCTGCCGCGCTGGCCTTCGAGAGACACTACTCGGGCTCTATAAACCCTGGCAGATGGACAATAGACGCCTCTTAAACAACGAAAAATGGATTACGAGGTCTGTTCGACATCTTAAGTGATGAAAAACTCCACTTTCTCACCGTCCTCCCTTTTCACAACTCCCCATTATGTTGAGACACTTCTTCTTCCTCCTCCTCCTCCTCCTCCTCCTCCTCCTCCTCCTCCTCCCTGCTTATGAGAAATAAAACTCTCCATTTTATGACTTGGTGCCGTCACACTTTGATATGTCAAAGACAAAACTCAATTGCATTCAGTAGTTTTTTGTCGTGTCCAATGAAGAGGCCGTGCACATAGAGACGGTCCCGTGCTACCCAGAAGGCACCGCACGCATTCTCAACCACACTCAGTGTCTCGCCAAGTCCCTTTTCAATGCTGCATTTTTGGTGTCCACATAAATGTGAACACCAATCCCATCATGAATAAATTCACGTATGGCAGTGGGACGACTGGTGGACACTGCAGGGGGAAAGGTACAAAGCTGGAATGCACGGGGACAGTCTGCCTCTCACAGGTGTCTCTAATACCAGATTAGGTGTGTCACGGATGATTTTCCACCCGGGTTAATCCCTCCCCAGAGGACACAGGTTTATCCAGGAGGAATCGCCATTCTGCCGTGTCTCGGCGAGGTAAACTAGGATTCACGAGCCAGTACTTGTGTGTTGTTTACATGACTCAACACACATCATTTTACTCAATCAAAAGAAGCGTTGTCGGCCCCCATAACCGCCCCGCCGCTCTCTGCTCTCCTCTCAACACTTCGACCAATCCCCTTGGAGGATTTAACCTTCCAGCAGCAGTCACGGATTCCACTCCACCGCCAACCCGTGTCTACCCGCCGCCGTCTCTTGATTGACAGCCGGTGCCAGACCACGCCGGCAAATGCCGAGGCTTGTTGATGGATGGCACCTGCTTCTCCTCAGAGGAAATCAATTGAAGTCATGGGCGGGGAGGGGGTGCTCAAGCACTTACACATGGCCGGGGAGCGGGGATGACAGAGAGAGAGTTGCCAGCCATCTGTGTAGAGAGAGGCCCTGCCGGGCGTCGGTCCCTTTTAACGCCAAGCCCTTGATAAAGACACACAATGTCTCCACATTTAAACACGTTCGCTCCTTTGAGCTACATTCAGGCCCAGTATTCGGTATTACGTAATCAAATCATTCATATTGCTTCGTGCCCACTCTAATACTAGTGAGTAATTGATTCCATCCAATAGCTTTTCAACTATTTGCACATCATTCTTTATTACTACACGACCACCACCAGCTTCCTGCGAACATCAAGGTCAAATATCCACACTTGCACCGCTTCAGAGAGCACATGGGCCACACTGGGGGCCGGCACGGCTTCAATCCTCGTCGTGCACAAGTTTAGCAACTGGAGCTCAACCTAAGATGTTGGCCGATCAATATCCAACCCAGCATCAAACGGTTGTTATCTCGCGGGAACTCTCTGGCCCACGAAGGAGATGGGCGGGATCTCCTGGCAGGCACCGACCCGGCGATTGACATCCAGGAAGGGGGTCCTCTGGGCTGCTGTGGCCGCCACGCTGGCGTCCGTGTGCGTGCCGGCCCACTGCAGCACGCGGGCGGAGGGCCGGTGGTAGAGGGCCAGCTGCCTGGAGCTGTAGCCACACATCCCGATCCCCGTGGCCCCCAGCAGCAAAGCCAAGCCCGGCATGCTCGTCTCGGCCGGGGGCGTCACGGACACATTGTGGTAGGCCTGGGTCTGGAAGGAGAGGAGGAAACGAGGGGAACGTTTGATTTCCTCGTATGAAAGGTCAGAGCAGTCCGGATATAACACACCTCCCTGGCAAGCATTGACCAGAGAGTCATGATTCGCTAATGTGCGTAATATATGCATGGGTGCAGAAACACTTTTAGAGAGTGTGCCCTGCAGCCTCCCCCGCTTCAAAACATTTGTCATCATCTGACTGAGTTTCAATATGTTCCCCGACCCCTCCCCTCCCCCACCAAACCCTCAGAGATTTAAAAACTCATCTCGTCTCATTTACCAAATGGCGTGTCTCTCCCTCTCTCTTGACAAACAAAAGGCTCAATTTCCTCAGTGGAGCCATGACAATTATAAAGCGCATAGAGGAGCAAAGAATAGAAACCTCATAGTTTGAAATGGAGCCGTGTCACAGACGTCTAGGAAGCCACTCCCGTACTCACTCACCCGGTTACCATTTACATTTACAATGCGACGGGCTGTCACAGACGTGCTTTTCTTCCATCATTCGCAACAACACCCCCAAAGAGGTGATTGTGTTTCGTGACCGCAGCCTGGAACGAACGCATATTTGAGGATGGTGCGTGTGTACATGCGATATGATGTGGATTTCATCATCTTGTCACAGCAATCTGTTGAGACTATCGACTGAATAAATTGCCGCATCAATGGCCGCATGAGGCTGAGTGCAGCACCTCCGTCGATGAACTTCTGTGCGAGCCCATAAAAGCAGCGCCTCGCTCACACTTCATTACATCAATGGCCGCTCTCGCGATTGTCACATTTATTTGATCTGGCATTTCCTTCTACTCCTTGAGGACGAGTCGAGGCAGAGATTGCCAAGCACCCTCTATTTCTAGACTTCAAATCCAAGCCTCTGAGAGGGGTGTCCGCCTGTTGGTTTTAAAAGGTCCTACATCAAAACAAGCTGCTTGATGCAGAAGAAATTGCAATAAATCATGGGCGAGCAACTTCCAATGACTCAGCACTTTATGTTCCTGCCACCCCGGCACCAAGGACAGCTTCAGTGAGTGAACATATTATTTTCTTGTTACAGTATCTACTTGACCCTACATCTTGTTCGCCTTTACAACAAAGTATCATTGGAAGTGGCACTTTATTTTAGGACTTAAACCCGCCACAGCGTTCCCGCTCACCTGCAGCAGCCGGATGTAGCCCAGAGTCAGTCTCCGGACTCTGAAAAACATTTCTGGAGCGGTCTGCGATGGTCCTCCTTAGGAATGATTAGGGGTCAGATAGTACTTCTCTTCCTGGACTCCCAGGACGGGAAACCCACCGACAGCGGGTCTGTCCGGGTCTGCGCTTGGACACCTGGACCTGTGCTCAGCTATGTGATGCAGGACAGGCCCGCCCAGCCCTATAGCTTCTCCCCTCAGCGGGCCATCTGCAGGTGACGGCTCTCATGGGATTACAGGAGCTGGCACAAAGAAGTCCGCCTCAACAGACGGCTGCTGACACTTACACATCACAGTACAGACTTTTAGTGGAAACGTGTGTTTTACAAATCTAGTGTGGAAACTAATGAATGCACGCAAATTGTAATTCAAAAAAATATATTTAAAAAACTGTTTTGATTCATAATGTGAGTTTTGTCTAATCATTATGCATATATTTATGACATTGGGGTTAATATGAATACATATCAAATATTCGTTTAAAGCCTTAAAGATTATTATTATTATTATATCAGCCATAACATCCAGTCATAATAGAGCATATTCATACATGTGTATGGTGAATGTGTGTGAATCACTTTCAATTAAACCAGATTGCTGCATCAGACAAAAAACTAATACGTTTTCAATCACTTTATTAGAATACAAATACAGTTCTATCTGTGCAAAATATAACTAAAATTAAAATTGCTCATTGAGGCTGCAATTAACCTGTTTTGCACTGAATATCTTTTCAAGATAAAAACAATAAAGTGCAACCTGTGAAAAAGTAAGACAAAACAATTTCAAATATTTGACAATAGAGTTTTACACTGCATATATTTTCAAAACAATAATGTGCAACCTTTGCAAAACTAAACAAAACGAGTTCAGATGTGTGTGAGTCATCACGTGTTATCATTATTATACGCTGCGTCATGCACGTGCGGCTTAACCTGTTAACGCCGTAATGTAAACATTTACAATAAAGTACAGGCACTTCACTCGTTATTTATTAATTAGTTAGTTTCATGTCCGTGTACTTTGTATGTGAAGTTCTCAATAAAGGTCTTGAAATAAATACATCTGCATTTCCCCTCGCACCCCACCTGTAATGCCTTGGCGCCCCACTAGAGGGCCGCGCCCCCAGTTTCAGAACCCCTGTGTTAACCCATTCAGGGAGCACCAAGTGTAACTGATATCTGACGTCAGCAGTTCCTCTAAAAGCTTCATACTGAAGGCCCGGCCCCAAGTCATTTTAAATTGGAGCCACTAGAATCCATTTGAATCTGCCAAGTGGCTTGATTTGAATGTTTTTCTGTTGATGTTGAGAATGGCTTATTCTGCCATGTCAGCAGATTCCTTTAAGCTTTAATATCCTCTCTAGCCTACGGGTCCTGGGCTCAGAATGAGCTCCTATAATGAGGTAGCTGTGCTGATAACGTCTCACTCGCTGGAAGAGAGGAATTCTCTCCAGTGGGAGCAGCCAGCAATGACCTTCTTCTCATCTGTGGTAATAGGACCAACCTCTGCCTCCCAGCTCATGCAGCCATGAACACTCAAACTTTGGCATTATGCCGCAGTCATGATGCCACTGAAACTTGGGATGCCTACTGGGTTTTATGCACGGAAGAAAACCATGAAGCATTTAAAGGAGGAAAAGCTGAAAACCACTAATGACTTCAATGCTAGAACATATAAATACGAACAAGACAAAGAGTCTACGTACTCGCTGCACTGTGATCTTGCTCCTTGAGAGGAGGAGGCGTAAACCTAAGCAGAAAGGGAGCGTGACGGACAGCTAGACAAGAAGCTGAAACTTAATAAAGCTGAGCTTTGTTGTTAGAGCAGCGATTCCCAAAGTGTGGGCCGGGGCCCACTGGTGGTGGTGCGGTAAGGTACAGTGTGGTGGGAGAGGTCATTTACAATAAATAAATAAAATGTTTTTAATTTTCAATTTTGAAAAGTTTGATATTAATATAAAAATATTTATGATTTAAATTACGTGTTATTCTTTTATCTGACGTCTGGACCGCATTTCGTCCAGTAGTAGTTGACTTTTTACTGAATATGTAGAAGTGTTTACCTGTTGGTGTCAGGGGATCACCACAGCCATCAGGATGCTGTCTGCACTGTGAATATCTGTAACAACTTTAATGCCAATGCATGGAATAGTTTGTATGTTTCATTCTCGATCCAAGTTGGGACGTGACCAACAGACAGACCGACACCCTAAGAGCCACGACGATGCTTCCGTGGCAAACAATGTTAATTAAACCACAAATGACCACCTTTACATCAATGTTATTGCAAATGTTATATCATATCAGGGTTCTTACACATGTTGACCAATGGATTTCCATGACTTTTAACCAAATATCCATGACCAAACTGAAATCTCGGTGTATACATGAACATTTTTGAAAATGTAGTATTCAAACAATTAGAATTACAAAGTTAGAGTGTATGCCAGCTTATATTTTGAGTGTCTTCCTTTGAAAAACGTATGAATTATATTAAACTCGACGTAAATGAACATGTGAATATAACAAATTTCCATGACTTTTCCAAAACTTTTGTGATTTAAGTATTTTCCATGACTTTTCCAGGCCTGGAAATTACCATTTTAAAATTCCATGACTTCCAGGTTTTTCATGACCGTACGAACCCTGTAATATGTTAGGCAGTGTGCACACACACACACACATTACCCCCCCCCCCCACCACCACAACCGCACACACACAAGCGTCACTCAGACCATCGTCACTCTGGCAGCACCCAGCCAGGGATAACTCCCGTCCTTTCCCCGAACTCATCCTTTGGCATTGAGTCACGGGAAAGTGTATTAGAATAGATTACTTGAGAAGTAGACCGGTCGTGTGGAAGGTTAAGCTACCGTCTCCCCGGGTGGTACTTGTCCCCAAGGTCCGTCAACAACATTCCAGGCTGCGACAGTGAGCGTAGAGTGAGATAAGGCAGCGACAACAAAAACAAGTGGGGGATTATGATAATGGTACTTGGTGGAAATTGATTTGTGGCGAGTGTCCTGGAGATACCTGAGGAGCTATTAGGTAACTGTCTGGGTTTAAATGTCATAGAATCTGCAACACATTCTGGAGAACCGCTGGAGCTGACATTTGCTGCTCTGGCAATTAGAACGTTAGTTGAGGAGGACGTTGTTATGTTAATACCACGGAGGGAAGCAACAGCCACAACTTCATTCTTACTCATGGTGCGCCGAAAGGATTTAACCAGCAGAGAACTAACTGGTTTAGTTCCTACAACCTAAGATGTAAAAATGGATGAGACAAAGGCATATAGATGAAAAGGGACTTTTTAATAACACAAATATGTTATACAAATTCAACATTTCAAGAAGTGATGGAGCCAAATGGAATAATTATTCAGGAGCGTCTGGGTTTTGGTGTGACTCCCTGTCTCCCGGCTGCGTCGCAGAAGGCCCCGTCTTCCTGTCACCCTGCATGGGAAGAATGTCTGTGATCCAGAACTGGAACAGTGAGACGACTGCGGTGGTTTCTTCTGAAACGCGACGAGACAAAGAGCGACATTTCAGTTAGAGCTGACAGCACGACGCCAGAGGAACAGTCGGAGTTTCAGCAAAGAGACTTCGTTCAAACGCACTTCAAACCTCTCGGCATGTCGACACTCAACCCAACACGTCCGTGTCCCACCCACCACGGAATATGTATTTGACTTATTCTTGAAGATAGAATTACATTTAGTGAATCTATTTAGAACCCAAAATGGATGGTATGAAAAAGGGGAACCGTCAAGCCAATGCCATTTACAATATGAAATACAGTCTGCCCGAAGAAAATCTGCTGATGTGGAGGAGCAGAGCTTTAGGGGAGTCACTTGAAGAACCTTCAAATGGCCCACCTCTCCACCGGCTCATGGAGTCACCGAAACGTGGCAACGTGAGGAAACTTTGCAGAATTTCAAAGTTTCATTCACATTGAAGCAAATACAAGCAGTGCATCGAAACATGACTCATACAATATGAGGGTGGGGGGGGGGGGGTGCATGGAGAGGACAGGTACAGCTAAGTCGGGGTGTATTGTGGCCTACCAACAGTTGCTTTTTCCCCAGTGTTGTCTTGGTGACGGGGACAAGCAAAAGCAAGCAGCACTTTGGGGCCTGGTCGCTCTCGCTCTACCCCTTCTACCCCTCCCTCTCTTTCACACATAAACACGTGTGTGTGACATCAGCAACGTCCCTGCTGATCCTATTCTGCAGCGAGCTAGCCAGCCGTGCAGACGCACAGGGGGAAAACAGGCCTGTGGACGAGTGAGTTGAAACATGTCCGACTGCTCACCTCCACCCGACGCCACGAACACATCCCCTCGGTCCTCCACAACCTCCACAACCTCCACAACCTCCACAACCTCCACTGGCTCCCGGTCAAGTACAGCATAGACTTCAAACTACGACTCGTCACTTACAAAGCCCGTAACCACCTGGCCCCTCCCTATCTTTCAGACCTCCTCCCCCTCCACGCCCCAACCCGTTGCCTCATCAGGAACAAGCGCCGGACCTGGGGTGACAGGGCCTCCTCAGCCCCCCCTAGAAAAGCACTACGATACTTTGAAGTCTTATTATCATGTCCATCGACAAGTGGAGGTCACCTGAGTGAGCGAGGTGCAATATGGACGTCTGCTCTAGTGGCGCCAATTGAGGTACTGCACAGATGGAGGCCAGGGAGGGATATCGATACTCAGACGAGCAATCAATATACATGTAAGGGCAAGTTTTACTCAACTCATCCCTGAGTCGTAATGTTTTATGTCCTGACCGATGGATGCGTCACTGACCTGCAGACATGGGAGAAGTGTTGAGGAGCTCCCCCAGTGCCTGTTCCAGTTCGTCTCCCTGCTGCCGCTGGACAAAGTCCTTGAGACCGTGGAGCTGCTTCAGGACAGAGGGGGCGTGGCCTCCGGTGGCGATGCCGCTCAGAAGGTCATTCACCGTCCCAGACAGGGACGGGCTCTCGTCGGCACGCAGAGAGGCTGCAAACCAAAAGGGCACCTTTAGAAACTGCACCGCACACACGGACGTTTAACACGTCGATTTATGACCATCCTCGTACATCCGGCGGCTCCACTACATAACCGTCTAGACTGTGTGTCATCTCAATAGAGAAGATATGACCACTGTTTTCATTTACAAAGCAGGATGAGTGACTCTCAGATCTGTACAGTCCAGCCATTTGTCATTAGTCTCACTCGTGCACAGCCTAATCTTCAGGACAGACATCTTTTACTTCTTTTCTGAACTGAAATTGAATTGTTTTCATTGACATGTTTTCAGCATTTGGCAAAACCAAAGTGTGTTTGTTAACTGCATCTTAGAAAGCCATAACAGCCAACTGCTTTCAATCATCACAGCACCCACAATTACTAAACATTACTGCTCATGGCAGGGTGTTTATTTTAGAAATTTGAACATCAAATAAACAAAAGCTGTAGCAATGGCTACAATGCTTTGCCACATAGAATGCACAAAACTGGCTGATCAATACTTACAATCTGACATATAGATTTCCATTGTTGTCCTGAGGAAGTCTGACACCTCAGCAGCTCTCCTCTTATTGTTATCCTCCTCCTCCTCCTCCTCCTCTTCTTCCTCCTCCTCCTCCCCATCTTTTCGGTAAGTGAACTCCAGTGCAGTGGCCCGGGGCATCAGACCCATGGCGAGCAGCTTCTCTTTGTGCCGTTTCTTCTTCATCTTCCTCTTCTTGTTCTTGCTTATGCGCTCTCCTCCCTCGTCCACAGGTGCCCGACTCACTTCAGCTGCTCCATCTTTCCCAGAGTCTTGGTGGCGGGCTGGTTTCCTTTTCCGTCTCTTCCTTTTTCTTGTCTGTTCTTCTTCCTCTTTGCCTTGGAGTAGTTCTTCATCGCCATCACGGACTCTTCCCTCTGTGTGCCACAGGATCAAAAACACCTGATTAGTTCAGAAACACTGTTAAATGTAACAAATGCATTGCAGCCTCCACATGCACCTCGACACCTGCGCAAAATCACTGTGTTCACATCATCAAAAGACTTGATTCTGTTTCAAATATTGTTAGTGGGCGCGCAGATATGGATTTGGTTTCACCTGCAATTCAGATGACGTCTCAGAAATGCATATACACAGGCTAACATTAGAACAGCGTTATAGTTCCAATATTATGACAGTGAGAGCTACGAGGTAGCCGGTTTCCTTCCAGACAATCAGTGCGCCAGCTGATCCCACTAATTAGATACTCTTTTTTCAGAGCTGATTGCGTTCTAATCAGCACAATCAGCTGGTGTGCTTACTGATTGGAAATATAAACCTGCTGAATCGTGACCTCATATGGAGCCAACTTAAGCCCAAAGGTGGTTAATAAAAGAACAATAGAATCAGTAAATTGCATGTGTGGTGCTTTGGGGAGCATCTTGAGAGAGGAGCAGACAAAACCTTCTAATAAGTCTTTTTAATTATTTCTGCATGTACAATGGAAACTACATCTCCGCTGCCAATTGTAACAACACCTCCTGTTTCTAATCCAGCATCCAGCACTCTGATAAAAGACCACATAAAACCATCAGTGTTAAATTTCTCTTCTGTTCCATCTTATTGCTTCAACCTTAAATGTAATGACTCAAGCTTAACTGTGAGCCCACACAGAAACTTCCTCCCCACCTCTACTTAACAACTCAAGAGGCATTAAGAGGTCAAAGAAACCCGCTCCCATAAAACGCTCAGTGACCCTCAGTGAGTAGCGAGCTGGCTCTCAGCCAGAGACGGTGGCAGTGAAGCAGAGAACAATATGAAAGGCGAGCGGAGAGACTTAGTCCCATCATGAATTTTTCTGGTGACGACAAACTGAGTGTCGATGAAGCAAAAGGTGAAAGTGAATTTGAACTTACTGTTCATCAATTTGTTATTTATCTGATATGCCATTTAATCAGCACTCCTGCTCCATTTGCTGCAGTCATGCGAGTGCATTCTAAATGAACCAACGCAGACTTTTTATTACCATCGGGGCTCACTTCCCACTAAATCTGAAACATGCTCAATCGAGGCGCTGTTAGGCCGACGAGTGTAATTAATCAAACTTGGCCGTATCATTTAGTCTTGTGGTCACAGTAAGTCGCTGCACCATCTCATCCAACAAAATTGTATTTCCTTGACGTAAAGCCGAAGCCTGTCGGGTACCTGGAGGTCTGCATTAAGGAAGATGATGACTCCAGAGACAGGTGTAATGAGCCAGGACTCTAATTACAGTCTGATCATTCCACCGATTCATGACAAGAGAAAGTGCAGACGGACCACAGACAAAACTAGAATGGGCACTCGGTAGAGCGCATACCTTCGCATATCACAAGATTGGGCATTGAATTATGAACATGTTGGCATTAGTTGCATGCCAATTGGATATAAATTGACCGCGCTATGGTAAAAAGAAGATGTTGACCTTTTCATGACCTTGACCTTTGACCCGATCGATCCCAAAATCTAATCAAATGGTCCCCGGATAATAACCAATCATCCCACCAAATTTCATGCGATTCGGTTTAATACTTATGCGAATAACACGCACGCATACAAATACACGGCGATCAAAACATTACCTTCTGCATTGAAAATGCAGAAGGTAATGAGCAGTCTTGAAATTATGCAGCGTCGATAAATTGTACAAGTTCACTCTGAGAAACAATACAGATTAAAGTGACAATAACCAAGGCTCAAACACCATCTGTGCTGCATTTGAGTTCTCACCCCGGTTCAGAAACATAACTGATCTTTGCGGTTTGTTTGCGTGAACTTGAGTGGCAGAGCCAATCAAGAAGAGTGACTGTAGCACATGAGAGCCAGTCTGGAACATGCAGAACATTTCTCTAGCTTCATGGTGCCTGATCTGCCTGATGGATCGTGGAGGTCTCCATCGTGGAATATGCCTACCACGAACTATTCATACACTCTGTCATATTCATTGAATGTGTTTTAACTCTAAATCTGTCCTTCTGTACACATTACATCTATTGCATCTGTCCATCCTGGAGAGGGATCCTCCTCTGTTGCTCTCCTGAAGGTTTCTTCCCAATTTTTTACCAGTGAAGGGTTGTTTGGGAGTTTTTCCTGATCCGATGTGAGGTTTTGGGACAGGGATGTCTATGTGTACAGATTGTAAAGCACTCTGAGGCAAATTTATAATTTGTGAAAATGGGCTATACAAATAAACTGAATTGAATTGAAAAAAGCAAAAGTCCATAAATGTAAGATTATATTTGTCTTACCAGCTGGGTCTTCTGCACTATTCATGCTTTCTAACTGGGGGAGTGTGACGGATCCCTCTGCATCCGTCTTGTAGTCTGCAGGAGGGGGTATGACTGTGTACAGCCGCGTGCCTGGATTGGCTGAACTCTGTGTCGTCCTTGCATCTCCTGAGACAGACATGGAAAATAACACAAGGCAATAACCCTCAATGCATTAGTATGAGCAGCAGATAGGATAGTCTGTGTGATGTGCGTATAACAAAAGGGGGAGGAATAGATTATTTTCTAGACATTGTACTTAGTATATGTGAAAGATGCAAGTTAAACCAGAATGTGATCTCACCAGTGTCCTGTTGAGAGGCTTTCCTTTTCACATGTTTTTTTCTGGATAGTGCATTGAGGATGCTTGGTGGGCTAGGTTCCTTCTCTGGCTTGGGAGCTGCGGAGTAAAGCTTCTGGAGTACTTTTGATTGAAATACTTAGTGACATAAGAAAAAACGACAAAAAAACAGAGATACCATCAAATGTTAATCAGATACATTGTAATCTTGGATATTATCTAAAAGCTTGTGCCAACGTCTGTTTAACAATGTAACTCATGCATAGTGTGGGCCTATATTTAATATATAGATGAACTAACGACTAACCAGTTTGAAATTGGGGCATGTCGAATGCATAGTAGGCTAAAATTGCTATTATATAATACTATAGAATAATGGTTATAGTATACTTCGTAAAGCACCGAGTGTCAAAGACAGTACTGATTTATTACATAATGGTTAAACTGGTAACTATATACGGAACTAAACTAAAAACAAGCAACACGTTGAAATAAATCGCCATTAAACCCAGCTTAACACGATCTGACCTGGAATAAGAAAGACTCTGCTAATCAGCTGTTGACACATTAATATAACTTTGTATCGACGAGACAACTGACAGTAGCTAGAATCCGGCAGTGGAGCACGTGCGTTTGTTTACAACATGGCTATAACTCACTTCACGCGATACTTAGGCCGCCAACTGTAGCTTCGTGAGATAGCTAGCTGGTTACACGTGTATTTAATGTTTTCACAAGATATGAATAATGTTGTCGACGACGCTGGCGGTGCTCACCTTCGTTTCTACGGGCCATGCTGACATTTGTGTCTGAGAGGAGGCGAGGAGGACGGAAACCTCATGCGACATGTGGCGAGATCTGACCAGCTAACCGCTACGAGCTAGCTGGGTTTGCTAGCCAGCCTGCTAGCTCCTCAAATGAGCTCGTCCATAACATATTCACAAGTTAGCTGCTCGACGGTCTGTGTTTTAATAGATAAAGGAATGGCGAGTGGTAACTAGACTTTCTTAAAGTTTTTTAAAGCAGCTACTCGGCTACTATTGTCAATGTGCGATAATCCGGCTCGTGCTCCTGCAGCTGCATTCTCCTCCTCCAGAGACACGCAGCACAGGCTGCCTCAGGGTTGCCAGGTCTGTGTGACAAAACCAGCCCAATGGCCAATCAAAACCAGCCCCAAACCAGCCCAATGGCCAATAAAACCAGCCAAAAAACCAGCCCAATATCAGAACTCAAAATATGCCCGTGCCAAACCATATACACTGCTTTTAAAGTCCATGTCCATGTGTGTACGTGCTGATCTGGAGTCAGTTTTGTAGGATTTGGGTATAAATAAATTATTTCATTTAAAATATGGATTTTTATTTAAAGATATTCATGTAATTTGCATGCAAAATAGGTCTACCCGAACCAGCGGACAAGAAATTCAACCCGCGGCAACACTTGAAAAGTAGCCCAATTCCGCGGGAAAACCGCGGACCTGGCAACACTGGGCTGCCTGCACCCTGGACGATGACCTCACGCGACGATTCACATTCAAACTAACGTCAATCCCACGTGACCGCGGTTGTCAGAAAAGACGTACCCTACACAGTTTACAATTCATACTTTTAATGCATTTGATGCGTTCATCAAATCGGAATATATATCGTTATTATCAGCACTTTATTTTCCTGGACACTTGAACCTGCTGGAAATTCACTGCCTTGTGTATTTATTTAGTTTCGTCTGTATATTTAGTATTTCAGTATTAGTATTTAGTATTTAGTATTGTTATTGTGTTTTTATTTTTTATCTTTTATCTTTTATTTGTATTAATGCTCTAATTTGCACCCGCTGCTGTGATCCTTAAATGTCCCCACTGTGGGACTAATTAAGGAATATCTATCGTATCTCATCGTATCTTATTTGGAGCTGCTGTGTAATTGATGGGGAAAAAAAGTATAATAGTATAATAAGCAACTTGCTGAGGGAAATTGCCTCGAAATAGACGATAAGTCACGTTTGCATGCGCAATAGTCATTCCAAGTTAAATATTTGAAGACAAGTTTCTGTCGCCAACTTACTTTCATGAGTGCGGCGAGTGCGACGCATCAGACTTCGAGCTCCCCATGTGTTTGGATCCTGTAACGACAGCGGTGTGGGGCGTGCGCACGCCGATCCAGCTGTAGGACGGAGAGGAGGCGAGATGAGAATACTAAGCAGGCGCCTCGTGGCTCAGCATCAGCACCGCGCTGAGTTAGGATTTGCGCACCCTCCAAACTTGGCTTGGGACCTCAGCATGTGAACGGGCTTTGCAGGAGGAGGATCCAACTAGGATGTCAGCTCTGAAGAAGGTAAATCCCCCCACCTCCCTCCCTCTCGCTCTATTAATCTTCAAGCAGGTGTTTAACTATTATATGACAAGTGCAGGATTCAAACATTGTATTGTATTATCTTAGAGTAAACGAGAAGATGTGTGCAGTAAAAAAGAAAAGGCGTGTGTTAAAGCGGTTCGGATGCAGGGCTTTCTTAATTGTATGTGGTCATCAGACTTTTGGTCGAGTGGCTTTTTTCAAAATGTAAGAACCTTTCATGAGTATTTAAACTATATTGACCACAACAATGCAAATGTGTGTAAATGTGGCCAGTCATCGCAATAATTGAAATATTATATGATTTCTGCATCACTTGGATGCACGTGGATTTTAATCTCCTCTGATTTGCCTCATGGATGTCATTCCTGTAATTATGTGTCCATGAGGAGGAGGAGGCTTAAATGAGTCAGGCAGAAAAAAGCCCTCTCAGGACAAGGCTAACTTCTCAAAAGGATGTTATGTCAGGTTTAATGCTCCCACAGACTCCTCCTTTGTGTGCACCGTCACGTCGTTCGGTTTGCCAATGCCGACTCTAGTCTTTAATTGATGTAGTTGAGTCCAAACCCAGCACTGCCGACCCTGAAGCTCCAGAAAGCTGAAGGAGTGAGCACATTGGACGAGTTGTATGTTTTGTAAGAATCAAGGAACTACACAGACCTGTGTAAGTATGTTACATAATGCCTCGCAGTGAACACGGCGTTGTAAAGTGATACATCAAGTAATGACTTGGCACTTAATGCTGGTGTAGGAATCAAGCCTCTTCTGTTTTGTGGATGTTGCAATTAGAACAAGTCAGCTGCTGGTTTCTGTTAAAAGCCTGTCATCACTGTCAGCTCTACAGTGACACATCGTGTTGTTTAAGATTCAGTGCGGTTGCAAGCATTGACGCCTGCGTTCCAACGGATTTCCATGATTGAGCGACAGAAAAAAAGACTGGAAGTTGTGTAGAATGCCAGCTTCTGCACTGCAGCCCGAATCCGCAGCAACGCACAGTACCCGGCACACACTGAGAGTGACAAAGTGCTGGCTGCCAGCCCTCCCGTAGTCAGACATCATAATCACAGAGGTGCTAAAAATAGGAGACCATATTTATTGCAAAAAATAAGCTCAATGGAGTTACTGATGTTTGCCCTCGTGGAAGTTTTGCAACGATGCTCCGAGGTGTCGAACTCCGACACTGTTCAATAACACATAAAATATTATTGTTGGACAGTAGTGGTCAGCCAACCTTCTCTCAGTGACACGCAGCTGCTTGGGGTGGAACTTTGACGTGGAAGGGATGGACCCATTCACTCACTGAACCTAAAGGGGGCACTCAAACAAGGAAGCTGCATTTTCTGCCATAGCAAAATGTGTTTTATTTCTGGTCCTAGATAAATGTCCCACGTTCCTTCATTATGGAGGTAGCTGTAGTATATAAGTGCTATAGTGCAGTGGCAGCAAACCTAATTACCTTGAAGCAATAAGGAGGGTATTCTCTTTCTTTACATTGTTTGGGTGTACCCGTACAATATGCATAGCTTGTGTACACGAAGGAGTGTGTGTGTGTGTGTGTGTGTGTGGACAGCTGGCAGATGGAAGGTGATAAATACATGTCACCTCTGTAAGTCCTTATGTGACGACAAAATAAATGCCTTGTCATTTACCAGCTTTCGGGAGAGGGCACCTTTCACCACCTACACATCACTCCCTCTGCTTTAAGATATGCATCGATACTGGTGTTGGATTTTGGGCCGGCACAAACAAAAAAAGCTGGATCGGATATCAGTAAAAATCGATCTGGTATTGGATACTATTATTTTAAGAAAAACGTTTTATAAAGTTAGTTTGACAAAGTTTAGAAAGCAGTGTTTGAGTCAAGCCTGACCCGTATAAGAATGATCCAGCCACTTTCACACGGTGAGGCGGCATACAACTTATTCATTAAACATGTTCATTGGACCGGTACTCGGTGAATCCAAGTATTGGTATCAGGACTGAAAGAGTCGGATCGGTGCATCCCTACATAACTAAACCGGTCTTTCAATGAAAGCCGGATGACTCATACGAGATGGAGGAATCGTATCTCATCTTACGATGCAATTTTCTTCACTTAAGAAGGAGGGAGCCTTATTAAAAACTACTAAAGAATAAAGGACACAAAGACTAATTGGAAACACCATTTCCCCTCAGAAGCTGTTTGTGATTGAAAGTAGCTCGTTTCAGGAGATTTTCCAAAGCTGCAAATTGCTTGCCTGCAAGCATGTCTCCACAAACTCTCGCCGAGGCGTCAATGGGAAGCGTGTATGGACTTCGCCCACTTGGCAGTGACACGGTGAGGCTCTCATAATCTGGTTGAAGATGCAGGGAAAACTCCAAGCGCCATATTTAGGCGCCCGGTGATGTCATCTAGGTGAAGAGGAATGAATTCAGAGTCATGAATGTAGACAAGCCCAACGAAAAGTAAATGTTCAAACACTCTACGACAGGCACCCTTCTAATAATTCATCCACTCATGTGTTTCTACTCTCTCCCTCCATGTTCTGTTCTTCTTGTCCTTTTTCTCTCTCACTTTAATAGAGACACACACACACACACACATGTAATAGCTTGGCTTCAGGAGAGAGATGCAGAGGGAATGAAGGGGATGGATGGGGTCGAGCTTTATGAATCTCATTGTGCATGGGAGCCAAGTGTGTGTCCTGTATACAAATACTGAAGCGTACGTGAGTCTGTGTGTGTGTGTGTGTGTGTGTGTGTGTGCCGATGCAGATGTTGATACCTGTGCACAGATGTTTCAGGCAAGTAAATGTCACTGCACATTCTCGCGTCCTGTCAGGTGTGTATGCCTTTGAAACTGTTGGACTGGAGACAAAGGTAAATCATATCTTGGCCCAAAATAGTGGACCAACGTGTCCCTCAGGGCCCCACTGTGTGTTAGCGCTGTCACAACGGGGCATTCAAGACGAATGAAAGTGAGAGTCCCCGCACAGCGGTCTGCCTTGTAGAGTATATAAGTCTTACTACCATTACCGGCCCAGCTCTTTTACAATCGGGTCGTTACTAGATCCTTTAAACAGAGCAGTGGACTTGAATGTATTCGCTCAATAAAAATAGCCCGCTCTGGCGAAGGACATCAAGGCCAATTTCTTTTGTTTGAGACACGTCTAAGAGATTTGCTCCATCTCCAGATAATTCATTTGTGCGTAAAAGCCCCAATGTGGTGAAGCTGTTTACCACAAAGTGTGAATGTTCCTTCTAGTAGAACCTTGTTGTTCAGCGACTAAATACTAAATGCTAAATGCTTTTTTGGTAAAAGTCTGAAATTATTGGCCATGTGTGTATGTTGCTGTTACTAAATGGGCTTCACCTCTGGACAGCTAACCACGGGCCATCTGTTTCAGCTATCCAACTTTGGGCGTACGCACTTATGCACATAGTTATACGCCACTCATGCAGATGATCTGTCAATGCTCCTCCTCTGGATTTTAGTAAGGAGCTTCGACACTCCCGTTTGCAAGGTTGAATGAAGGTCAAAGCTCCCTGCACTTTCCAGATGCCCCACTTGCCTCTTTGCACGAGCAGCATCCATGTCTCTCGATGCTGCATGTTGTAACTAAGCAAAGTAAAGTAACGGTCAACTGAAAACTACATGTAAGAAAGTGGGAGGCCTATCTCTCAGACTGAGATTGGCATAGAGTTCACACTTTATATCATTTTGTTTCCGAGTTGGAGAGTATGGAATGCATTTTAGAGAGACACATTTGCACACAAAACCTTGTGAAACCGAACAGAAATGTTCTATATTTTTTGGGACTTTTTGAAGCCCAAGCATGTGGTGCTATTGGATTACATCGAAAGGTGCCTTTAATACTGTGCTGTACCTCTATCGCTGGTGAATAGTTACAGTGTGCAAACCTTATCCAATGCTACATTGGCACACCACTACATTTGTTCACTTGCCTGAAGGGAGGCACAACGAAAGATCTTTTATCTGCATTGGAGTGACACCACTTCTCTGATCGCCATTACCTCACCAAGAGTTGCACTCCGGCTCTCAGCAGCAGGCGCCATGATGTCCTATTATACACTGGCACTTGTGATAATTGTCTCCACCCAGCAGTAATGGAGTTGGAAGATAGCTAGGGAGCCTGTGTGTGTGTGTGTGTGTGTGTGTGTGTGTGAGCCTCAGATCTTGCTTAGAACCATTAAATAAACCTGGGGCATTGAAGCGTGACTTGTTTTGAGGCCTTTTACACCAACGTCTCGTACGACTAGGTGGACAAGGTTCTCTACCCGGTGACTAATGGGGGGAAAACAAAAAAAGAAGTTTGACAGCAAGAAAGACATTTTTTTAACTTTGCTTTCTATGAGCAATAGTTTGTGCTCGAGTTAAAATCGGCGAGCCTATTTCTGTTCAAACAGGCTCCATCAAACAGAAGATATAAACGCTCCCGCAGACAAAGGGACGTTCAGGGGAAAGATAATCAAGACTTGTTCAGAGAGCTCGTGTCAGAGGGAACGTTTCCTCGCTGATGTGTGTGAGTCACCTGAGTCGGTCCGTTTGATTGTTCATCTCAGCTAACGAGCGTGCGTCTGGTTGTTTTCTCTCCTCTTCCGCTTGTGCCTCGGCTGTCTTTGTGTTTGTCTCTCTCGAGTTCTCCCAGAACGTCGTATGGCTTCTTCAGACACTATATTTGAATCGATAATTCAAAAAATGGGCCAAAAAAAACGTAACATGCAGAAGTCTTGTTTTTCTTTTAGTTTATATAGGAGAAATAACTCGGGAATAACCTAAATCGATGCAGTCGTGAATTTCCATGTGCTCCTCGCTATTGTAGTCTCAGGGCTCAGCTGTCTCATTTTGATTTTATGAGTCATTTTAAAAACTGTATATACTGAAATATTATTCATATACCCATACTATATCTTGGAGATGGTTGGTCTCATAACATTCCTCAACAAACATGCTTGAGAAGCAGATATAAATTGTAAATAAATCCGCATTAGCTTGATTTTACAGCTTGACGACCATAACAGTCAACCTTACTGTACTATTGTACATTTCATATCATCATATGCCAGGAGACATTTTATGATATTGAGAGTTAGCGGAAACATCTACTTTAGGGCTGCTTAATCTTTTGAAATCCGTTTTCTCACAGCCTCAAGCTAAAAGAGGATGGCCACCGGTCATTTTGAAGAGGTG